>NW_022436949.1:25194180-25772955 GCF_009761245.1 Sapajus apella | reverse complement strand
TCTTTCTTTCTTTCTTTTTTTGGTAGTACGCAATTCTGTTCTTCAATTTCTTTTCTTACCTTTGGTTTTCAGCAATTTGTCTGTTATGTTCCTAAGTTTGGTTTTCTTTGTTTTTTTAAAAAATTCTGTTTTGGTCTTTTTCAATCTGTTAGTGGATATTTATTATCAAATTTGGAATATTTGCCACCATATTTCTTTAAATTTTTTTCTATTCCAATATTTCTTTCTTCTCCTATGCTTGACATCAGTTGGATATTTGTCTCCTTTAAATCTCATGTTGAAATATGATCACCAGTTTTGGAAGTGGGACTTGGTGGGAGGTATTTGGGTTAGGGGGATGGGTCCCCCATGAATGGCTTGGTGCCTTCCCCACCATCATCATGGTAATGAGTGAGTTCTCCTCTTAGATCCCCCCAAAGCTTGTTGTTAGAAAGAGTCTGGCACCTCCTCCCTCTTCTCTTCCTCCCCCTCATGTAAGTTCCCCCTTCCCTTTCCACTATGCTTGAAAGCTTCTTGAGGCCCCTGCCAGAAGCAGATGCTGTTGCCAAGCTTCTTGTACAGCCTGTGAATTGTGAGCCAAATAAGCCTTTCTTTATAGATTACCCAGCCTCAGGTATTCCTCTATTGCAATACAAAATGGACTAAGACAAAAAATCATACCCCTTGATATTTTTCTATAGATCACTGAAGCTCTTAAAAGTCACCTTTTCTTTTCTTTCTTTCTTTCTTTTTTTTTTTTGAGATGGAGCCTCACTCTGTCGCCCAGGCTGGAGTACAGTGGTGTGATCTCGGCTCACTGCAACTTCTGCTTTTTGTGTTCAAGCAATTCTCCCTGCCTCAGCCTCATGAGTAGGTGGGATGACAGGCATGCACCACCACAGCCGGCTGAGTTTTGTATATTTAGTAGAGATGGGGTTTCACCACATTGGCCAGGCTGGTCTTGAACTCCTGACCTCAGGTGACCTGCCTGCCTTGGTCTCCCAAAATACTGGGATTACAGGAGTAAGCCACCACACCCTGTAGCCTCTTTTCTATTTCTAAGATGGGATCCAGACTGTTTTTTTTTTCTTTTAAATATACTCTTACCAGTATTTCCTTCCAGTGTAAACACTTCACTTCCAATGATGAACAATTTACTTATTTTTAAAATAGTAGCCATCACATGTTTTGGTAATAATTGTTTTTCCTTTTAGATTGCCAACTCCATGAGGGAAGGACTCTGTTTTCTATTGAACTGTTAACAAACAGTACTGTGCCTGAACATGGTAGATACTCATTTGTTAAACAGTAATATTAACAGATATTATAACTAATCTTTATCAAGAGCTATGTACTAACAGTCCTTCTAAGAAACATGTATTATTTTAAAAAATCACATTGTTTAGTGTATAGTCATGTGTTGCTTAATGACAGGAATACATTCTGAGAAATATGTTGTTAGGTGACTTTGTCGTTGTGTGAACATCATAGGATACACTTAAAGAAACCTAAGTGGTATAGCCTACTGTATACCTAGGCTGTATGGTATAATTTATTGCTCCCAGGCTATAAACCTGTACAGCATGTTACTGTGCTGAATACTGTAGGAAATGCTAACACAACGTGAAGTATTTGTGTACTTAAACATAGAAAAAACCGTCAAAATACAATTAAAAAAATTAAAAATGGTACACCTGTGTAGGCACTTACCATAAATGGTACTTACAGAACTGGAAGTTGCTCTAGGTGAGGCTGTGAGTGAATGTGAAGACCTGGTATGCTACTGTAAGCTTTATAGACACTGGACATTATGGCTACACTAAATTTATTAAAAACCATTTTTCTTAAATAATAACCTTAACTTACTGTAGCATTTTTACTTGATCAAATTTTCATTATTTTTAGGCTTTTGACTCTTTTTTTATTTTTTTATTTTTTTCCTTTTATTTATTTTATTGCATTTTAGGTTTTGGGGTACATGTGAAGAACATGCAAGATTGTTGCATAGGTACACACGTAGCAGTGTGATTTGCTGCCTTCCTCCCCATCACCTACATCTGGCATCTCTCCCCTTGCTATCTCTCCCCAGCTCCCAAACCCCACCGTCCCTCCCCTATTTCCCCCCAACTGACCCCAGTGTGTAGTGCTCCCCTCCCTGTGTCCATGTGTTCTCATTGTTCAACACCCACCTGTGAGTGACAACATGCGGTGTTTGATCTTCAGCTCCTCTGTCAGTTTGCTGAGAATGATGGTTTCCAGGTTCATCCATGTCCCTACAAAGGACACAAACTCATCGTTTTTGATGGCTGCATAATATTCCATGGTGTATATGTGCCACATTTTCCCTGTCCAGTCTACCATCGATGGGCATTTGGGTGGTTCCAGGTCTTTGCTATTGTAAACAGTGCTGCAATGAACATTCATGTGCACATGTCCTTATAGTAGAACGATTTATAATCCTTTGGATATATACCCAGAAATGGGAATGCTGGGTCAAATGGAATTTCTATTTCTAGGTCCTTGAGGAATTGCCACACTGTCTTCCAAAATGGTTGAATTAATTTACACTCCCACCAACAGTGTAAAAGTGTTCCTATTTCTCCACATCCTCTCCAGCATCTGTTGTCTCTAGATTTTTTAATGATCGCCATTCTAACTGACATGAGATGGTATCTCAATGTTGTTTTGATTTGTATTTCTCTGATGACCAGTGATGATGAGCATTTTTTCATATGTTTGTTGGCCTCATGTATGTCTTCTTTTGTAAACTATCTGTTCATATCCTTTGCTCACTTTTGAATGGGCTTGTTAGTTTTTTTCTTGTAAATCTGTTTTAGTTCTTTGTAAATTCTGGATATCAGCCCTTTGTCAGATGGGTAAACTGCAAAATTTTTTTCCCATTCTGTTGGTTGCCAATTCACTCTAATGACTGTTTCTTTTGCCGTGCACAAGCTGTGGAGTTTGATTAGGTCCCATTTGTCTATTTTGGCTTTTGATGTCAATGCTTTTGGTGTTTTGGTCATGAAGTCCTTGCCTTTGCCTATGCCCTGAATGGTTTTGCCTAGATTTTCTTCTAGGGTTTTTATGGTGTTAGATCTTATGTTTAAGTCTTTAATCCATCTGAAGTTAATTTTAGTGTAAGGTGTCAGGAAGGGGTCCAGTTTCTGCTTTCTGCACATGGCTAGCCAATTTTCCCAACACCATTTATTAAACAGGTAATCCTTTCCCCATTGCTTGTTTTTGTCTGGTTTGTGAAAGATCAGATGGTTGTAGATAAGTTGTGTTGCCTCTGAGACCTCTGTTCTGTTCCATTGGTCTATATCTCTGTTTTGGTACCAGTACCATGCTGTTTTGATTACTGTAGCCTTGTAGTATAGTTTGAAGTCCGGTAGTGTGATGCCTCCCGCTTTGTTCTTTTTGCTTAGAATTGACTTGGCTATGCGGGCTTTCTTTTGGTTCCATGTGAAGTTTAAGGTGTTTTTTTCCAGTTCTGTGAAGAAGGTCATTGGTAGCTTGATGGGGATAGCGTTGAATCTGTAAATTATTTTGGGCAGTATGGCCATTTTCATGATATTGATTCTTCCTAACCGTGAACATGGAACATTTCTCCATCTGTTTGTGTCCTCTCTTATTTTGTTGAGCAGTGGCTTCTAGTTCTCCTTGAAGAGGTTCTTTACATTCCTTGTTAGTTGTATTCCTAGGTATTTTATTCTCTTTGTGGCAATTGTGAATGGCAGTTCGTTCTTGATTTGGCTCTCTTTAAGTCTGTCATTGGTGTATAGGAATGCATGTGATTTTTGCACGTTGATTTTGTATCCTGAGACTTTGCTGAAAGTTGCTTATCAGTTTCAGGAGATTTTGGGCTGAGACGATGGGGCCTTCTAGATATACAATCATGTCATCTGCAAATAGAGACAATTTGACTTCCTCCTTTCCTATTTGAATACCCTTTATTTCTTTTTCTTGCCGGATTGCTCTGGTTAGAACTTCCAGTACTATATTGAATAGGAGTGGTGAGAGAGGGCATCCTTGTCTAGTGCCAGATTTCAAGGGGAATGCTTCCAGTTTTTGCCCATTCAGTATGATATTGGCTGTTAGTTTGTCATAAATGGCTTTTATTATTTTGAGATATGTTCCATCAATACCTAGCTTATTGAGGGTTTTTAGCATACAGGGCTGTTGAATTTTGTCAAAGGCCTTCTCTGCATCAATTGAGATAATCATGTGGTTTTTGTCTTTGGTTCTGTTTATGTGGTGAATTACATTTATAGACTTGCATATGTTGAACCAGCCTTGCATCCCCGGGATGAAGCCTATTTGATCATGGTGGATAAGCTTTTTGATGTGCTTTTGCAATCGGCTTGACTCTTTTGTAGTAATAGTTAGATTAAAACACAAACATGTTGCCCAGCCGTATAAATATTTTGTTCCTTTATATCCTTATTCTATAAGCGTTTTCCTATTTTAAAAAATTTATTTATTTTTTTACCATTCAAACTTGTTTTTTTTACAAACTAAGACACAAACATTAGCCTAGGCCTACATGGGGCCAGGATTATCAATGCCACTGTCTTCTGCCTCCACATCTTGTCCCACTGGAAGTTTTTCAGGGGCAATAACACTCATGGAGCTGTCATCTCCTATGATAACAATGCCTTCTTCTAGAATACCTCCTGGAAGACCTGCCTGAAGCTGTTTTACAGTTAACTTTTCTCTTATAAGTAAGTGTACACTCCAAAAAAGTATAAAACTACATAGTAAATATGTTAACTATTATCATATCAAGTATCATATCAAGTATTATGTACTGTGTATGATTATATGTGCAATACTTTTATACAACTGGCAGTGCAGTAGTTTGTTTACACCAGCATCAACATGAATGTGTGAATCATGTGGTATTGTGCTATGATGTTATGATGCCTACAATGTTACTAGGTGATGGGAATCTATCAGCTCTATTATAATCTTATGAGACCACCATGGCATGTGCACTCCATCATTGAGCAAAATGTTACGTGGCACATGACTGCATTTAATTTTTCTTCCTTTGACCCTTCAGGTGTTGGTTTTTGGCAGGAGCATTTCCCCCAACAACATATTGTAGGCGACTGAAGAAAATGTCTAAGTTTTGAAATTCTAAGAGACACGGAGAACATGGGCTTTCCTGGAGATGTGGCTACCTGAAAAAGAAACAGTATTAAGGATGTGGATTGGATTCTATTTTTCAGGCGGTGGACTGTGTGGGGAAGGGTCATATATCAACTTAAGGAAGGGAGCCACTGAGATGGGGAAAGCTGTGTGAGGCATGATATTCTCCGTAGCCTGTTAGAGCTTCAGACACATTGCTGAATTTACAAAGTTGGTGAATGTAATTACATTTATCATGGAAAACAGTGAAATATTTTTGATCTGTACACTGACTTGTGAGAGGGCAGAATTTGGGTGTCAGATCCCCATAGAGGAACTGAGAGCACCCAGAGGAATTAAGGTCAAGAATTCACAACAAACATCAGTGTTACCTTTTTTGGGAAAAAAAAATCCATAAAAATTATAAGGAGAGAGTTCGATTCACGGGTGCTAAGAAGTTGAGCATTTTGATAAAAGTTGAGCTAATATGCAAGAGGCAGAAAGGCTGTATGTGTTATTTGGGTCACATCATTTGACAATATTCATTCAGCCATGTGGTCGTTGCTGGGACTCAAAACTAAGTTAATTAGTTTGGTACCCATGTTTGAACTCATGTGCTTCCTTATGTCCAGCTCCTTCTCATAAAACAAAATAGAGAAGAAAGGGTCTCTACACACATGTCATTATTTGAGAGGCTCCTCTAGTAGGCCACCAGATAATATGCCATAGCATGTGTCTTAGAAAATTAGACTAATGGTCAGTGCTAGTTGTGGAAGAAGCTCTTTGTAGAAAAGCATCACTGGCGAAACACAGACTGAGAGAGGTAAAGTCTTTTTAAGTGCCACTTTAGCCACCCTAGATATCATAGTTGGTAAAACTGATCTTGGAAGAGGAAAAGATGGACAGAAAATTGGTTGATCTGATGGAGTAAGACCAAACAAAAGTGGCAATCCAGAGTAGCAGCTCAGACATTAACAGTGGGAGTTGATATGGGAATGATTATGTTCCATGTCTCCATTCCCACTGCCAAGCTATCTGTGTAACAGGAACCAGGGAGGAGGGGAAGAGCAGGTACCTCTCACCATTGGTGAGGAGATGGCCCAATGGTGGCCCAAGCTCTCCAACAAAGATTATTCTCACATCTGTGATTCTCTTGTGAGAAGCTTATCTCTCTAACATGTGTAAGCACAGGAGTTTATTTACCTCTTGCCCTTTGGAAGTCTTCAGCATTGTGTCAGGTAGATTAAGAAAATATTTAAACTGCCTCAGATTCCATGAATCAATTGCTAGGTTCACTTGTGGTTAAGGCAGCCACCTTGTTACATACAGGTTGTCTCTCAGGAGCTTCTAATAAATGAACATCTGGACAGAAGTAGCAGAAGTGATGAGCTCTTCTGGACTTAAGAGAGAAGAAGGTCTGGAAACCATTACTCTTTTACCCAGAGAGAAGTAAGACCACTTGTGGGGTTGGGCCTAGGGAAGAAGCCTCAGCCATAAATAAATATGGCTCTTCTCACCAATTCTTCAGGATGAGACATTGTAGTGAGACAGCAGGCGTGTTATTCCCCTGAATTTCAGAGTGAAAGTATAGGGCTGCTCCATGTACCAGAAGCAGTGGTTGTAGCCATGGTAGGTGTGGATATTTCCCAGAAGCAGTGGATATAGACATGGTGGGCATGGATATTTCCCAGAAGCAGTGGATGTAGCCATGGTGGGCATGGACATTGCCCAGAAGCAGTGGATGTAGCCATGGTGGGCGTGGACATTTCCCAGAAGCAGTGGACATAGACCATGGTGGGCGTGGACATTGTCCAGAAGCAGTGGAGGTAGCCATGATGGGTGTGGACATTTCCCAGAAGCAATGGACATAGACCATGGTGGGCATGGACATTTGTCAGGGTCTTGGTTCTCTCAGATGTGGAGGAGCAGGAGGCAGGTCTGTGGGCTGGAGAAAGGTGTGTGGGAAAAAATGACCTCTCTTTCTGTAACTCTCAAGTTGAGCTGACTTACTAAACTCACAGTATTTATGAGTGTCATTGGCTTTCTCATGGGAAATAGGGCAGGGTGAAACTGAGATGGCAGACCCCATGAGGAATAGAAAAGCAGACAGGTCAGAAATAAGAAAATAGTCTCAAGAACATGCTTTTCCTACTCGTAGAGCTAGGTAGGCTGCCAGAAACCTAATGGATGGGCTGTGTTGTCTTATTTATGTGTAATACACTTTACATTTATGGAATGACAATGGGTTTTGAGATTTATGATTAACAGAAACAATGTGAAAAGCACCATCACCACCAATGATAGCAATAGTGTTATTGAAGACTCTACTACTCTTGATAGGGTTCTACTTGAGAATATTATTTAAAGATTTAGTGCCCAGAAATACATTGTAACTTCAAAGAAAATTGATGTTTCCTCTATGAGATAATTAAAATGAAATGTTAGAATTAAATGAAAGTGAAATGACAGAAATGTTTCCTTTCTGTCCTGGTTCAATGGATGCTGAGAGCCAAATTTGTTAATTATTTCTAGTAATGCTATTGTCTTCACAGTGAGCCTAACTTGCTGGCTACCTATAATTTTGTATTTCTATTTTCATTTTATTAAGCTTGTCTAAATAACCTTTGTTGTAAACTGTCACAAATCCCAATTATTATTATAATTCATTACTTTGGGGATATAAATAGATTTGATAAATGAAATTACTAATAACTTTATTAATGATTTGTGGATTCATATATCACATGTGCTCATCATAATAGCTTAATTTTTACCCACTTGATATCAGAAGTAAGTTAATTATTTTGGTAACCAGTTTTGAACTCATGTGCTTCCTGATTTTGATTATAGAACTAAAGTCAATGATGTGAATAGAAAACATGGAAAACACTTACATTGTTTGCCCATATGCATGATATATTAGATTTCTTATTTCCCATTTTTTTATTTTTTTCAGATGATTTCTGTGTAAACTGAGAAATTACATTTTCTATTTATCCCTTTCCTCTTTATTTCTTGTCTAAAATAGATGCATTTTGTCTGTTACACTTAGTTCAAGAGTAATTATTTTTCAGTTCAAGGTGACAATTTAATCTATTTTTTTATGAACGAATCAAATTTCCCAGGCAGTGTATTTATTTGGGGACTTAATATGCCCCATCGACTGCCAGTGTAAGATGCAATAGTTAATTTATTCCCTTTGAGGAATTGCATGTCCACAGCCTCTGGGGTTTGCACTGAAACACTCCTTTAGGAAGGTTTAACATGGGACGACGTTTAAAGATAAGACAGATTTGCAGAGCTGGAGTTTCATTGTAACATCAATTAGATTGAGTCGTGTTATATAAGCAAAGGTTATTTGCAGAGTTCCCAGTGACAAGAATAACATTATTCTGAAATTCTCTCTTGATTTGTGCAGCACACTTCCCATGGGAATTTGAGGCTCATGTTCCTATTCCCTTCAGGGAATGTGCAAGGGTATGAGACTGGATTTAGAGTAGGAATCCCTGAATGAGAGCTGGACATTTTCTTGAAAAGGATGATAAAATCTGGAATACTTTCAAAAAATTGATGGAAAGCGAATTTGCCCTGTTAAAGACTCTCCTAAGCAAACAAATGAAGTTGCTAGAGCTTATGAGTTAACCATCCAAATGGAATTCTTCAATACCTCCCCTAAAATTTATATACCTGCTTAACCATGGAAATTCTTACTGCATAGTTTTTTTCTCTGTATCTACCATTGGCAGAGTAAGGATGTATTGGATGGAACAAATGTAATTGATTGTATTTCCATCAGACTTTCAAACATGTATACCCATTACTTAAATGCATTCTAATAATCTAAAAGTAATAAAGGTCACAGACTCCACTTTGATGAATTAATATCACCATTTCTTTGATCCACATGGATCTGTGTCACACTTTGCTGGTACAGGACTCTTTCCACTGAATGGCATAATTGTAGGTCCGGTATATCCAGTATTTCTTGGGCACACAGAGAAAATAAGTCATTAATTGTACTAACTAGTATATTAATTAGGGCTAATTACAGTATCCTTTTCCAGATTACCTACTATTGCAAATAAAAATTCAGTATTGGAACCTTAGATGTAAACTTAGGGACGAATGACCCTGAATCAAGTTAATGTAGCTGAATATAAGATGTAAATTCAGAGTATACCAAACTGTACTCTGTCATGAAAGGTTCACAAAGCAGAGAAAGGAGACAGCAGACACTGTTTTGTTTCTCATTTGGCCCTTGCTGGGTTTATTTTTATTCTGTAATCCTGTAGGCAGCTATGGGAGAGAGAAGGGTTTAGGACCTGGAGGAGGAGACCTGGGTTTGAGCCCAGCTCTGAAATTTATTATTCACGTGACTTTGAGAATAACTTTCTGAGTCTTAGTTTCTTGACCTGTAACCTGAAGACTTAAACTTTTTTACCATTGGATGGCTGGGAAGATTAGATGTGTATAAGTTTTTGTAAACTAAAATATGTACTAGCCGTATAAAGAATATTAATACTTATTACATAATGACATTAATTTATGTCTTACAAGATATTCTGATAAAATTTGGGAGAGCAACGCACCAGATTTATTTCTTTCAAAGGTGCCCTGGATGCCTATGGTGGTAAATAATTAATGATGATAATAAATAAATCCGGGAATTAAGTATTTATGTATAATACTTTACAACTTCATTTGGTGGAGCATCTTTCATGCCAACTATATCCCCAAACAGATTACATTCAATAAAGACTTACAGTGATAAGCAATAAATACTAGCAGTGAGAGACAGACATTGAGATAAACAGGCAGCAAAAAGTGCTTTTCAGCTAAATTCTGAAAAGAAATGAAGAATTTAGGGGTGAAGAGACCCAGCAGAGATATCACAACAGGCAGACACTATTGGAGATAAAGTTCTCACACTCAATTTCCTTTGTGAAAGGCCTGAGGCATGAAGTCCAAGGTCTTGAACTTCTGCCTGGGTCATCTCGCAGGCAGCAGGTCTTTACTGTGGCAAAAACAAACAAACAAACAAACAACAACAACAACAACAAAATAGCGATATTAATTCTGAGAGAGGTGAATTCCAACTTCATGGCGATTATGAAGCAGGAAAATCTTTTGTAAATGGCTTTGCTTTGATCTATGTGGACCAGAAGGGAACTATGTATTGGTATTTTATTGTCCATAAGCTACCCAAAAAGTATGCAGTGTTCATCACTAAAAATCAGCTGGAAATTTGATTTGCAGTCTAGAGAAAGGATTTTCAAGTTAGGTGAGGATAAACTGATTTCTGACTCTTCCATGAGTTTGCCTTTGGCTCAGCCAGTTTTGGACAATAGATGAGAGTGACTTCCTTGTATGTTAATTTGACTTTTTAGTAGGCATGTGGATAAGAGAAGCACTCTGAGTAACACTATGTAATGTGTATGTATGTATGTGTGTGTGTGTGTGTGTGTGTGTGTGTGTGTGTGTTTGTATCAGTTCTCATGCTGCTAATGAAGACATATTCAAGACAAGGTAATTTATAAAGGAAAGAGATTTCATTAACTCACAGTTCCACATGGCTGGGGAGGCCTCACAATCATAGTGGAAGGCAAATGAGGAGCAGTGTCACGTCTTACATGGTGGAGGCAATAGAGCTTATGCAGGGAAATTTTCCTTTAAAAAACCATCAGAACTTGTGAGACTTATTCATTGTCACGAGAACAGCATGATTCAATTACCTCCCACAGGTCTCTCCCATGACACAAGGGGATTATGGGAACTACAATTCAAGATGAGATTTGGGCGGGGACACAGCCAATCCATATCAGTGTTTGAAAGACAAAATAGTGGCATACACAGCAGCCTCTTGAGGAGAATACTAACATGAGTCTCTATTTCTCTATCACACTGACTGAAATTGGGGAAGATAAGAGTGGGGTAAGGTGAGCAAGCCCAAAGACTAAGGAAAGGTTGCTTGGTATGGGAAATTTTGCTCAGATAACCTCAGGAGTGTATAAAGAAGAGTTATTATATTCTATTCACAAAGGGTTTTTGTTGATGATGGCCTGATTGAAAGATGAACTACCACCTGCCAATGAAAGGGAATCTTAAAAAATCACTTGAAGCCTGACTGTCTCATGCTATATTGAGTTGTGCATAGTATAGTTCAACTTCAACTGGGTACTGTGGCTATGTGGGCACATATTGACAGCTTTAAGGAGGGCTACTAAAGTGTCTTTCATGATGCTGAGAGCACCTCAAAATGAGTAATTTATTTTGGAAAAGCACATTAAGGTAGAAAAAAGAGTAGAAAAAGTACTTCATCTAGAAGCACTGATATGAAGAGACGAAATACATGAATGAAGAGGTTAGTGCAGAGTAGCTACAAGCACAAATTGGATTCACAGTTGCTTCTGATATGGCCAGTGAAAAAGATAAAGAATAAAAGAATCAAGCAGTCAGGGCAAGTCAGCTCCTTAAGGGCAGGTCTCCTGTCTAGCAGCACAGAGTGTATCCCCAGGTGCCTAGAATATGGTAGGCATGTGGTAGGTTCTCACATTTTGCAGTAAAAATAAATAAATATATACAGGAACTAATGGTATATGTTTAGAGGGGAGTTGCTTGACATTAGAGTCTTAATTATTTTAGCTCCAAAACGGGGGTTGTCTTTGACAAAATTTCCTCTTTTTTACAGTTGTCTTCTAGATAGCTATCTCTATTTGTGATGTTCTTTACAGGCTAAAAGGTGCAGGAGAAATGCCTCAAGGGACAGAGGGATCTGAAATTGTTACATTAAATAAGTTTCCCAGGCAAAGCAAGAAATGGCCTGGAGTCTGCTCCTGATTACAACTTTAATCATTACATACAAGCTGACTGCGAAAATCCATCTGAATGATGAACAAAATACTTTAATCTGGACTTCATCACGTTACGTTTTCAACTTTGGAGTTCTGAATTTGTAATAAGAGCGTGAAAGATTTACCTGCAATGCCAGTCTCATTGAATTCCAGTAAATCCGAGAAAGAATGTGTGGCTTCATGGAATGGAGCAAAGAGGTAAAAGACTTGCTCAGGCAGGAAATCAGGTATGGGGGAGTTTTGGGCGGGTGGAAGTGGAAGAGCAGTTCAGGTTCCAGGAAGCAGAGCTATTGAAATTTGGATGAGGGTTTTAAATCATGGTAAGCCCTATCAGGAGTCATAGGTTGATAGCAATCAATGAGTAAAATCACTTCATGTGTTGGGAAAAGAAAATCAAGCAGAACTCTGGAAGTCTGTGGTCTTGGACACAAAAGGACGCTAAAGCTGCAAAAGTCATGAAGGCAATGGAAGTGAGAAAGAGAACTTTGAGAAAATTTGATTTAAGACAGATAGGCGACTGGGTTCCAGGAATTAGGTTACGAGAATGACAGCGCCTCTTGGAAAATAAGATTTGTCTAATTATTCTGATGTAAGGATTATTACTTTTAAAGACTATTCTCATCATGCAGGTGGAGGACCTGGTGCCCCAACACTACAGGCACAACAGCGTGATCGTGAATCCTCTCTGCAGAGCCCTGCATTCAGCCACATGCCTAGGACAGTGGGAAGTGCAGGAATGTTCTTGTGCCTGTTTACTTGTGACGAGATCATCAAGTTTCTCAGCTCAGAGGGGATACTGAGAGTGAGGAATGGGTAAGCCTTTGTTGCTAAAAGGGAGGAAAAGCAAGAAATGAGGACAATGACAGAACCATTTATTCCAGGGTCAACTCTAACATATATTACAGGAGAATTGTATTTCTTGCAAATAAAAGCAGAGACCTTCTGATGTTTGTTTTTTACTTTAATGTAAGAGAAACTCCATTGATTTTCCTAATCTAGATCTTAAATACACACAAGGAAGGTGTCCTGAGTGAGGCACTTGTGAGAAGTTAACTAAAGTCATTTTCAGATTTAATGATTGCAAGTGTCAGAATGAGTGTGACTTCTCTTTAGTTCTTTAAATAGCACTTGCAGGTGTTCTTCTGTGGTTAGACTGGCTGCCCAAATTACCCAGAAGTGAAACTGCGTTTTTGGTGATGCTCATGTCTGATCCATGACCTCTATCTTTTCTGTTTTTTTTTTTTTTTTTCTCTTAAGATAACACAGCACATTTGAGAATGCTTAAAATATTCGAGTGGTGCTACTGGCTATAATTAAGTTCTTTCAGTCTTTCCATTACAAATTTTTCTTTCCGAGTTTTAATATCTCAGAGACTTTTAATTCCACTGGGCCAAACTTAGTATAGAGGTTGTCAGCAGAAATGCAAATTTTTTTGCTCACTCCTAAATATTTCCAATCAAACAAATCTGGTATTTTCCCCACTCATTATAGCGTAGGTATAAGGAAATAGGTTTCAGGCACTTTTGAAAAGCAAGAAAAAGAGTAATCTAAGCACAAAATCTGAGAGAAATGCATAAGACTGCAAAACCTGTCTAGTTTCAGGGTAGGTTGGCAAATATTGAAGAATTCCAGGATCAGAGAATTTTTACCTTGTGTTTTTTAGCAAAATTCAAGATGTAGCCATGAAATAAACTGACAGCATATTGCTTGTTAGTTTGAACTTTTGATTTTTTTTTTCTTTTAGGAGAAATCCTTGTTACTTCTGTGAAAATTTAAGATGAACAATTGATTCCAGTATACCCATATGACTTGGGCTATGATTGAAATATTTTTTCTTTTCCTTTGTGTCTTGAAGCTAATTGAATGAAAATCATTTGTAACATTGGTTTATTCAAAAAGGTTTAAAAATTAAAACTTTATTTTTTGTTGTGGTAAATAATGTATAACATAAAATTTATCACCTTAGCCATTTCTAAGTGTAAAGTTTAGTACTGTTAACTACAGTCACGTTGTTGTGTAACCAATCTCCAGAACTTTTCATCTTGCAAATCTGGCACTCTGTACTTATTCTGTTTCAATGAAATTGACTACACCTGGAAACCTCATATAAGTGAAGTCCAGCAGTATTTGTCTTTTTGTGATGGGCTGATTTTAATTAGCAGAATGTCTTCAAGGTCCATGTGTTGTAGCATGTGTCAGAATTTCCTTCCTTTTCAAGGCTGAATATTATTAACAATTGACTTTTTGGATGCTTATTCCATATTGTCTTTATTTTTTTACTAAGACATAACAAGGTCTTCTACTTAAGAAATAGGATCAGATCCTATTTCTTAAGTAGAAGACCTTGTTATGTCTTCAAACTATTTTGTAATTATTAACATTCCTCTTTCAGAGTTTTAACTCATTAGTTTAAGGCTACAGGTCTTTGAACTTGACTTTACTGCTTAAGAGAATGAGCATCTTTTTTGAAGCCAGTTTTCTAGATAGTGAAAGATGGACCTTCTAAGGTCCCTGGCAGTGGTTGTTTGCCCTCAGGTCAGAGCAGTCCTAATCATGTCTGGTCCTTGTCCCTGTTAGCATTGTATTGCACAGCCACTCCCCATGCTGTCTCTTTGGGGAATTTTGCTCGCCGATATCACATTTCTGAGTATTCCAATCTCTTCGACACTTCTAAAGGTAGCTGTCATGTTCACATCTACCCCTACAGCCATTTCTATTGTGTTCTGTAGCTGTTCTTCTCAGTTCACCTTCTACTTTCTTTTGCCTCCTAGAGCCTCCCTGATACTTCTTTTTTTTTTTTTTTCCAGAAAAGATTAATGTCTTCAGGATACATAAGCCTTCTTATTCCCTTTCTCATTGAGCTCTGACCATTTGGTACAATTCTGTCCAACCTCACCCCTCCAATTTATGGAGTACTTCTGGCTGTCAGACTGATGTGTTAAGACAATCGAACACTCCTTGCATTCTTGAGGAGATCAGAGTCTAGTGGGCAGATGAATATGCAGACAATCGCAAGGCACTGTAATAGAAAAAGGGGAGAGAAGAGCCCTATGGTTTCTGTGAGGTGCACAGGTAAGGAAGAACTGCCTCGTGTGGGAAAATGGGATCAGATCTTATCAATAAGGCGGGATTTAAAATCGGTATTAAAGAATGACTAGAAGTTAGCTGGAAAAAAAATATTATGGTTTTGACCTAGTCTCTCTCCAATTATTCGTTTATTTGGTAAAAATATTCTTTGAAATGCCCGGATCCCAAATTCCTTCTCACCGCAAAGATGCACTGGATACAATCAGTAACTTCTCTCAGGTGCATTTGTTACTTGCTGTCACCTTGATGCCACTATATTTTCTACAAGGACATTGTGTTTTGAGGTCTTCTGAGACTGAAATGTTAAAGAATCCTGAGGGATCTGAAAAACTGAATTCTGATGAGCAAACATGTTATAAATTGTTATTAGTCATTTACATTTAGATACGAACAAACCAAATAAAAGCAAGATTTGGTAGGGGCAGGGAAGATGGCAAGAGGGTATGAGGAGCTTGGGAGAGGGATGGCTAGAGATTCACTGGTGGAAAAGTAGTGGTAAAGTTGAAGAATAGGGAGCTTGAACAAGTGACCTGATTCTCTCTAGAAAAAAGAATGCACCCTGAGTATTTTATTTCAACAGTGAAACTTTAAGAGCTTTTCATAGTCATCTCTAATCAGTTGCCGCTCTCTTCCACACGTGGATTCCAAGCAAGTTGAGAAATAAAGCAAAGAGTAAATATGGAATAAAAAAAAGTTCCTATTGCCACTTATAGAATTCAGATTGGATTACAGAGCTTAGTTGATTTTGAACCTACAACTGGACAGACTTACTCCCCACTCCCACATTTTGGCGTCACTTGACTGGGATAGATCAGATACGTTCCCAAATTCTTCTCCAAATTTAGCAAGCACACACGCCATTCCTCTTCCCCTAGACTGCAGTGAGGAAGAGGGCAGGGAGAGACTGGAGTGACACCAACATGTTTGTTTCATAGAAGGAAACATAAGAAATAAAGAAGAGCAGAGCATACCTCTCCAACAAGTTGCTCCGCTTAATTTCTTTCTTCTTTTTCTACAATTGAATTCAATATTAGTGTGGATGGCATTGCCTTTTAGCTCTTTTATCTTTAACTTTTGTTTTGCCTGTGTTTTTGGCACTGAACCTCCTCATAAGTGTGACTACCTAACTCTATCCCTTTTTGATTGCAGAAATTTCATCTTCAGTTGTTTTTTTTTCTTATGGAGGGACCTATTTCTTGAAGCACTATACAGAAGAGGATGGGAACAAGAAGCGCTAGAGTTGTTGGTGCTGCTGCCAACTTCGGCATTGGCACCATTGAGCTCTCCGTGGTTCAGAGGAGGTTGATTCTGTCAGGTGCAGTACTGATATGCTTACATCTTAGCACACTGAATGAGAAACGATGGCTTGTTTACTTGGTTTCTGCACTGCAGTGTGGCTGCCCTGTGTTGAATTATTATTGCATTTGTTTTAGGGAGACACCTCCTCTGCTGTTCACTTCCCTCTATGTAACATCACCTCTGCTAGGTTTACTGGCACTGCAGGAACTGAAAAAATGGAGTAAATGACTCTCTAGAGAAATCTTTCTAGGGGGTGTGAGCCACCTGGAGCCTGTAAATGCTTGAAATTTTGTTCTCAACAATAACAAAAAATCAATGTAACTTAGAAATATAATGAAAACAACACTCTCTTCTGGTGGGTAAAGTTGGATTTGTGACAGTTAGGTGTTCTGATCATCAGGTTTCATAACCTGGATTGATTTGTAGAGAAATTTAAAAACCATCAATTGTTACAATGCTATGAATATGTAAATACCAGGAGAGGGTATTCTAATCTACATGAAAGCCAATGCCATCAATCCTAATTTGTTTTCTGTTTTGCTCATGATACGACAAAGCGGCTGAATATAGTTTTTGCTGTTGTTGTCACTCAACTTTCAAATTAAAGAATATTGGTAGTTTCAACATCAGACTTTTAAAAAGTAACTTCTGCATAGAAGGTACATATTGGTAAAGCACACAGAGCAGTGCCTGGCAGACAGTGAGCACTGCATGAGGACTTTGTGAAATAAATAAAGTGTTAGAGTAAATTAAACCACCTTTGCCAAAATTCACAACTGACTTAGCATCAATCATTTACAATCCAGGTAATCTTCCCTGTAAGCTGCAGAGCCTCTTCTGGTACTCTTCTTAGCATCAATTAAATATAATTCACAAATAGCCTTCTAAAGTTATCCAAACTTAGAAACTAATGTAAATGTAAGGAAATTATAGAGAAGACTAACGAGAGTTTATATGTTGATTAACAAAGGATTATGGTAAGTTAACTGAAGGCAAAGTGATTTAATTAATTTGTTTTTATTTATTATTGTTATTTTTTTGAGACAGGTTCTGTCTCTGCTGCCAAGGCTGGAGTGCAGTGGTGTGATATCAGCTCACTGCAACCTCCACCTCCTGGACTTATGCCATCCTCCCACCTCAGCCTCTAAAGTAGGTGGGACCACATGTGTGCAACATCATACCTGGCTACTTTTTAAAAAGCTTTTGTAGAGATGAGTTTCCCCATGTTGCTCAGGAGTGTCTCCAACTTCTGAGCTCAAGAGATCTGCCCACCTCAGCCTCTTAAAGTGCTAGGATTACAGGCGTGAGTCACTGCGCCTGGCTATGATTTAATTTATAAACGGAAGATGATACCGTTAATTCTAGAAAGGGTCACTTAAAACATTTGTCAAATCTAAGAATGTAAGAGAACAATGTGTGTTGTTGTCCTATAATAGATTTCTCTGTGGAAATTGGTCCCACCACTTTGGGTCCATGCATATATGAAACAAATGAGCCAAAGGCCTTAGAACCCTGAGGTTTAGCTAATTTGTCCATATTTATATAATGTATAGAGGTTGTTTCTACTCTGTGTGAGGTTCTATACTACTGTAGTAATGTTGTAAACACAGACCAATATGAGGAGAGAGGAGATGGTTTGTAGTCTACTGTGTTTTGTGAAAGTTTTGATGTAGTTGATTTGGACAATGTTTAGAATTTCATTTTGAAATATTTTCAGTTATATCATGTCTGATTGGTTCTTTAAAATCTCTTCTTAAAGGATCCTGAAACTTAAAGAAAGGGAATGCTTATATTTTCCATAAACAAAAGTGGTGGTTCTATGATAACAGGAATCATTTGAAGACTTGTTGTTTAGAAGGTGATAAAAAAGTTCTGATGAGAGAAAACATGGAAGAAGGAAAAGGCATAAAAGGTAAGTTTGAGAGTGTCCTGCCTACCAAGGAGAAATTAGATTTGGTAAGAGCGTATTTCGATTTTGGGAGGCCAAGTTGGACGGGTTGCTTGAGCCTAGAGGTCGAGACCAGCCTGGGCAACTTGGTGAAACCCTGTCTCTTAAAGCAAGCAAGCAAACAAACAAAAAACCCCAAAAACAAAAAACAAATAAAAAACCCCCAAAATTAGCCGGGCATGGTGGCATGTGCCTGTATTCCCAGCTACTTGGCATGCTGAAGTTGGAGGATTGCCTGAGCCCAGGAGGTGCAGTTTGCCATGAGCCGAGATTGTAACCAGCCTGGGCAACAGAGGAAGACATTGTCTCACCCTCCTTTTGAGGCTCAAATGGATTTTGGGAATACTTGGGGTACAGATTGTAAATATTTAGAGCTCTTAATCAAAATCGTCTATGAAGTCCTTTTTTTGCGTGTGCTTGACCAAAACAATTTTTGACTATTAGAGGATGTCCTAGTTCTAGGAAAATTTGAAGTTGGTTTTCAGACCCTTAAGCTTATAGAGCTTAGATTACCCAAATTTATCCCTCCCCGCCTCCATAACACGTAGAGTTTCTGGTAGCCATCTGTTTCACACTCATGTTCATCCCAAAGAAAGGAGGGAAAAGAAGCTATAATGTTTTGAGATTTTCTCTGTGCCTTGCACTTCCACATACTAATTTTTGCGTCAGCCCTTTCAGGAATATTTTATTATTTCCAGTTTGCCTGGGAAGAAACAGAAAGTCAGTGAAATTGAATGCATTATTCATCATCATACAGCCAGTGACAGTGATGTCAGCAGTCAACACATGTCCTTGAGGCCAGATACCTGCTCTTTCTGCTGCTTGATAGCACTCCCTATGAAATTCACCATTACTCTACATTTTGCCTGGTGCTCTGTCATGCTGCTGAGAGTTATGAGTCCTGACTTCTGTTCTGTGGAGCATTTCTTTCTGCTGTTCTTTCTAATAATCAAAATCATGCTATAGTATTAGTGGCTATCAATGTCTTTTAGCAAAGGCATAGGTCTTAACCCTGAAGAGAACTAGTGGCAGAAATGTAAGTCTTGTCATCACTCTTTAACATTGCCTGTACAATGTCTGTGGGTGGGAGAACTTAGGGTGTATTTTCTTTTAAGACTCTGAGAATAGGGCACTATAGAACACTGTGTGTATAGCACACTTGCAAAATTACATTGTGTGGATGAATGAATGAGTTATGGGCAGCATTCAACCTCAACAGAAAGGCAGTTTAAGTGGATTTCCACTTGTGAGAGCCTTCTTTTTACTTTCATGAATAGCAATGTTATCTGTACAAATATAGGTTTTGAGTGAAATGGAACATGGAATCTAAGAAATCATATACAATGAGTGTGTTTGAAGCTTTTGTAAACTCTGACTGATTTATTAAGTCATGTTTTCTGATTGCAGATAACTTCTTTTGTCCCTTAGAGTGAATTTTGGTATTTGAATGAAGAGTGTGGTGGAAGGCAGTTGCTGAACTCAAGCTGTGTCAAACTGCCTGACTACCCTGCTTTATTGTTTGTGACGAGGGGTAAGGCTGGGTGATAGCAAAATAAAATATTGATGGAAATGCACTGAATATGTGTTAAAGCAACATATTTTGAAATGCTTATAGAGCTCTTTGAAGTGAAATAATGGTTTTAAGTGAATTAATAAGATGTTAGCTCATCTCTTCAGTGATAAAATCGTGGTGGCAATGTAAATTCTTAACCTCACCCAAGAGTATAGATTCACTACAGGGTTTATTAATTTTCCAAATTTCAGATTAATTTAATAATAACGATGTAGGAAATATATGCTACAAGGACTGATTTTTTTCCTTGTTAATCTCTTTAATATTGGCATGACCTAATAAAGATGCATGTGGCTATTACAAGATTTACACAGTGCTAAATATTTTTAGATTGATTTCAACAAGAGAGATTGAAGACTGCTTCTTCAGAAGTCTCAGGAGAACTGTTTTAGCATTTTTTGATAAAAAGCTATATGCACATAATAAACAACCTCAAATGTAATATTATTTGAACACTTAATCTAGTTGCCTTTTAACCTTAATAAAATGTTAGACCTAGATTTCAAACTTAATAATGGAGGTGAAGTGTGTTTTTGTGTGTTGTAGTTTTAATATAATGAAGATCTTAGATTTTTCTCAGAATAACCGACTCCACTTATTTTCTTGGAAGACAAAATGGAGAAAAATATGATAGAAACAAATGGATATGTATGAATATCTTTACAAGTATATTTATACATGAGGCCACCAATCTGTCCATTTGGCAAGTATCTATTTTAGAAGAAACTACTTTGATGATAGCTTGTACCATTATTTTATGTTGATGGATCATGGACAGAGACATGGAACAAGAAGGAAAGCTAGGTGGAGCTGGCTTTCTGTAAGTCACAAGCTTTTTCTTTAATAGAAAACCAAACTCTGATGTTTTAGATTCCATTCTAAAGAGAAAAAATAGAACACTCAAGCGTTCTTGCTGGTGGACTACTAATGACAGTAAAAGATGAATCCCATTAAAAACAAGCCAGAATAAATTGTCACTTAATTGAACACAACAATGCAAAGATTGCCAAGGGGCTTGCTT
Source organism: Sapajus apella (assembly GCF_009761245.1). NCBI lineage: Eukaryota > Metazoa > Chordata > Mammalia > Primates > Cebidae > Sapajus > Sapajus apella. Next base: position 25,752,067 of record NW_022436949.1, on the reverse strand, counting down.
TCCCACAAGAAGTATTTTGTTAGAAGCATCCAAGATCACAATTGAACCCTAAATTTACATCAACTCTAAATCTTTATCATGTAATTGCCTTACTACTAGGTAACCAGATTAAGATGGTGACATATTTTAAATGGAATATCTAGGGCTATATACAGCATACTCAGTTTCCTTCCTTAAAGGAATTTATTTCTGGTTGCTTTCTATTTCATTATAGCAGCTATAAATTCCTTGTTATTACACATTAGTAAAAGTATATATTTTTTCTGAAGTTGTTAGACCCCAGACTAACATATTTAGACTTAGAGAGCAAAGGCCTAAATTGTTTTGATAAAGACCAAAATAGCTGGTAAAACTCTCTGCCTCTCCTCTTTTTCCCTCAGACTTCAATTATGTTGAGTCTCAGGTTCTAAGGCTTTCTGTAGGTCTGATAACTTAGCACAAATGGCAGCATTTCCATTATTTTCTGCTGAGACCACACTTTACTGGACATCATCCTGCGCTTTCTAGAAGAGGGTCTCAAACACTCTAGAACTTTCTAGGGAAAACCTCCTCTTTTTAACAGAAGAAAAACAATATATTACCCTGGACACTTATTCACATAATTTTAACCCATTTTTCAGTAGAGCAGGAAAGAAATACAGAATCACTGGACTCTTAATCTAGATGCCCAGTTTATTATAGTGATTTTCACCAGCCTTCTTGTACTGGGTTTTAGATACTCTATCTCAGCTGATGTCAAAGCATGATCTGAACTGCTGGGTGTTCACTGAGATCTTCTCTGAAGTCCACATAGTCAAAATTATTGACATAACCATAGTTAGACCTTATTTGTCTTTTGCACTGTGTTGACATTTGCACTGACTGTGCAAAAGCCATGCTGGGTCAAAGTGCTGGTGTCTCAACACCAAGAAAGGCAGTGGTGCCTGCTGTGGTGGTGGTCATTGTGTTCTTCACTGTCACTCACTCACAGGATATCTTTGATGAAGCAGTAGAAATTACAAATATTACTAAGTATCCATTCTAAGTATACCTCTTTAATAGTCTACTGTCGAAGTGGGAAGTATTCAAAAACCATTGCTGGCATAGCAAATACAATGAACATTTCAGGAAAAGAACTGGTGGGATGGTTTGCCTCGGGAGCTGAACTCCCTTCCCATGAATTTCCATTTGCACTTGAAAGGATAACTAACAGGTACACACCGAAGTTACTTAAACTTGGATATTTAGCAGACATTTCTTAAAAATAAACAAAATGAGCATGTCCCTTTAAGGAAAACAACTGACAATTTTTGTTTGCAATGGTAAAATTCAGGCTTTCGGGCAAAACTTAGAATTTTGGAAAACTTGTATATGCCACCATAAATTAGACAGCTCCTTAATACCTAAAGACTTTTCAGATAAAATTGGTAATGACATTAACAAATGTAATTTTTTGATACATTACATATATGTGTAATGGAACACATGAGTTATAATGCATTAGTTACACGAACATGCAGGAGTAAAAGATCCATTTGAAATGTAAGACCGATCAATATATTTCGGTGCAACAGAGTAGTGATACAAGTTGTGAAGTTCATTGATATGATTTCAGTTTCCATGTTACAACTAGCTTTTAAGAAACTACCTCTTGTTGAGTTTTGGGGCATATTAAAGAGGAGTATGCTTAATTAAGTGAAAGGCTTTTATTTTATTTTATTTAGTGCAGTGACACAATATCTGTTCACTGCAGCCTTGACCTCCCAGGCTCAGGTGATCCTTCTACCTCAGGCTCCCAAGTAGCTGTGGCTACAGGCGCACACCACCATGCGAGGGCTAGTTTTTCAATTCTTTGTAGAGATGGGGTCTCCCTATGTTGCCTAGGCTGATCTTGAATTCCTAGGCATAAGTGATCCTCCCACTTTGGCCTCCCAAAGTGGTGGGATTATAGGCATGAGCCACTGTGCCCTGCCTGAAAGTCTATGAAAACTCATTTTCCTTTTTCAGCTATATGTCTGTGTGAGGGCATATTTTCTTCACATACTTCAACTAAAAATAACTATTAAATAGATTAAATGCAGAAGTAAAGTATCCAGGAGTCTTCCATTAAGTCAGATAAAAAGACGTAGGCAAAAAAATACAAAAACAATTTCAATATTATCACTAATTTTCTTATTTTTGAAAATATAGGTTTTTTTTTCCAGTAGATAAGGTTTTTATTGTTATTTAAAATAAGTTAATAAATATTTAAAAATTTTCTTAATTTCTTTTTTCTTTATTATACAGAGTCTCACTCTGTCACTCAGGCTGGAGAGCAGTGGCATGATCTTGGCTCTCTGCAACCTGTGCCTTCTGGGTTCAAGCAATTCTCCTGCCTCAGCTTCCCAAGTAGCTGGGGCTACAGGTGCCCACCATTATGCTTGGTTAATATTTGTATTTTTGGTAGAGACGTGGTTTCACCATGTTGGCCAGGCTGGTCTCAAACTCCTGACCACAAGTGATTGACCTGCCGTGGACTCTCAAAGTGCTGGGATTACAGGTGTGAGTTACCACGCTTGGCCTTAAATTTTTTTTTTTTTCCCATTTATTTATTTTATTGAATTTTAGGTTTTGGGGTACATGTGAAGAACATGCAAAATTCTTGCATAGGAACACATGTGGCAGTGTGATTTGCTGCCTTCCTCCCCATCACCTACATCTGGCATTTCTCCCCTTGCTATCTCTCCCCAGCTCCCCACCCCCCACCGTCCCTCCACTATTTCCCCCCAACTGACCCCAGTGTGTAGTGCTCCCCTCCCTGTGTCCATGTGTTCTCATTGTTCAACACCCGCCTATGAGTGAGAACATGCGGTGTTTGATCTTCTGCTCTTCTGTCAGTTTGCTGAGAATGATGGTTTCCAGGTTCATCCATGTCCCTACAAAGGACCCAAACTCATCGTTTTTGATGGCTGCATAATATTCCATGGTGTATATGTGCCACATTTTCCCTATCCAGTCTATCGACGATGGGCATTTGGGTTGGTTCCAGGTCTTTGCTATTGTAAACAGTGCTGCAATGAACATTCGTGTGCACGTGTCCTTAGAGTAGAACGATTTGTAATCCTTTGGATATATACCCAGTAATGGGATTACTGGGTCGAATGGAATTTCTATTTCTAGGTCCTTGAGGAATCGCCACACTGTCTTCCACAATGGTTGAACTAATTTACACTCCCACCAACAGTGTAAAAGTGTTCCTATTTCTCCACATCCTCTCCAGCGTCTGTTGTCTCCAGATTTTTTAATGATCGCCATTCTAACTGGCGTGAGATGGTATCTCAATGTAGTTTTGATTTGCATTTCTCTGATGACCAGTGATGATGAGCATTTTTTCATATGTTTGTTGGCCTCACGTATGTCTTCTTTTGTAAAGTGTCTGTTCATATTCTTTGCCCACTTTTGAATGGGCTTGTTAGTTTTTTTCTTGTAAATCTGCTTTAGTTCTTTGTAAATTCTGGATATCAGCCCTTTGTCAGACGGGAAAACTGCAAAAATTTTTTCCCAATCTGTTGGTTGCCGATTCACTCTAATGATTGTTTCTTTTGCTGTGCAGAAGCTGTGGAGTTTGATTAGGACCCATTTGTTGATTTTGGCTTTTGTTGTCAATGCTTTTGGTGTTTTGGTCATGAAGTCCTTGCCTACACCTACGTCCTGAATGGTTTTGCCTAGATTTTTTTCTAGGGTTTTTATGGTGTTAGGTCTTATGTTTAAGTCTTTAATCCATCTGGAGTTAATTTTAGTGTAAGGTGTCAGGAAGGGGTCCACTTTCTGCTTTCTGCACATGGCTAGCCAGTTTTCCCAACGTCATTTATTAAACAGGGAATCCTTTCCCCATTGCTTGTTTTTGTCTGGTTTGTGAAAGATCAGATGGTTGTAGATATGTTGTGTTGCCTCCGAGACCTCTGTTCTGTTCCATTGGTCTATATCTCTGTTTTGGTACCAGTACCATGCTGTTTTGATTACTGCAGCCTTGTAGTATAGTTTGAAGTCCGCTAGTGTGATGCCCCCTGCTTTGTTCTTTTTGCTTAGAATTGACTTGGCTATGCGGGCTCTCTTTTGGTTCCATATGAAGTTTAAGGTGGTTTTTTCCAGTTCTGCGAAGAAGGTCATTGGTAGCTTGATGGGGATAGCATTGAATCTGTAAATTACTTTGGGCAGTATGGCCATTTTCACGATATTGATTCTTCCTAGCCATGAACATGGAATGTTTCTCCATCTGTTTGTGTCCTCTCTTATTTCGTTGAGCAGTGGCTTGTAGTTCTCCTTGAAGAGGTCCTTTACGTTCCTTGTTAGTTGTATTCCTAGGTATTTTATTCTCTTTGGGGCAATTGTGAATGGAAGTTCGTTCTGATTTGGCTCTCTTTAAGTCTGTTATCGGTGCATAGGAATGCATGTGATTTTTGCACTTTGATTTTGTATCCTGAGACTTTGCTGAACTTGCTTATCAGTTTCAGGAGATTTTGGGCTGAGACGATGGGGTCTTCTATATATACGATCATGTCGTCTGCAAATAGAGACAATTTGACTTCCTCCTTTCCTATTTGAATGCCCTTTATTTCTTTTTCTTGCCTGATTGCTCCGGCTAGAACTTCCAATACTATATTGAATAGGAGTGGTGAGATAGGGCATCCTTGTCTAGTGCCAGATTTTATGGGGAATGCTTCCAGTTTTTGCCCATTCAGTATAATATTGGCTGTTGGTTTGTCATAAATAGCTTTTATTATTTTGAGATACGTTCTGTCAATACCTAGCTTATTGAGGGTTTTTAGCATAAAGGGCTGTTGAATTTTGTCAAAGGCCTTCTCTGCATCAATTGGGATAATCATGTGGTTTTTGTCTTTAGTTCTGTTTATGTGGTGAATTACGTTTATAGACTCGTGTATGTTGAACCAGTCTTGCATCCCCGGGATGAAGCCTACTTGATCATGGTGGATAAGCGTTTTGATGTGCTGTTGCTATCGGCTTGCCAGTATTTTACTGAAGATTTTTGTGTCTATGTTCATCATGAATATTGGCCTGAAGTTTTCTTTTCTTGTTGAGTCTCTGCCGGGTTTTGATATAAGGATGATGTTGGTCTCATAAAATGATTTGGGAAGAATTCCCTCTTTTTGTATTGTTTGGAATAGTTTCAGAAGGAATGTTATCAGCTCCTCTTTGTATGTCTGGTAGAATTCGGCTGTGAACCCATCTGGACCTGGGCTTTTTTTGGGTGGTAAGCTCTTAATTGCTGCCTCAACTTCAGACCTTGTTATGGGTCTGTTCAGGGTTTCGGCTTCTTCCTGGTTGAGGCTTGGGAGGAGGCAAGTGTCCAGGAATTTATCCATTTCTTTCAGTTTTACTAGTTTATGTGCATAGAGTTGTTTGTAATAATCTCTGATGATGGTTTGAATTTCTGTGGAATCTGTGGTGATATCCCCTTTATCATTTTTTATTGCATCAATTTGGTTATTCTCTCTTTTGTTTTTTTATTTTCTTTATTTATTTATTTATTTTTATTTTTATTTATTTATTTTTTTTGAGATGGAGTTTTGCTGTTGTTACCCCGGCTGGAGTGCAATGGCACGATCTCGGCTCACCGAAACCTCCGCCTCCTGGTTTCAGGCAATTCTCCTGCCTCAGCCTCCTGATTAGCTGGGACTACAGGCACGTGCCACCATGCCCAGCTAATTTTTTGTAGTTTTAGTAGAGATGGGGTTTCACCATGTTGACCAGGATGGTCTTGATCTCTTGACCTCGTGATCCACCCGCCTCGGCTTCCCAAAGTGCTGGGATTACAGGCTTGAGCCACCGCACCCGGCCTTGTTTTTTTATTAATCTGTCTAGTGGTCTGTCTATTTTGTTGATCTTTTCAAAAACCAGCTCCTGGATTTATTGATTTTTTTTGAAGGGTTTTTTGTGTCTCTATCTCCTTCAGTTCTGCTCTGATCTTAGCTATTTCTTGTCTTCTGCTAGACTTTGAGTTTTTTTGATCTTGCTCCTCTAGCTCTTTCAGTTTTGACGATAGGGTGTCAATTTTTGATCTCTCCTTGCTTCTTATATGGGCGCTTATTGCTATATATTTTCCTCTAGAGATTGCTTTAAATGTGTCCCAGAGGTTCTGGTATGTTGTGTCTTCATTCTCGTTGGTTTCGAAGAACATCTTTATTTCTGCCTTCATTTCATTGTTTATCCAGTCAACATTCAAGAGCAAGTTGTTCAGTTTCCATGAAGCTGTGCAGTTCTGCGTTAGTTTTTGAATTCTGAGTTCTAACTTGATTGCACTGTGGTCTGAGAGACTGTTTGTTACGATTTCCGTTCTTTTGCATTTGCTGAGGAGTGATTTACTCCCAATTATGTAGTCAATTTTAGAGTAGGTGTGATGTGGTGCTGAGAAGAATGTATATTCTGTGGATTTGGGGTGGAGAGTTCTGTAAATGTCTATTAGGTTTGCTTGGTCCAGGTCTGAGTTCAAGTCCTGGATATCCTTGTTAATTTTCTGTCTGGTTGATCTGTCTAATATCGACAATGGGGTGTTATAGTCTCCCATTATAATTGTGTGGGAGTCCAAGTCTCTTTGTAAGTCATTAAGAGCTTGCCTTATAAATCTGAGTGCTCCTGTGTTGGGTGCATATATATTTAGGATCGTTAGCTCTTCTTGTTGCATTGATCATTTTACCATTATGTAATGTCCTTCTTTGTGTCTTTTGATCTTTGTTGCTTTAAAGTCTAGTTTATCAGAGATGAGAATTGCAACTCCTGCTTTTTTTTGCTCTCCATTTGCTTGATAAATCTTCCTCCATCCCTTTACTTTGAGCCTTGTGTATCCTTGCATGCGAGATGGGTTTCCTGGATACAGCACACCGATGGGTTTTGTCTTTTTATCCAATTTGCCAGTGTGTGTCTTTTGATTGGGGCATTTAGTCCATTTACATTTAGGGTTAATATTGTTATGTGTGAATTTGATACTGCCATTTTGGTGCTAGCTGGCTGTTTTGCCAATTAGTTGATGCAGATTCTTCATTGTGTTGATTCTCTTTACCATTTGGCATGTTTTTGGAGTGGCTGGTACTGGTTGTTCCTTTATATGTGTAGAGCCTCTTTCAGGAGCTCTTGTAAAGCAGGCCTGGTGGTGATGAAATCTCTGAGTACTTGCATGTTCACAGAGGATTTTATTTTTCCTTCACTTATAAAGCTTAGTTTGGCTGGATAGGAGATTCTGGGTTGGAATTTCTTTCCTTTAAGGATGTTGAATATTGGCCCCCACTCTCTTCTGGCTTGTAGGGTTTCTGCTGAGAGATCTGCTGTGAGTCTAATGGGCTTCCCTTTTTGGGTAACCTGACCTTTCTGTCTGGCTGCCCTTAGTATTTTCTCCTTCATTTCAACCCTGGTGCATCTGATGATTATGTGCCTTGGGGTTGCTGTTCTTGAGGAATATCTTTATGGTGTTCTCTGTATTTCCTGGACTTGAATATTGGTCTGCCTTGCTAGGTTTGGGAAGTTTTGCTGGGTAATATCATGAAGAGTATTTTCCAGCTTGGATTCATTCTCTTTGTCACATTCAGGTACACCTATCAAACGTAGATTAGGTCTTTTCACATAGTCCCACATTTCTTGAAGACTTTGTTCATTCCTTTTTATCCTTTTTTCTCTATTCTTGCCTTCCTGTTTTATTTCACTGAGTTGGTCTTCGACCTCTGATATCCTTTCTTCTGCTTGGCCAGTTCAGTTGTTCAAACTTGTATATGCTTCGCGAAGCTCTCGTGTTGTGTTTTTCAGCTCCATCAATTCACTTATATTCCTTTCTATTTTGTCCATTCTTGTTAGCATTTCATCAAGTCTTTTTTCAAGGTTCTTAGTTTCTTTGCATTTGGTTAGAACATGTTCTTTAAGTTCACAGAAGTTTCTTACTACCTACCTTCTGAAGTCTGATTCTGTCATTTCATTACACTCGTTCTCCTTCCAACCTTGTTCCCTTGTTGGTGAGGAGTTGTGATCCCTTGTAGGAGGAGAGGTGTTCTCGTTTCGAGTGTTTTCATCCTTTTTGCGCTGGTTTCTTCCCATCTTTGTAGTCGCTGGCTTTCAGATTGGGTCTCTGAGTGGACGTTCTGTTTGTTGATGATGAGGTTATTTCTGTTTCTTAGTTTTCCTTCTAACAGTCTGGCCCCTCTGCTGTAGGTCTGCTGAGGTCCACTCCAGGCCCTACTTGACTGGGGATCACCTGCAGCAGCTGCAGAACAGTAAGTGTTGCTACCAGTTTTCTTCTTCTGCTATCTTTGTCCCAGAAGGTTACCCGCCATGTGTCAGTCTGATCTCTCCTTTATGAGGTGGCTCTTTGGATATACAGGGGTCAGGGAGCTGCTCGAGGAGACAGTCTGTTCTTTATAGGAGCTCTAATGCTGAGCTGTGAGCTCCGTTGTTCATTCAGAGCTGCTGGGCAGGTACATTTAGGTCTGCTGCAGCAGAACTCATAAACTGCTTTTTGTTCCCAGGTGCTCTGTCCCAGGGATTTAGGGCTTTATATATAAGTTTCCGTTGTGCTGCTGCCTTCTATTTTTTTTTTCCTTCAGAGCTGTCCTGCCCAGTAAGGAGGCAGCCTAGTCACTGTCTGCCTGTAGAGGCTTTGCTGAGCTGCTGTGGTCTCTGCCCAGCTGCCGAGTGAAATTCCCTGCAGTCCTATTTATATGGGTGTAGTTAGAACTGCTTCGGCAATGGTGGCCCACCTCTGTATTTGCCGACTCTCTCTGTAATGGTGGGTTGCCTCGGCAACGGCGAGTTGCCTCAGCAATGGTGGGTTGCCTTGGCAACGGCGGGCTGCCTCATCATTGGCTGACTACCTCTGTAGTGTTGGAGTGCCTCGGTAATGGCAGACGTCCCTCCCCCACAGAGCTGGACCGTCCCGGGCTCAGCTGTGCTTGCTGTGAAACTCTCAATCCAGAGAGTTTCTGATTGCTGTTCTTTTGTGGGGGTGATCAGCTAAGCCTGATCACCTGGCTTCCTGCCTCAGAGCATTTTTTTTTTTTTTAAGTTGGTGTTCCAGTCGCCTGTTGAAGAGGCACCGGGATCTGTGTGTTTTCCCCTGTGGCGACTCACTGCACTGGCTTAAACAGCCTCACTGAGATTTGTGGCGCTTTTTTGCCCTTGAATCTACTGTCCTGGTTCCCTGCACAGTCCCCTTATCAAACAGACGAATGGGTGACTTCCCGTGGCTCCAATCGCCAGCCAAAAGGGCACCCAGACCAGTGTATTTTGTATGGAGAACCGCTGCGCCAGGGTGCTGACAAAGCAGCCACCCAAGGCAAAGCAGCTGTGCTGTCCGACACAGCCCCGCTGGCTGAAACAGCTGCACTGGCTACCCATGGGGCTCCTCCACCTGGGAATTTCCTAGTCTGTGTGCAATAAAAATGTGGCGTCCACTCACCCTCTGCGCTTACACTGAGAGCTGCAATCCTGAGCTGTTCCTAAACGGCCATCTTGGATCAATCGGGCAGGCTGGTCTTGATCTCCTGACCTTGTGATCCACCTGCCTCGGCCTCCCACAGTGCTGGGATTACGGGTATGAGGCACTGCGCCCGGCCTAGACACGGCCATCTTTATTTAACTCAGGACAATTCCTGGAGTCCATTCCAACTCCAGAGCTCCTGGTGGGGTCAACTGAGGTGTCAACTGGCCTGCTTCAGTGCTCGACTTCTCCCTTTTTCCTCTCTTATCTCCTTCCCCTTTCTCCTCATGTGTTAATCCCAAGGGCTCTTCTTGGTAAAAAATCTGCTTCTCAGGGAACTTAATCTGCAACAGCATGAGGGCACAATAATAGGTTAAAAGTCAATTCTCTTTACAGGTTTGAGTAAGATGCTACACTTTTGTCTGTATCCCCATACAGGGTTCTAAATTCCTTCTTGATAAGTCACGGAAATCCATTGGCCAGTAGAAAAGCTTTATATGGCCTGGAACACTGTAAGAGTTAGGACTGCTCTCCTAATGTAGTTCTGGACAAGCTAATTCTGGATCCAGCAGGGCTAGTTCAGGAAAGTGAATAAAAACTCAGGCTTCAGCTTCTGGAGAACATAGGTGGACAAAAAATTGGATGCTCCTTTTTGTATGCTCTTCGATTAAAGCATCTTCCAAATTTTAGGTGTTGATGACAAGACAAGAATTGAATAGATAAGGGGGTCAAGAGGACAGACAAATCTCTTCATTTAACTCACCTTCACATTAAATATGCACCAATAGCCAAAGCCAAGTCAATTTAGCTGTGACCTGGACCAAATGTTAATACCATCTAAAGTGAATGGCTGTTCCCTAATCTGTCTTTCTCTCAGGCATTCCTACCTCACCTAGAAAACAGAACTTGGGAGTCAGCCTCCATTGGATTGGAGAACATTGCATACTTTAACATTTTAAAGAATGAGGAAGCTTAGGTGAATTGTCTGTAGCTCCGTTGACATGGCAGTCACAAAAGAACATTTGTTTCCACTTTGATTAGGTTAGCTTTCTTGCTCTGGGTATTGAAAACTCTTTAAAAGATTCTAGATATACAGAGGATGCATGATTTGAAAATGAAGCCAAGATTTAAACACTCTGCCATTTGAAAATGACCCATCTGCATGCTGGTGAGCTAAATATTTATTAATTAATTCCATAGATACTGTGTTCCAGTAAATATTCTAGGTTCAGGGGCATATATTGGTGAATAAGACAAAGTCGCTAAACTTAAAGAGCCTCTTATGACAGAATAACATTGTCTGGGTCTCAGTTCATTTGCCTGTGTAGCTGAAACCACCCATGGTGGAACAGAAAGAGTTAAAGAGCTTGCAAGTGTTGAAAAGAGCTTTGCTATTGAGATGGCAAAGCACTGGAACGTCAGTCACATAGTTTGCATACTGGAGGCACTGTTCCAGGTGCTGGAGACTCAACAGTAGAAGCTATTTTGTCCCTGCCCTATATTTTTTGAGAGAAAGTAAAAAAATAGGACAGGAAAAAAATAGATATTTCTCTAAAAATTAACAGGTCAAGAAAACAAAGAATAAATAAGAACCTAGAATATTTGAATAACAATCAACATGATTGCTGTATTACATATGCAAATCTTGAAGGCATATACTGCTTTCAAAATATAGAGGACTTTCCAAAACTTAACCATGTAGTTGATTTAAAAATTCCACAAAATACTTATCCAAAGCTGAAATGATACTGGTCAAAATATTTGCCCATAATGCAAATCAGATTAGAAATAAGCAACAAAAAGATTTTTTTTTTTAAATCCCAAAAATTTTAAAAGAGGGAATCAAAGCTGTAATTATAGGCCATTTAGAAACAAAAACAGCAATGGATTTGCATTTATTTTAAACCCATGGGATACAGCCAAAAGTGTACTTAGGAAATACTATAGATATAAATGCATTGATTAGGTGATGAAAGTTTGAAAATGAATAAGCAAAGCATTCAACTCAAGAAGCTGAAAAAAGGAAAACAAAATGGAGTAGAAAAAAAGAAAAAACATATATTTGCCGTATAAAATGAAGCCAAACATAATAGAAATGGTAAGTAATACTAGTCTAAAATTTGTTCTTTGAAATAATCAGTAAAGTATTTAAAAACAGTTGGCAAGTTATATCAAGAAATAAAAGGTGCCAAGTATGGGGACTTGTACGTGTAATCCCAGCTACTCTGGAGACTGGGGAGGGAGGATGGCTTGAGACTAGGAGTTTGAGGCCAGCTTGGGTGACATAGTGAGACCCTGTCTCTAGAAAAGTTTAAGAAACAAAAGGAGAGAGAAGACACAAATAATATCAAAAATGAGAAATTATGACATAAAATCAGATATAAAAGTTATTTTAAAAAATTGAGATATTTAATGATAATATACCAATAAATATAAAAATATTATAAAATGGATGATTTCATAGACTACTGTATATAGTAAGAATGATTTGAAAGGGAATAATAAATGTAAATCAGCTAATAAAGATAGAAGAAAATGAAATTGTAAGGAAAAACAAATACTCATTAGAAAAGCACCAGAAAAGGAAATTTTAGTCTATGAGTTCTATCAGTCCTTCAGGAAAAAAATAATTCATTTTCAGAGAATGTTAAAGATAGAGTGCTTTTTACCTTATTTTATAGTGATAGAATGATCTTAGTGCCTAAATTAGAGAAGCATAGCTTCTAAAAGAAAACTACACAACAATTTCACTTATGAACACAGAAATAAAAATCTTAAACAGAAAAGAGTGCCAAGATTGTTGGTGAGAATGTAAATTAGTGTAAGCCATTATGGAAAACAGCATGGAGATTCCCCCCAAAATTTAAACTAGAACTCCCATATGATCCAGCTATCCCAGTATTTGGTGTATCTCCGAAGGAAGTAAAATCATTAGGTCCAAAAGCTAACTGTAATTCCATGTTTATTGCTGCATTATTCACAACAGCCAAGATATGAAATCAATTTAACTGTCCATCAACAGATGAATGAATAAAGAAAATGTGATATATATATATATATATACACACACACACACAATGGAATATATATATATATATATATACACAATGGAATACTATTCAGTCATTAAAAGGAAAGAAATCCTGTCATTTACAACAACATGAATAAATTTGGAAGACATTATGTTAAGTGAAATAAGCCAGGCACACAAAGACACATGCTTTATGATATCACTCATATATGTAATCTAAAAAAGTTGATTGTATGGAAGTAGAGAGTAGAATGGTGGTTACCAGGAGCTGGGATGATTGGAGGGTGTGGGTGGGCTGGGGAGATTTTGGTCATAAAAATTTAGTTAAACAGGAGTAGTAAGCTAAGAGGTCTATTGTACAACATGACTATAGTTAATAGTGCACTGTAATGAATTATTATTATTATTATTATTATTTGAGATAGAGTCTCACTCTATTACACAGGCTGAAGTGCAGTGTGCAATGATGGCTCACTGGAGTCTTGACTTCCTGGTCTCAAGAAATCCTCTTACCTCAGCCAGTTGAGTAGCTGGAACCACAGACATGTGCTACCACACCTGGCTGATTTTTTAATCTTTTTGTAGAGATGAGGTCTCCCTATGTTGCCCAGGCTGGTTTCAAACTCCTGGGCTTAAGGAATCCTCTCACCTCAGCCTTCCAAAGTGCTGGGATTATAGGGCTGAGTCCCCACACCCAGCCTTGTATTGAATTTTTGAAAAATGCTCAGAGAATGGATATAGTGTTCCCACCACAAAAATGATAACTGTATGAGGTATTACATATATATTAGTGAGCTAGATTTAGTCATTCCACAATGTACATATACTTTAAAACATCATGTTTACCTGATAAATACATACAATTTATCCACCAGTGTGAAAAAATATATTAACACCATGCTAAATTAAATCCAGCAATATATTAGAAGAATAGTTCATCATAACCAATTAGGATTTATCCTAGGAATGCAAATATAAATCACCACTACAGCTCCATCAATGTAATTAATCACAATCAATAAATACTTTATTAACATTTATATAATTATTCAGGAACTATTTCCAAAATGGCTGCAGTAAGGAGGGCACTGTTGTAGGTACTGAGGAAAAAGTGTGAACAAGATAGGCGAGATCTCGGGGAACTTGCATGAGGTGAAAGTTTAAAAATCCATATAATCATTTTGATAGATGCCAAAAACCTAAGCCCCACATATGTGATATAATTCAATTCAAATTCAATACAATTCATTTTTCATAAAAAGTCATTAGCAAGAGAAGAAACATTCTCAGTGCAAAAATAGCCATGAAGAGAGCAAACATCATTCCTGAGAAACATTAGTAACATTTCTTTAAACTCAGGAACTGAGAATGGATCTTGGTCTCATTCTTAATGTTTGTCTTACCAGTGCAAGAAAAAGAACTAAGGGGTGTGTGTGTGTGTGTATGTGTGTGTATGTGTGTGTGTGTGTGTGTGTGTGCACGTGTATGTATAAAAGAAGGAGGTAGTCTCCATTTGTAGAAGAAAAGGTTGTTTAAAAACCCAGGATCATTAACTAATAAACAATTAGAACGAATTGGAGGGTAAATGAAATGGAATTAAGAGTCCATTTACAATATCCACAAACTCCTGAAGATACCAAGGGATAAACTAAGTGTAAACGCATAGGATCTATATTGAGAAACTTGTAATGCTTTACTGAAGAATACAGAAAAATCTAAGAAGTGTAAAGGATAGTATGCTCTTGGTTGAGAGGATAAAATAATGTGAAAATATCAAATTTCTTTGTGATTTATCTACAAATCAATATAAATTCTGATAAAATCTCAATGCTATTTTTTGGAATTTAATTCACTGCATAGTTTTGAAGAGAAATAGAAATAATCAAAAACAGATTGAAAACAAAATAAGCAAAGAAATTAATGAAAAAACAATGAGGGGAAGGACTCACCTTATCAGATGTCACAATATTCTGTTGAGATATAATAACAACAAAGGTGTGATTATTTGTGCAGATATACACGATACGGAATAGAGACTGCAGAAACAGACACAAGCACATGTTAAAATTTAATATAATGGTGACATTTCAGATCATTAGAAAATGTACATATTCAACAGCATAGCATTAACCCATAAATACGCTAAAAGACCAGTGAAACAAAATAGGAGGCTCAGAAAGAGATCCGTGTGTTCTGGTTATTTTTCTGACATCCCAGGTTCCAACCTTTTCTATCTTTCTTTGCTCTTCTATGTTTCCTGAAAGACATCATCTGAGCTCCCTTTCAAATTGTATTTGGACAATGGACAATGGGAGGCACTAGCAGAAGATGGGAGAGTAGGAGGAGAGAAAGGGAAGGGAATTTCTTCCTCCATTCTTTCCCGCTAGCTCTATTTCTCTGGCTGCAGCTGAATTCCTCTACAACTTTAGCTCCAATAGGAAGCTTCTCCTCCTTGTTTCCAGTTCTCATTGGGTTCCAGCTCTTACCAGGTTCCGGAACTTGGGTTCTTTCTCTTTGATAATAGCTTCCTGGTTTAAGTAATCTCTGGATGCCTCAATGTCCTTTATTTCTTGCCTTGACTCTGCTCAGACCTCTGTAATTATCCTCACTTAAATCATCTGCATGAATTCTCTTTTCTGCTGGGATCCTGTTTGATAATGTAGTTATATCAGGAATGAGGAAGTCTCATTTCAGACCTAATAACTCACTTAGAGAAGTTTTGCTTCTTTTCTCTGCAACTTGGGGCTCAACAATTTATAAAGCCTAGTTCTCAAAAAAGAAACTTTTCCAACAGTGATGGCTCTAATAATATGGAAGATGAGACTACTCCTTAACATTTTTAGTTTCTCATGGCATTATATCCTCAGACAGAGAAATCAGGGCTTATTCTTCTTACCAGGATTTTTAATCCTTTTACCAAGAGATGGGGTTGCTGTTTGAGAACAGTACCTGTGAAACTCAGGCCATTCGTTAGAGCACTCTTATTACAATGTGTTGTGATTGCCGTCAATGGAAAACTGTACTAATGTATCTTTATACCAGCACTATACTGTTTTGGTGACTATGCTTTATAGTATAGTTTAAAGTCAGGTGATGTGATGCCTCCAGATTTGTTCTTTTTGCTTAGTTTTGCTTTGGTCATGTGGGCTCTTTTTTGGTTCCATATAAATTTTATAATTTTTTTTCTAGTTCTGTGAAGAATGATGGTGGTAGTTTGATGGGAATTGCATTGAATCTGTAGATTGCTTTTGCAGTATGGCCATTTTCACAATATTCATTCCACCCATCCATAAGCATGGGCTGTGTTTCCATTTGTTGTTTATGCTTTCTTTCAGCAGTGTTTTGTAGTCTTTCTTGTAGAAGCCATTCACCTCCTTGGTTAGGTGTATTCCTAAGTATTTGATTTTACTTTATTGCAGCTATTGTATTGTATACTCCTAAGTACTTTATTTTTATTTTTGCTGCTATTGAGTTTTTGATTTCATTCTCGGCTCAGTCACTGTTGGTGGATAGCAGAGCTACTGATTTGTACATTAATTTTGTATTCTGAAACTTTACTGAATTCATTTATCAGTTCTAGGAGCTTTTTGGATGAGGTCTTAGGGTATTCTAGGTATATGATCATATCACCTGCAGTGACTTTTTGACTTTCTCTTTACTGATTTGGATGCCCTTTATTTCTTTCTCTTGTCTGATTGCTCTGGCTACCAGTTCCAGTACTATGTTGAATAGAAGTGGTGAGAGTAGGCATCCTTGTCTTGTTCTGGTTCTCAGGGGGAATGATTTCCATTTTTTTTTTCCATTCAATATAATGTTGGCTTTGGGTGTGTCATAGAGGCTTTTATTGTCTTAAGGTATGTCTGTTCTCTGCCGATTTTGCTGAGGGTTTTAATCATAAAAGGATGCTGCATTTTGTCAAATAATTTTTCTGTGTCTATTGAAATGATCATGTGATTTTTGTTTTAAATTCTGTTTATGTGGTTTATCACATTTATTGATAGGCGGATCACATTTATTGATAGGCACCCCTGGTATGAAACCCATTTGATCATGGTGAATGATCTTTTTGATATGGTGTTGAATTCATTTAGCTGGTATTTTGTTAAGAATTTTTGCATCTGTATTCATCAGGGATATTGATCTGTAGTTTTCTGTTATGTCTCTTATGGGTTTGGGTGACACTGGCTTCATAGAATGTGTGATACTGGCTTCATAGAATGATTTAGGGAGGATGCTATTCTCTAACTTGTGGAATAGTGTCAATAGGATTGGTACCAATTCTCATTTTGAATGTCTGCTAGAATTCAGCTGTGAATCCATCTGGTCCTGGACTTCTTGTTGTTGGTAATTATAAAATTACCATTTCAATCTCATTGCTTATCATTGGTCTGCTCAGAGTTTCTATTTCTTCCTGGTTTAATCTAGGAGGGTTGCATATTTCCAAGAATTTATTCGTCTCCTCTAGGTTTCCTCATTTATGCACATAAAGGCATTCATGGTAAACTTGAATGATTTTTTTGTATTTCTGTGATATCAGTAGTAATGTCTCCCATTTAATTTCTAATTAAACTTATTTGAACCTTCTTTCTTCTTTCTTTGGTTAGTCTGGCTAATGGTGTATTAATTTTATTTATCTTTCAAAGAACCAGATTTTTGTTTCATTTATCTTGTATTTTTTTTGGTTTCAATTTTATTTCGTTCTGCTCTGATCTTTATTTCTTTTCTTCTGCTGGGTTTGGGTTTTGTTTGTTCTTGTTTCTCTAGTTACTTGAGGTGTGACTTTAGATTATCTGTTCATGCTGTTTCAGACTTTTTGATGTAAGCATTTAAGGCTATAAACTTTCCTCTTAGCACTGCCTTTGCTGTATCTCAGAGGTTTTAATAGGTTGTATTACTATTATCAATTAGTTCAAAGAATTTTTTAATTTCCATTTTGAATTCATTGTTGACTCAATGATCATTCAGGAGCAGGTTATTTAATTGTATTTGCGTGGGTTGAGGGTTCTTTTTGGAGTTAATTACCAGTTTTATTCCACTGTGATCTGAGAGAATACTTGCTATAATTTCAATTTTCTTAAATTTATTAAGACTTGTTTTGTGCCTATCATATGATCTCTTTTTGAGAATGTTCCCTGTGCTGATGAATAGAATGTAAATTCTGCCATTGTGGGATAGAATGTTCTGTAAATAACTGTTAAGCCCGTTTGCTCTAGGATACAGTTTAAATCCTTTTTTTTTTTTTTTGACTTGTCTAGTGTTGTTAGTGGAGTATTAAAGTCCCCAACTATTATTGCGTTGCTGTCTATCTCATTTTTTTTTTTTTTGAGACAGAGTTTCTCTCTTGTTACCCAGGCTGGAGTGCAATGGCGCGATCTCGGCTCACCGCAACCTCCGCCTCCTGGGTTCAGGCAATTCTCCTGCCTCAGCCTCCCGAGTAGCTGGGATTACATGCATGTGCCACCATGCCCGGCTAATTTTTTGTATTTTTAGTAGAGACGGGGTTTCACCATGTTGACCAGGATGGTCTCCATCTCTTGACCTCGTGATCCACCCGCCTCGGCCTCCCAAAGTGCTGGGATTACAGGCTTGAGCCACCGCGCCCGGCCTGTCTATCTCATTTCTTATGTCTAGTAGTAATTGTTTTTAGAAATTTGATAGCTCCAGTGTTAGGTGCATATATATTTAGGATTGTGATATTTTCCTATTGAACAAGTCCTTTTACCATTATATACTGTCCTTTGTCTGATGCAAGACTAGTTACTCCTGCTGACTTTTCAAGTCCATTTGCATGGAATATCTTTTTCCACCCGCCCCTTTACCTTAAATTTATGTGAGTCCTTATGTGTCAGGTGAGTCTCTTAAAGACAAAAGATACTTGGTTGGTGAATTCTTATCCATTATGCCATTCTGTATCTTTTAAATGGAACATTTAGGCCCTTTACATTCAATGTTAGTATTGAGATGTGAGGTACGATTTTATTCATCATGCTATTTGTTCCCTGAATACCTTCGTGTGTGTGTGTGTGTGTGTGTGTGTGTGTGTGTGTGTGTGTGTAGCATAGAATACTACTCAGCCATAAAGAGGAATAAAATAATGGCTTTTACAGTGACCTGGATAAAATTGGAGGCCATTATTCTAAGTGAAGTAACTCAGGAATGGAAAACCAAACATCGTGTGTTCTCACTAATAGGTGGGAGCTAAACTATTAGGATGCAAAGGCATGAGAATGATACAATGGACTTTGGGGACTCAGGGGGAAAGAGTGGGAGGGAGGAGAGGGCTAAAAGACTACAAATTGGGTACAGTATATACTGCTCGGGTGATGGGTGCACCAAAATTTTGGAAATCACCACTGAAGAATGTATTCATGTAACCAAACACAATCTGTTCCACCAAAACCTATGGAAATTAAAAAAAAAAAAAGTGTAGTAATATTTTAGGGTCACTAGGGGCTCAGATTCCAAAAGAATGAAGTTTTGGGTCACTCTGTAACCAGAGTGATAAAAGAGGAAATGAGTAGTGGAAAGGGGAATTTGTGATTGCCAACTTTCGCTTGGTAATCAGAGACAAAAGGGACAGTAATCATGGCAATTCAAAAGAATAATCAGAGGAGGGACAAAAGCAGCCATGCATATCTTACAGCAATTGATGGTTTCTCTTTTACTCCCCTTTCCTGCTACCTTTTATCACGAGAACAGGTGGAGGCTAATATTTTAAGTTAGGTTCCAAGTGGGTGTATAATTGAATTAACCTCATTCCTTGATAATACTGTAATTGATGGGATTATGTGGATCCCCTGTGTGGAGAATAGTTGTTTTTTGTTTTTTGTTTTTTTGTTTTTGTTTTTTTATTTTGTTTTATTTTTTAAAATCCAGTAAAAGGCAGGAATATGTGCTGAGTGGCAAAAGAAGTGGGCTGTGCTGGTGACTCCCACCCACTTTCTCTAACCTCTACTTACCTGCACTTAGCCCTATGCTTTGGGAAGCTGAAATCTAAAGACTGCCTCCCTGACCTCTGGCTTCACTTTGGACTTGACTGATGGATGGCACCTGCAGAGAATCAGAGGGTGCGAGGAGATTTGAGATTGCTTCTAAGGCAGCAGCTCTGTTTCTCTGTAGTTACAGCTTCTGCTGGGCAGCCCTCCTCCGATACTCTGCTCTCAGTGGGATCCAAAAATGCTAATTCCTCCTTTTCCCTTCAGTGCTAGATGTGGAAAGAACTTCCTGCTGTCACTGGTTGCCTCAATACCACTGTTTGTTTTCCTAACCCTGCCCTTACCTCCCTAAATTGTCCCCCCATTAAGGACTATTTAAACCACCTGATCAAATCCTCGTCTTTGATGGGACCTTTACAACATACACACATAAAAATTTAATATATGTCTGATAGCATTACAAATTTGTGGTGAAGGGCTGGATTATTCAATAAATGTGCTCTGCTAGGATAAGTAATTTTCCATATAAAAATAATAAAATTAGACGTAGACCTCATTCTGCACACAAAAATTAATTCTAGATGGATTAAATCCCTGAATGAGAAAAAAAAAACTTTTAAATTTAAAAATAGCATATTTATGAAACCAGAATGGGGGAATATTTTTTTCAAGAAGACACAAAAACCCTAAGCACAAAGGAAAAGGATGATAAATTTGAATATGTTAAAGGAAATTTTTTGTATAGACATCAAAAAACACCACAGTCATGTCAGACTGGGAGAAAATATATGAAACATATACAACTGACAAGGATTTGTATTTAAAATATACAAAGAACAGAAAATCAAGAAGAAAAAGACAAACTAACAGAAAAATTGGCAAAGGATGCAATGAAGCAATTCACAGGAAGAATATCCTAATGGTGGGAAGTCATATGGAATGATGGCCAGCTCATTTGCAGTCAAATAAATTTTAAAAACTCAAACTTCAGCAAGGTAGCATTTCTAAAATATCAGCTTGGAATTTAGTCTGATAAGAGCTAATGTTTCAAGACAATGAGGAGAGTGGAACTCTCATAGTGTCTTGGTGGGAATACAGTTGGCCCAAACTCTTTGAAGAGGAGTTTGACAATATCTAGTAATGTTGAAGATTTGCATGCCATCCGACCTCCTGTGATCCCTCTTCTTGCTAAATAGTCTGGACGAAACTTTTGCACAATGCTCATAAGCATACATGTACAAGAATATTCACAGCTATATTGATTATAATACAGAAAAATGGAAAACAACCCAAATAAACCATTAAGAATGAATTATATCATACAATGTATTTTACCACATGGCAATTAAAATAAATGAAATGAGAGCTATATGTGGCAAAATGGATAATCATATGAAAAGAACATAGAGCAAAAAAACCCGCAAGCTGGTAAAACAATGGAAACTATTAGAGATGTATTCGAAATCTAGATTCAATACTTAACATTATGCCCATGTTCAATACTTAACATTATGCCCATGACAGTGGTTGAGTAGTTTAGTTGAATTCAAAATATGTTGCCTATTCTGGGTATATACTCTTTCAAAACCAGATAATTGAGGAGTAAATATTAGAATGTGCTACGTTTAAATTTTTATTAAAATTTTTAATAAAGTCATTTTCACTATCTATTGATTCTTCCTTGGTTAGATTATTTTAAAAATTATTTTCATTTTTAAATATTTAAGTATTTATTTATTATTATTTGTATAAATTTAAAGGGTACAAGGGCAATTTTGTTACATGGATATATTGTGTAGTGGTGAAGTCTGGGTTTTTAGTGCAACCACCACCCAAATAATGTACATTGCACCCATTAAGTAATTATTCATCCTTTGCCCCACTCTCGTCTTCCCACCCTTCTGAGTCCTCAGTGACTATTATTCCATGCTCTATGTCCATGTGTATGCATTATTTAGCTTCCAGTTAGTTCCATCTGTGTTGCTGCAAAAGACATGTTTCCATTTTCTATGTCTCGATAGTATTCCATTCCGTCTCTCTCTCTCTCTCTCTCTCTCTCTCTCTGTCTCACACATTTTCTTTATCCAGTCCTCTGTTGATGGACACTTAGGTTGATTCCATATTTTTCCTGTGGTGAATAGTGCTGTGATAAACAACTGAGTGCAAGTATCTTTTTGATGTAATGATTTTTTTTCCTTTGGGTAGACACCCAGTGGTGGGATTGCTGGATTGAATGGTCATTCTATTTTTAGTTCTTTTGGGAAATCTCCATACTGTTTTCCACAGAGGTTGTACTAGTTTACATTCCCAAGAATAATGCGTGTGTTCCATTTTCTCCCCATCCTCACCTACATCTGTTATTATTTGTCTTTTTAATAACAGCCATTCTGATTAGTGTAAGATGACATCTCATTGGGGTTTAAATTTGTATTTCTCTGATGATCATTGGTGCTGAACATTTTTTTCATATGCCTGTTGGCCACTTGTCTGTCTTTTTTTAGAAGCATGTCTACTCATGTGCTTTTCCCACTTTTAATTGGTTTGTATTGTTGTTGCTGTTATTGTTGAGTTGTTTGAGTTTCTTCTAAATTCTGGATATCAGTTCCCTGTTAGATTCATAGTTTACAAATATACCACCTCATTCTGTAGGTTGTTTATTTTTTAAATACTTTATTTCTTCATTGCAGTTTTGGATTCACTGCAAAGTTAAGAGGAAGGTACAGAAATATCCCACATATTCTCTGCCCTGACACATGAACAGCCTCTCTGAAGTAGATTCTTTTTAGTATGACTTAAAATGTAAAGAAAATTAAGAAGACTCCATTGGCCCAGATAGTAATTAGTGAAGACTGTTTTTCCTGGCAGATTGATGGCATCACTGTCACTGTGTATCCAAATGCAGACTTCAGGGCCATATAAGAGACTTCCTTCCTTTTCACTCTCTTCATTAAAATCTAATTGCCTCTGTGTTTTAAACATCTCCAGATTCCTCCATTCCCACATATATTGCCTTAATTCAGACAATATCATCATTTTTAAAATTTGAACCACTGCAATAACTTACATGTCTTTTATTTTTTTTGAGACAGAGTCTCACTCTGTCACCTAAGCTGGAGTGCAGTAGCACGGTATTCACTCACTGGAACATCCACCTCCTGGGTTCAAGGAATTCTCCTTGACTCGGCCTCCCGAGTAGCAGGGATTATGGGTGCCTGTTACCATGCCCTAATTTTTGTATTTTTAGAAGAGACAGCGTTTTACCATGTTGGCCAGGGTGGTCTTGAACTCCTGACCTCAAGTGATCCACCTATCTTGGCGTCCCAAAGTATAGGGATTACAGGTGTGAGTCACCACCCCTGGCGTAATTTAAATGTTTTCTTGTCTCTAGTCTCAGCCCCCTTCAGCTCATTTTCTATACTGTTAACAAAGTAATCTTTCCAATACCCCAAATTGGACCATATCTTAGCAGCGACTAACACCCTCTAGTATCTTCCCACTCATTTTAAAATCCATGCATCTTAGCATAGCACACAAATATCTTCAGGATGAGACTTTATCCCACATCTCCAGTTTCATATGCTGGTCTACCCTTTCCTACTCCCCCACTTCCAAACTTTGTGAACTACTGTTTTATATCTCTTAGTTTGCCTACAGTGCATGATCTTTCAAAATTTAACTTGTTAACTGCTTCCAAGAAATGTTTCCTTGCACTCCCAGGTAAAGTTCCCACCTCTGTACTTCCTCTCCATCATACAAGCCTCTGTTGTCACATCATTCTTTTGTTATAACTATTGGTTTGCACATCTGTCTCTTCTTGTTTCAACTGTATTGTTGAATTCTCTAGTAAATTCTCAAAATGTATGGTGACTCTGTTGATTGCTCGATGTAAATAATCATATTATTTGTAAGTAAATAGATATTTTTCTCTTCCCCTTAATCCTATTTCTTTTCCTTTTAATATGACATTTCTCCACCTCTTTCTATCCTAAAATAGTCGTGTTTTTCTACTAATTGATGCCAAATTGCTCTAGGCTTTTGCTTTATAACTTTGACTGAGTTAATGAATTCCTTTTTATTCTTATTTGCTAAGAGCCTTACAAAATTAATATGTGTATAATTTTGTGTGTCTGTTAAGAAATATCTCTTTATTAAACAAAGACATAAACTAAAAGTTTCCAACTTCCTATATATGTTGAAAGCTTTAAATAAAGATTCTTGGATATGAACTATGGCCTACACAGCTCAAAATGAATTCAGTGACATAATATTATGCTAAAGTTGTACTTATTTTGAATGTCTAGAATTTTTTGTTAATGGTTATAAAAATACCATCAACCTAGACATTTTTATTTTGCTAAGATAGAACAGAATTACAAATAGAATTATTAACAGTCCACACATTCTAAACATTTAAACATCAATGGTTTCTGGAAGATGCTGTTATCCTTCATAGTTTGGAGAAAGCTCAGATGGCTTCCATGAAAGCCAAATTTTCTTCCACCCACAATATTGTCTTTTCAGGAGTCTTGCTGGATGTTTTCTTTGTTTGCCTCTCCATATTGCTACTGAATTTGATGGTTTTCATTTTCTAGTTGAACAGTAGTCCCATAGTCTGTTCAGTCTTGTAATTCTTACGGATCAGGGTTATCCAATTTGATTCAATTTCTCTTGATTTAGTTTCAGCCGTGAGTTGCATGTTCTTTTGCTGCCAGTTTAAACCTTGAACATGTTTTCTTAACTTCCGAATCTCTTCTTTCTGTGTGTGTTCAATCACATGAAGTAGATTTTCATCATATACCTTCCAGGCATTACATTCATGCTGTGACATTAGTTTCAGATTCTCAATTCAAATTGCTTGATGCTCTAGCTGGGCCATATAATTGTTTACACATTCTTGCCATGCAGCAGAGTCATTTTTTTGACTGGAGGAAGGGGCTGGAAGCTCAGATCGTTTCATATGGAGCAATTCAATTGGCTGTCGAGGCACCAGTCTTTCAAATCCATTTTTCATGCTGTCTTCAAAAGCAGAATAATCCAAGGTTCTTCGGTAGCTCAGGTAGTTCTTAGTAGTTTGCTGTCTGTGAGTGTCCTGTCCACAAGCACTGTACACCAGGGGCTTCATAACCTTGATCAGAGTACAGCAGCACATCCACTATAACCTCTCTGGCCACCAAACCCATGACCACTATTCTGGAGACCTTAGGTTTCTATGCATTGTTTTGATACACTATTAATACAGATAGCTAATTCTGTATTTTTGATATTCACATGTACGATAACGAGCTAAATAGGCCTTTGATTTTCTTCAAGTGCTCTTGCTTGGTTTTGAGATAATATTTATTGCCTTATAAATCATATAGCCTTATATATGATATATGTACATAAGTTTCTCTCTTGTCGCCTGACTGGAGTGTAGTGGCACGATCTTCACTCACTGCAGCGTCCGCCTCCTAGGTTCAAGTGATTTTCCTGCTTCAGCCTCCTGAGTAGCTGGGGTTACATGTACCTGCCGCCACACCTGGCTAATTTTTTGTGTGTTTTTAGTAGAGATGGGGTTGTCACCATGTTGGCCAGGCTGGCCTTGAACTCCTGACCTCATTCACCTGCCTTGGTCTCTCCAAGTGCTATGAGTTGTGATTACAGGTGTGAGCCACTACACCTGCCACACACACACACACACACACACACACATTTATTTATATATACATCAAATATATATATACACACGTGTGTGTGTGTATATATATGATGATGTTTCTTTTTACCTCTTCAAGTTTGTTATATTGCTTTTTTGCCAACTTCTTGTGAACACTGCGTTGGTTTTTTTCTCTTTACCTTGTCCAATCAATGTATTTATATCTACATATTACTCTAAATATTATGCTTACAAAATTTCAACAGTGAATATTTATATTGTCATCAACTTGTAAGTAGTAATTTCTCTTATTTTATTTTTAATAATAGCTAAATTTATTAGTATTTTAATTTCTAAATATACAAGATGTTTTAGTTATATGTCTGTTTATTTCTAATTTTATTACATTATGATCAGAGAACATAGTTTATATAGTATTCAATTTCTAAGAATTTTTTGACACTTCCTTATGGCTAGTACATAGCCAATATTTATAAATATTTTTCTGTCCTTAAAAGGAATATATAATTTTTGTTTCTTAGATTAACAATTCTATATGTCATATGTATTTTGAGCTAATAATTGTATTTTTTAGATCTGTATTATAGCTTTTTGATATGCTTGATCTATGGATCTTGGAAAGAGATATATTGATTTTTCTCATTACAATAGTTGATTTATATATTTTTTTCTCTGCAGTTCTTTTTAAAAATTCATCATTATTTAACTTTTATTTTCTGTTTGGGGTACATATGAAGGTTTGTTACTAGGTAAACTTGTGTCACAGGAGCTTGTTGTACAGATTATTTCATTACACAGATATTAAGCCTGGTACCCAATAGTTATCTTTTCTGCTCCTCTCCCTCCTCCCTCAAACAGACCCTAGTGTGCCCTGCAGTTCCATTATTGCCGCTTTACACATGTAGAGACTCTTGTTCAATTCATATAAGCTCATCCTGGTTATCTTCTTGCTCTATTGCTGCTTATCAGTAAATACTGTCCCTCTGTTTGTATTAACATTTTATGTTTTAACTATACTTTGTGAGATATGATGATGGCTATATGAGCTTAATTTTAGTTAATATTTGTCTAGTACATTTTTTACAACCTTTTATTTTCAAGCTTTCTGTATCCTTTTGTTAATCAATACGTCTTTATAAACAAAATATTGGTGAACCTTCTTTATTTAAAAATCTAGGCCAAGAATTTCTGTCTTTTAATTAGTGACTTTAATTAACTTATATTAGTAAGTGGATTAAATAGTAATTAATTATTTTAATTGCTGTCACATATTGAGTTTTTTTGACATTTTACTTACTTTTTTTTAACTAATTATGCTTTCTTTTTTTCTTAATTCTCTCTTCTTGATTTCTGTTAGCTAAATGAAATCTTATTTTGTTGGTTTAAAATTAACGCATTTTCTTATGGTGCTTGCACTTATCCTAAGACTAATATTTATGTTAATTTATTCTATTATGTTCTTAAACATAAATGTCTCTTAAACATAAATATTTTTATAAATACAAGTTCTTTAGCAAGATCTCCTTCTTCTCTTATCATATTAGTATTATCTAGAATTTTAATTAAGGGTTGTTATTTTTTTTCTTTGTTTAATAGATTGATAAGCTTATTTTTTTTTAACTTCCTATATCTCTTGCAATATCCTTCTGGTTTTATCTGCTCATTTAAGTATATTTGCAAAAGTGTTTTCAAAATGCATCTAAATGAGGATTTCTCTGCTTGAAAATATGGTTCTAACATTTGAATGGGAGCTGGCTGCATATAATAGGTACAAAGCTTTTTCTTCAATATTTTGAAAATAATACTCCATTCTCTTTTGTATTCAGTGTTGCTGTGGAGAAATCTGTCACTCAGATCATTTTTCCTTAATAGGTGGTCAGCGATTTCTTTGGAAGTGTTGCATTTGATCTTATTTTTAATCAGATACACTTGACATAATGTGTTTAGCTATGGATCTTCCTCATCTGTACTTTTTAGTACTAAATGAGCACTTTTTAAAATTATACTTTAAGTTCTGGGGTACATGTGCAGCACTTGCAGGTTTGTTACACAGTTATACACGTGTCATGGTGGTTTTCTGCATCCATCACCCCGTAAATAAGCACTTTTAATCTCAGGTCTTTCTGTCACTACTGCTGGGAAATGTAATTGTTTTCTTCTATTTTTTCTTTCATGCTTAGACTGTTGCTATTCCATCAGCACTTTTATCTCTATCCTTGAGGTACCTTTTCTTTTTTTCTTTTCTTGCCCTGTACTTCTTATTCTTTTTTTTTTTTTTTTTTTTTTTTGAGACAGATTTTTATTATTGTTGCCCAGGCTAGAGTGCAATGGCTCGATCTCGGCTCACTGCAACCTCCGCCTCCTGGGTTCAAGCGATTCTCCTGCCCCAGCCTCCCAAGTAGCTGGGATTATAGGCGCCCACCACAACACCCAGCTAATTTTTTTGTATTTTTAGTAGAGATGGGGTTTCACCATGTTGGCCAGGCTGGTCTTGAACTCTTGTCCTCAGGTGATACATCTGCCTCAGCCTCCCAAAGTCCTGGGATTACAGGCTTGAGCCACTGCACCCGCCTTCATTCTGTCTTTTTATTCTTTTTCTATTCTACAAGAGTTTCTCAAGTAATTTATTCAACTCACCAATTTTCCTTGGCTATATCCATTTCATTATTTATTGCATCTATTAAGTCAACTATTTTTATTATGTTTTGTATAACTAATATTTGCATTAAGTTCTTTTCAATGAGTTTTTTTTTTTTCAGCTATGTATTACCCCTTTTATCTTTTTGGAAAACCTGTACTCATTTTAAATTCTTGATATGTTTTAGTAATTTAATCTTATGTAGTACGTGTTTCTCAGTTTTTTCTGTGTTCTATATTGGTTGCACTCTTCAGGGTATAGTCGACTTAGACATCATGCTCCCATGGTTATAGAAGCTACTTTGGTTATATGCTTTAGGGAAGGAGCTCATACCTTGGCCTCTGTTTGTGAATCCACAGGTGAGTTCAAAGAGCAGAGATGGAGGGCAGAACAGGATGGAGAGCCCTAGATATCACAGAAGTCCTGGTGCTGACCATCCTCTGCTGCTACTTCACCAAACAACTCAGTGGCAAGTAATATTTGCTTAAACACTGAGCAAAGCAGCCTGGAAGAAAAGACAAGCTTCTTAGGCTGTATCACATTGGCACCGAGGGTTCAAAAGGAAAGTGGTGAGGAAATGAATGCCACCAGGCAAGGCACACTTCTAACATTTTGGGACCCAGGGAAGGAGTAAAATGAAAGCCCACCTATTATTTGTCTAATTATTTAAAAGTTATAAATAAAGTAAATAAAACTGTTAAGAAAAATATATTCTATACCTCTGCATTGACAAATGCACCATCATAATATCCTGGAAGACTAGGTTCAAATTTAGAATTCTTGGTCTTCTTTTGGTTCCATGCCACAATGTGGCAGTGGAGCAAACCAATCCTGGGCCTCTTCTCACTCTAGCTTAAGGGAGTCTCATGCATGCCCACAGACACTGCAAGTTTGCATGCCCAAACTCTGACCACAGTCTCCATTAACTGCCACCCCATGGACTAGGGGTATAAGCACTGATGATGATGAACTGGTCTACCCTTGGAAAGATGGGACTGAAAAGAGCCCTGCACAGACCCTATCAGTGGGATGAGGATCATGACTACCTGGAATGTGGTCCAGCGGGGATGCATGAACTCTGGTAAGGACAAAGAACAGGCACCCCTCTTGCCTGGGAATACATGCAGTACTACTGAGGGTGGCTGATTTCCTAGCATCTGCTGTCTTCACTTCTCATCTTTTTAGAGATTTGGTGCTACCCTAATGTTATTAAATTACCTTGGGAGGGCTGGGCTCTCACCTGCAGATTTCTACCTATCAGTGGCAATAGGGCAAGCCACCATTTCCCCAATGCAATGGGGGAAGGAGGAGCAAATCTGCAGTCTTTCCCCATCCCATCCATCCAGTCTTCTGTCATTGTCCACTCTCCGCTCTCTCTCTGTACTATAAGTCTGACACCAGTTCGTGATAGCCTTCCTCCCCTTAGGGGTTTCTTGCAATTTCCATCTTAGTTTTCCAGATCCTTGCTAACTTCCTCCTCAATAATTTCTCCAAGGTATTTTTCAGGGAAAAATCCTGTAGCCAGTGCTGGCTCACCACCTTTACAGAAATCAAAAACTCATTTCTTTCTCCTCTTTTAGATTGTGAGCTAGTTGAAAGCAGGGATGGTGAATTATTCATTTCTGCATCTCAGCAAATACCATAATAACTGGATCTCAATAAAAGTTTGTGGAATTGTCAAAGCAGACTAGAGAGCTGTAATAATCAGGCCGAGGTCTGACCGGACCATGAAGAACTTTAACCAGTAGGGTTTCCTTTCATTGAAGTTTGAAGGAGTCAGTGAGACCAGAAATATTAGACCAGTGATACAAATGTTCTTATAGCCACGCAGTCCGTGTGGGATTCTTTATGTGACTAAGAACTGCTAACATAAGCATAAATTTAATGATGATCTGGATCCTTAAGATGTTGATTCTGAGAGCTGCCCCAAAAGGAAAGAGATTAGCAGAATATATTGCTTATATTGCTTGTAAAGTTGAGAACATGCTAATTAAATAGTACAAAAAAGAATAAAGTTCAATAGACAAAAAATGAGTACATGGAAAAATTAGTGAAATCCCCATAAGATCTGTTGATTGTAATGTATCAATGTAAATTTTCTGGATTTGATAATGTAGTATAGTTACATAAGATGTTAATATCTGGGAAAACTGAGTGATGGGAACAGGAGATCTCTTTGCTTCTGTGAGTTTGACTTTTAGATTCCACATATAAATGAGGTCATGTAATGTTTGCCTTTCTCTGCCTGACTTATTTCCCTTAGTATATGGTAGACCATTTTGTTTTATTCTTGTCTTTTTCTAGTTTCCTCTAGAAAGCAAAGTAAAATAAGACCTCCCCCTTTTTTTGAGTATCTGCTTGTTTCCTAGCAAGGCTGCTGCCCTTAGTTACTGAAATTCGTTTTTCAAGGGGAAGTCCCACTCTTAGAGGCAATTCTGAGGATAGCAGGTCTGGCCTTTTCAGTGCCTACACTGGGGCTTGAAGAAGAACTCTTCAAAATTACCCTTGAAATGTAAAATGTTAGCTTTGAGAGCTGTGCTGGAGAATTCTGTGGACTGGAGCTCTATATAAACGTCCAATCTTGTAGGGAATTGGCATCTGGAAAATCCTCACCATGCGTGTCTATGTTGAGATGATGCCTATATTAACAAGGTAGTGTGGCACATGGCTAGACGTGCCAAATGTTAAGTCTGGCTGTGTCTTTATCTTTGGATTTTAATTTGTTTCTTCTTTTTTTGAGTGCTGAGGTTTGCTTTTGTATTCTTTTGGGAGAGAAAAAAATAGTGCTTGTGGGAACTCTGTTGATTAACTAATGGTTTTAAAAATTTCATTGAATAGTTTTTACCATTGAAAAATAAGAAATTATTAGGAATCCAACAAAAATAAAATCTTTTAGAATTTCTGTACATTGTCAAAATGCATTTATGAGGATGGAAGGATTGAAGACAAGTGGCTTGGCTGCAATATGACAGGTGTATTCACAATGCTTTGTTTAGCCTCTTGTTTACTTTGTTATCTATTGATAAAATATTAATAAATATTGAGCACGATACCACCAAAAATCTTTAAAATGCAATTTCTCTAAGTATGTGAAAATCTATTTGCACCTTAGCCAATAAAAGACCTAGAGAAAAGGTTGCTTAGTTTGGGTTTCTGCAACTATTTATCTGAAAATTGACATCTGAAGAACAGAATTTACTCATACAAAATCTACCTTAGCACCTTGCCAAATTGCAATTTCTAATTAACTACCAAAGATGCTGTAGTTTTTCTTAATTATGGAAAGTTACAGGTTTGTTTTCTGGGTACTATTTGTATTTTATGATAGTTTAGTTGATGAATGATTTGAAATTGCATTAACACTGTCATGAATCACACATCTCCTTCATTTCTATTTTCAATTCATGCTTATTTGTGATTTTGAGCTTGTTTATTATAAGCACCATGAAGCAAAACCATTTTCCATGTGAAGATACTTTAAACTGAGAAATTTTAATATTTTTGTCTGAAAACAATACATTTTTCTTTTTATTATTTGAAATTAGGTTACTTTTAAATAATTTTAGCAGAAGAGTTTATTTAATTTGATTCATCATTGAACTATATTGATAATCCAAAGTTACTGTATCACATACTTTGCAAATGGCTTGTATAGTAATTAATTTAAAGGCTTAATGCTTTATAAAAGTGAGCTTATTCTATAAAGTTGAAATTTGCTCAAAATAAATGCAAAAGCTTTTGACAAGATGACATATGAGAAGAGACAGAAAGATAAAACTAAAAGATGATATTCATGTGATACAAAAATCAGTTTATATTTTAAAATCATATTTGAAATGAAAAGAAATACATAATAAAAGATTGACTTTTATTTGGGGGGGGGAAGCCAAACAGTCATTTGAAATCATAAATGTCTTTTTGGCTCAGAAAGTGTATAATTTAGAAATGACTTAGTATTGAAAAAGGAGCCCCTTATGTGTTTAGCTTGCCCCTAGGTGGTGATAAAGACTTGCAAAGTAGAAAAGACAAGCCAAAAGGAAAAAAACAAAAACAAATACAGACAGGATATGAAGTTCTCAGAGATTCTGGTTTTGATTCTTAAGTATAAGTTGACTCCAGTTATGTGTTTCTTTTCGTACTTTTGTTAATATCAACAAGTGTAATGCTTTTTAAGAGTCTTGTGTCTGGTTGTTTTCCTCATTCCTTCTTCCTCCCCTCCTTTTCCGCACCAAGTCAGGCACAAATACAGCTTGGGACACTTATTTTCTCAAATATCATCTTTGACTTAGCAAACTGTAGTTTTGATAGAAATCTACAGTAATAATAATGATGATAAAATAACAAGGGTTATTCAGTTAGGCTATGTTAAAGCTTGTTTACTGTGAACTTACATGTTCAACTCCTTGCTGACAGGAATAAAAAGTAACCTGCTAAATAACTACACACCTTGATTATCACATCACAAATTAATGCCAATGTTTCATATGCATTTATTTAGTGTGAAGACACATCATTTGGCAAGAAATGATCTGAGAACTGAAGAAACTTATTTTCAACATATAGTCCCAAAAATTGAACACAATTTTCTTTTTAACAAACAAATGTTTCTAAGGGAAAACCACAGTATTGTTTTTTGTTTTGTTTTTAACTTCAGATGCATTTTCATTTTGTAATTTCGATATATCATGTTCATAAAGGTTTTTCTGTGTTGGTGATAAGCCTGATATATACATTGTGAGGTTATAAGTTTTAGGTGCTTAACTATTT
The DNA here is from genome assembly GCF_009761245.1 of Sapajus apella. NCBI lineage: Eukaryota > Metazoa > Chordata > Mammalia > Primates > Cebidae > Sapajus > Sapajus apella. The sequence goes on along the minus strand of NW_022436949.1, from coordinate 25,719,604 downwards.
CCCCATATGTTTAACATTCACTCTGGGTAAAGAGGCATACTGCTAAAAGTGCAATTCCTATTCAATCAGAAGGAAAAAAATCAACACTACTCACAAATATTCTATCAACATTCTGAAATTAGGAATACTTATTTGATGCCTGTTTTAAAAAGCAAACACAGACAACAAAAGATTGAATTGATATTTGGTATTCTGATATGGTAGTAATTATTGTATAATCTAAAATGAAGGTAATAGAAAAAGAGTAAAGAAGTCATAGCTTATGATTTTTGCATTATCTGCTTAAATCAAAAGTGGAAGCAGAACCATTATACACAGGCTGTATACTATACAACTCCAAGGAGCACCATTTCTATAGAATACAATGTAAATGGAACTCTGGATTTGGAAAAGATGGTTCCCTGAGCTGGAGGCTTTGAGAGAATGACCAGTAAGAGGTTTGCTTTCCAGGAAAGGTTGTAGAACTGTTCTCTATTGAACATAGATGTAAACTCGTTCTTGTTACATAGAGCAATTTCTTGAGATTAGGAGTTCTGTACAACAAGGAGACGAAATTGATCATTACCTCTACTACCTCCACAAACATTAATCAAGCATGTAGCGTGTGCCTGACAAGATGTTAACTAATTTAAATTTTAAATTTAACCCTCACAATAATCTTATGAGAAAATGGAGGTCTAGAAAGATAACTAACTTGCTCAAGGTAATACAGCTGGTAATGTTCTGCTCAAGCTCAGAAACTGGAGCTAACCCAGGTTTCTCTGTTATGAAGCAGGTGCTTGTACATGCTATGCTGTGATACTATGATGGCACATTAAACAATTCCCGCTGGCCCATGTTGAAGTTTGTACCATGGACTTCTTGGCCAACAAGTACTTGTATTGTTACTGCATCTGAAATTTGAGTACTTTTATGTGAGAATGTTATGAAGAAGATCAAACTGTAGAAATCTGCCAAATGCAAAAATACAAAATACAAATACAAAAAAGTCTTGTTCCTAGGTGCCAGAGTAAGATTTTTGCAACTTCTTAGTAGTACAATTTTGAGTATTTTTACTCCCTTCTTCCCTTTATTCACTCTTCTTAAATGCAAGCTATAGAAAAAGACTCTGATAGACTTCAGTAGAACAGGTATTTATCGAAAAGTTATTGGCTCTTATGAAATTGATATGAAAGGCGGATAATTGGGCTCAGAGACTGCTCAGAGAAGAGAGATTATTCAAGCAGAACCGTAGCCAAAATCAGATCCTGGAAACAATCACGGGCAGAACCCACAGCTAATACTAATTTTTATCAAGTAACATTTAGATGATAATGCCCAGGGCTGGAACCAGAATGAGGCGTGTGCAGCACTAGCCTTGTGCATATAACTTAAGAGGACTTCCAAAAACTAGTAATCAAGACAAATAATATTTTGATAAATATGTTAAAAAATCAAAATCAATGCAAAAACCCATTATGAGCAAAATATCAAAATTTTAAATAAAGATGAAATTAAGATAAAAGATAAGAAACAGTATGAGGCACAGAATTGAGGGGTGTATGTGTTTATTAGCAAGTTCAGTTCAAGGTAGGATGAGTTTGATGCATGTACAGGACTCCAAAAACTGGTAATACTTAATGACAGCTTGAAATGCCATTCTGGTGGCCATTATTTAAAAGCTGAAAAGTAATAGATGTTGGCATGGATATGGTGAAAGAAAGTGATTATACACTGCTAGTGGGAATTAAATTAGCACAATCTCTGTGGAAACCAGTATGAAGATTTCTCAAAGAACTAAAAGTAGATCTACCATTTGATCTGGCAATCCCACTATTGGGTATCTACCCAAAGGAATAGAAGTCAGTGTATCAAAAAGACACCTGCATGTGTATTTATGGCAGCACAATTTACAGTCGCAAAGATATGGAACCAAATTAAGTGCTGATCAACCAATGAATAGATTAAGAAAATGTGGTATATGTACACCATGGAATACTACTCAGCCATTAAAAAGAATGAAATAATGCTTTTTTTTTGTAGCAACTTGGATGGAGCTGGAGGCCCTTATGCTAAGCAAAGTAACTGAGGAATGGAGAAAACAAAGACTGTGTGTTCTAACTTATAAGTGCAAACTAATTTGTGGATATGTAGTGGTATACAGAGTAGTTATAAAGCGGTTGTCCCCCACCTTTTTGGCACCAAACTGGTTTTGTGGAAGACAATTTTTCCACAGACTGGGGTGGGAGGGATGGTTTCAGGATGACTCAAGTGCATTACATTTACTAGGCACTTTATTTCTATTATTACACTGTAACATATAATGAAATAATTATACAACTCACCATAATGTAGAATCAGTGAGATCTCTGAGCATGTTTTCCTGCAGCTAGACAGTCCTCATTTGGGGGTGATGAGAGATAGTGACAGGTCATCATGCATTAGGGTCTCATAAGGAGAGCGCAACCTAGATTCCTCACATGCACAGTTCGCAGTAGGATTTGTGCTCCTGTGAAATCGAAACCCCTGCTGACCTGACTGGAGGTGGAACTCAGGTGGTAATACTCGCTTGCCTGCCACTCACCTTCTGCTGTGCAGCCCGGTTCCTAATAGGCCATGGACTGGTACCTCCATAACTTAGGGGTTGGAGATCCCCAAATAAAGAACACTGGAGAAAAGGGAGGCGGGTGGTGGGAGGATGAGGAATAAAAACTACATATTGGGTACGGTGTACACTACTCAGGTGACAGGTGCACTACAATCCCAGAATTCACCACTGTACAATTCATCCATGTAGCCAAAAACCACTTACATCCTAAAAGCTATTGAAATAATAATAGGAAAAGAAATGCTATTCTAGAATTCAAGATATGCTAGAGCTAAAGATATAAATTTAAGAGTCTTTGTTGACAAAGACTCTTAGGTGTTGGATGCCAAAATAGGAAAAGAAAAGACCTACAAAAAAGCCAGAGAAGAGAATAGGGGACTGAGACTGAGAGGAAGCCCATGTTTAATGCTAGCTAGAGGAAGAGGAACCTATGGGAGAGTATGGGAAGTTAGCAAGGCAGCAGGATAACCCTGAAGGTCCTCCGAGAGACCACAAGAGACACTCACAGGATTAAGAGGGGCGGAAGCAATGAAGATCATCAGACAGGTTGTAGAGAAGCCGAGCAGTCCCAAGCACTGCACAACTTACTTAACATACATATGTATTTCAACCCTCACATAAACTCCATCAGGCAGGTATTATCCTTGTTTCCCGTATGAACAAATTGAGATATGAAGATTTTGAGAGAAAGAACTTGCTCAAAGTCACACAGTGGTAAGTGACAGAGGGATGTGGAATTCAGGTCTGTCTGAATAGAAAACTCATGTGGTCTGGTATTTCTTGCCAGACCCATAGTTTCCATCTCTTCTTGAAAACAGCTTTTCTGGCTTGCCAGAAAGTGCAGGTTCTGAGGCCCCGGCCCTGAAAACTCTGATTCTACAAGTCTCAGTAAATGTCTTTAAGACTGTGGTTAAGTCACAACTTCTCTTCAGTTCAACAACTTTATGTGTAAAATGAGAAGTTTAGAGCAGCTGATAATTAAATTCAATGCTTTGTGACTAATGTCCTGGAGAAAAGCAGATAGACAGTGATCTAATGAAATATATATGCATTTTTTTATTGAAAAAGGGACTTTATATTTTCAGTAACAGAAATTTCATATATTTTGTAGTATAGAAACTCTTTACACCAATAGTCAGAAAGGTAGTATTGCATTGAAATGACTGAGTGTATTATTCTCAAGCCCTGGGAATCTGCAAAACAAAACCTCTAGCAAATCATCTTAAGTACTTGAGTGTAAGATAATGCAATACATCCCATCTCCTTTATTATTTAATCATTTGAGTTATCGTTTGCTGCAAATCACCATTTTGCTCATAAAGGAGAGTATCTGGTTTATTAAAGAAGTAAATAGGAGCAAAAAAAAAAAGTCATCATTGGTCTTGAAATGATTTTAAAAACTCCCTGTTAAATGTAGCTCTTATTTAATGTAACATCTGGTTTTAATTATCTTAGTGTAGTTCAAAAAGTAGCCCATATGTAAGTCACTCTAATAACGTGCTGCTAGTTTTCTTGGGCACTGAGCATAGTGTCCTGCACTGAGTGGATGCTCAATATTATTGAATGCTTGTTGAATGATATTAATAAAGCAGAAAAAATTCAAAATAATATGGGTGTTATTTACATGCTATTTATAAGATGCTGAGGAAACTTGATTTCTGAAAATCATGAAAGTATCATTAGGGAAGAATACACACTTATATACAGAATCATAATGATATTTTACAACTTATGAAATAAATACAATATACTTTAAATGATTTGTATTTTATCTATAAATACTATAGATTCCTGTAAGGCATCAAATTTAAAAAGACAACTATGTATTGTGGTGTAAGATTAGAGGTTACTTATATCAATATGGACTGTGCACGCCAACAAAAAAAACTTCACAATAGAATTACAAATACAAACTACAAATATTGACTCTTCTGATGAAATTTATCATTACCTTTGGGATTGTTTTATCAAACCGTTAACACTTGCAGTCTCTATGTATCTTTTATGGAAGGGATACAAAACACTTTGCAAACATTGAATATCATTTTGGATATTAGTGACAAATGACACACTAGTAATTAATTCCTATGGCAGTATCCACCAGACCACTTTCAATCATGAGACCTTAAGGTTTCTTGCAGGCTTCTTATTTTACAGTGGAATAAAAATCACTAGCCTTGTATCACACTTTCCTCCAAAGACTAATAATGTCTGTAAGAAAAATTAATAAAGAGAGCTACTGAAAAATCCTCATCTGAAATGCATTTTCATTCATTTTTGTTATCCAGAGTTGAGTCTAAATATTAATTGTTGGCACAAATATTAAAATAACGGCACGCTAATTATAAGAACTACTATTATGTGAGACCTTATTGCTGTTACTCACTTTATGTGTATCTCATTTAATTCATACAACCACTTCAAGTAGGTTTTATTAATTCTCTTTTACAGAAAGCCAGAGGCTCTGCCCCAGCTAGTGGAGTTATTAAGTGGTAGAGTCAGAGTTTAAACCCAGATTTTTCTTACTCAGAGTCTGAACTCTTAATCACTAAGACCAATTTCATCTATAACTTCATAAAAATTAGTAGGATTCTGCCTCCTATAATTCTGGAGTGATGAGAAACACAGCTAGTTCTGCTGGCTTCCCTGAGGTATCAAACCATGCTCTAAGTAGTCCACATTGTCTTAAACTTGCCCAAGGATCATAAGATATTCTTCATATAAATTATGTTAAAACTTGAAAAATTCCAATCTATAAATTCTTTAATTCAACCAATGGCAGAAATGATGTTGTTGGAAAAGTTATATCTTATAAATAACTACTGAAAAGCTCTTGCAGAGGTTTTAAAAGAAATAAGGTACTCTTTCAGTTATGTCCTTTATGCTGAAAGGACTATTTTAAAAATAGCACTCCATTGTCTTCCAACTTGCATAATTTCTAATGAGAAGTATCCTGTAATTCTTGCTTTGTTGTTCTTTAGTATGTAACAAGACTTCTGTCTCTGACGACTTTTAAGATTTTCCCTTATCTTTGGTTTCCAGTAGTTTAGTATGATGTATTTAAGGGTTTTATAACACATATGGATTTGTTTTTATAATTGTTCGTCTTATTTCTGAGAAATTATGTGATCATTGGTTTGATGTGTTTAATTTTGGAAAATACTTAGCTATTACCGCTTCAAATACTTTTTCTGCCCCATTATTTTGCTTTTTTGTCTTCCACTTGTATGGTAGCTTTACCTTTCTCAAATGGTCTGCTACAAATGAGGCAGAACTCTTGCTCCACGTCTCCCTGGAGACCCTTACTTACATGGTACTTACTTATCTTTCCTTAGATTTCAGACTAACTGATTATCCTGCAACTTCTGCTGTCTGATCGAATTAAGAAAAATTATAATTTTGTAGATTTTATGGCTTTTTGTTGTTGTTGTTGTTAGGGTGGGAGAGATACTCTCCCATTTTTTTTACTTTCAGGTTAAAGTTAGAAGTGTCTTTGAGTTATTTTGAAAAGTTGATGGCAATTAAGATATTTCCCTTAAAGATGGCCTGGTGTCCACTATAGAAATTTTATCAAAATTTTTTGTTAGCTTTTGTGAAGAAAAAGGTTCACTTGATGTGTTATTCTGGCATATATTATAGTTCTTGACAGGCGTTTCTTCAGCATCATTATCAATTATATGTCACCAAACCTAAGAGTAAGTAGTCATTTTTTTCTAAATAAAATCCTAGATATCCTGCATTTGGGGTTGTCGTGGAAACATGATGACTACCTTCTACAATAGCTATATAATTTCTCCATAAAATATATTCAACATAGAAAATTAACAAAGGTGACAGCTTATGAACAGTTTGAATTCCACTGGCAGTATTTTATTCTTTAATACCTCCTGTCCAGGGACGAGCCCACCACTCATAAATAGCTGGAAGAAAATTGACTTTATTATAATTTATCATTAGTTGCTATGCAAAAGGGAACTGTATTTATGAAACACAATGTTTCTGAACAAAGCAAAGAGTAATCTTTTAGTAGGTTTAGAGGAAGTATGGAGTTTAGGGATTTGCTGACATTCAGGAGCACTGGAAAAAACCTATGTTTGATAAATTAGGGTGGGCTTAAAGCTGTTCTGTGGTTGTTTCTGACTTGGAATAGATGCAAAAAACAGTTAATCATGTGTTTCCTGTATTGAAGTTAGAAAATAAAAACTTTTTATTCTCATCTTATACTCTATTGAAGATAAAAATAGTTTAAGTTCATACGTAGCTAATTATTTGATCACATTTGCTCAGTTGAGAAGGAGGATTCTGAGATGAATGTTATATAGTAAGTTTGGGAGATGGTATAGTACATTAGTGTATCAATTAGGGTTCTTGGTTACAAGCAATGAAACAAACTTTATTTTAGGGGAAAAGGAGAGGAAACTGATTGGAAAGATTTTGAAGATAACAGAATCAAAGGGAAGTTAGAGGACTACATGTATAAGATGGCCAGAGATCAAGACAGTTTCAGAGGTGCCAAGAAGCAGTATTTGGGAAGCACAGGATATTGGAAAGCACAATCTGCTCAGGATGACACTCCTTCTACAGGCCACTGCCACTACTACTATAGAGAAGCCATTCATTCATTTTTTCCTTTTTTCTGAGATGGAGTCTTGCTCTGTCACCCAGGCTGGAGTACAGTGGTGCAATCTCTGCTTTACTGCAACCTCCGCCTCCCAGGTTCAAGCGATTCTCCTGTCTCAGGTGGTATTACAGGCACACACCACCACACCCAGCTAATTTTTATATTTTTAGTAGAGACAGGGTTTCACAGTGTTGGCCAGGCTGTTCTCAAACTCCTGACTTCAGGTGATCTGCCCACCTCAGCCTCCCAAAGTGCTGGGATTACAGGCGTGAGTCACTGTGCCTGGTCTCATTCATTTTTTTTTTCATGTAAACACTTGAAATGTTTATTGAGAAACTACTGCTTGCCAGATTTTGTTCCAGGTACTGGAAATACAGCTCTCAGTACCCTCTTGAAATTTACATTCTGAGGAGAGAGACAGACAATAAATAAACAAGTACATATATGTCAGATAATAATAAAAGTTCTGGGGAAAATATGTTTTATCCCCAATGTAAAGGAATTGTGTGTCAGGGGTTGGAGACATTGGGCTGCAACTTGATATGGGATACCTAGGACCGCTCCTACAGATTAGGTGAGATTTTAAAAATCAGGTACCTAAAGAAAAACAAGTAGAAAGCCATTTGGATATGTGGAAGTAGAGTATTTCAGACTGAGAAAAGAGCAAATGGAAAGGCCCTAAGGCTCAAATGTTTTCCGGGAAACACAAGGAGGCCAGTGTGGTTGAAACAGAATTAGGAAGGGAAAGAGGGAGAGCACATGAAGTCAGAGACCAACAAAAGTGGGGAGGGGGTTAAGTCATGCAGAAATCTGAAACCCATTATAAAGACCTTGGGATTTATTTTGAATGGAATAGGAAACTATTGCAAAGTTGCGAGCAGAGGATTAATACAATATCACTTCTATTTTAATAGCATCGAGATGTACATGAGGTAGGGGTTAAGCCAGGGCCCAGTCAGTAGCATATGGAGGCCATTGAGCAGTACCAGTGAGTTATGATGGGGCCTGAATCAGGGAAGAAGCCGTGGAGTGGTGAGACGTGGTTAGTCCCAGGGTATATTTTGAATGTAACTCTGAAAGAATTTGCTGACGAATTAAATGTAAAAGACAGAGAGGAGTCAGGGAATTTAAAGATAATTTCAAGATTTCTTCTTTTTTTCTTTTATTCCCAAATCACTATCTGCAAGTACCAAGTCTTTTGGCCTGAGCACCTGGAAGGCTGGAGCTGTATTTACTCTGCTTACTGAGATGGAAAAGACTGCTGGAGGAGCAGGCTTAGTGGTAGAAGTCAGAAGTTTGGATTTAGACATACTAACCTTTAGACATTTGCTATAGTCTGAATGTGTCCTCAGAAATTCATATATTGAAACTTAATCACCAATATAATAGTATTAAAAGGTGGAACATCTAGGAAATAATTATGTCACAAGGACAGAGCCTTTAGGGATGGGATTAGGGTCTTTATGAAAGGTCTTGAGGGAGGATTTGTGTTCTTCTGCTTTTCATTCTTCTGCCATTTGATACCTAGATAAATCCATCTATGATGAACCAGAAGTCAAACTTGCTGGTTCCTTGATCTTGAACTTGTCAGCCTCCAGAACTGTGAGAGAATAAATTTCTGTTCTTCATAAATTATCCAGTCTCAAATATTTTGCTATAGCAGCACCAATGCACCAAAACAACATTCATGTGAAGCCGTCAAGCAGGCAGATGTTTATATGGCCAGTAAAATAGATGGAACAATGTGAAAGTGATTTTCTAGAAGGTAAGCGAAGAACTTGTTATAAGATTGAGGAGTAATCAGTTGTGTTAAGATGATAAATGAAACCTGAGAACTCACCATGAGAACAGTATACAGTCCAATGTCCCTTGGTTTTGCCTCATTTTCTCAAGATTCAAAGTCCCACCTCCCATGATGTTCCAAGACTCTGTGTGTGGAGGAGTAAGTTTTTGTATCACGAATTGGAGAAGGATATTCCCCTAAGACTTTGTAGTTGTCACAGTGAGGAATTCTCCAAAACCAACAGGAGTTGGTTACTGTGTAGACAAACACGAACACATGTCTACTGCAGTCATCAATTACAATGTTCTTTCAGTTTGTCATGGTTCTAAAAGCATGTAACATGTGTGGCCAAAATCTTTCCCATCCCTGTAGGCACACTTCTTTTTCAGGGTGACTTTGCATCTATTCTCATCAAGAGGTTATAGTTATGTCCCTACTCCTTGAATCTGAGCATATGAGATTGTTTTATCTGGTGGGTCATTTAATAAATACATCACAAGGAGTGGCTAGGAAAGTGCTTGTCTATTAGGACCTGCATTGTTGCTGTATTTGGAACACTATAAGCATAGCTATATTTCAAAGAAGCTCAAGCTAACCTGCTGGAGGGTAAGAGACATGCAGTAGAGTCAACCAGCCCTTTACTTCATTGACATAGCCAAATGTTAGACATGGGATGAGACCATCCTACATTATCCAATTACCAATTGATTCACCAGCTAGCTCAGTAGAGAAATCAGTGAAATTGGTTCAGCCAACTCACAAAATTGTGAATTAAATAAAACTATTGTTGCTTAAAGCCACTACATTTTGGAGTGGTTTGTTACACAAGAAAAGCTAACTAATGATCTATGATTCAATGAAATCCCAACCATAATCCCATCACAACAAATTATTTTATGGATATAAAAAATCTGATTCTGAAGTTTGTTTGTAAAAGCAAAAGTCCCAGGATGGCCAACACAATATTGAAGAAGAACAAATGAAAGGATTCTACTACTTAACATCAAGACTTACCATAAGCTACAGTAATTGACAGTGTGGTTTTGGAGAGAATAGACAAATGGATCAATGGAACAAGATAGAGAGCCCAGAAATAGACACACTTAAATGTAGTCAACTGATCTTTGACAAAGGAGCAAAGGTAATATAATATAGAAAAGATACCCTTTTCAATAAATGGTGCTGGAACAACTGTACATCCACATGTAAAAAAGTGAATCTAGACACAGACCTTCACAAACATTAACTCAAAGGATCACAGTCCTAATTGTAAAACACAAAACTATAAAACTGCTAGAAGATAATATAGGAAGAAATCCACGTGACTTTGGGTTTGGTCTTAACTTTTTATGTATAACAACAAAGATGTGATCCATGAAAGAAATAACTGATTGTCTTTTTGAAAGACAATGACAAGAGAAGACAATATACAGAGTAGGCAAAAATATTTACTAATGACATATCTGATAAAGAACTGTTATCCAAAATATACAAACTATTCTTAAAACTGAGAAATAAGACAACAAAAATGGGCAAAAGACCTGAATAGACACCTCATGAAAGAATATGTACAGATGACAAATAAGCATATGAAAAGTTGCTCAGCATCGTGTCATTATGGAAGCAACAATGAGATACTACTGCAAACCTGTCAGAATGGCCCAAATCCAGAACACTGACAACACCAAATGCTAATGAGGATGTGGAACAACGGGGACTCATTCATTGCTTGTGAATGCAAAATGGCAATGGCAATTTGGAAGACAGTTTGGTAGATTCTTACAAAATTAAATGTACTCGTATTATACGATCCAGGATCATCCTTGTTGATGTTTATCTAAATAAATTGAAAACTTATGTTCATGCACAAACCTATACATGGGCGTTCACAGAAGATTTATTTGTAAATACCAAAACTTAGAAGCAATCAACATGTCCTTCAGGAGGTTGAATGGATAAATGGTAGTACACCAGACAACAGAATATTAATCGACAATAAAAAGGAATGAATCATCAAGCCATGGAAGATATGGAGGAATCTTAGATGCCTATTACTAAGCAAAAGAAGCAAATCTGGAAATGCCATATATTATATGATTCCAAATATGTGATATTTTGGAAAAGAGACAGTAGAAAGGCCAGTGGTTGCTAGGTATTGGAGCAAGGGAAGGTTGAATACGCAGATCACAGAGATTTTTTAGGGCAGTGAAACTACTCTGTGTGATACTATCATGGTGGATCCATGTCATTATGCTTTTATCCAAATGCATATAACATATAACACTGAGAGTGGACCTTAATATAAACTATTGGCTTTAGGTGATAAAGTGTCAATGTAGGTTCATCAGTTATAACAAATGTCCCACTCAGGTGTGGGACTTTGATAGTGGAGGAGGCTGTGTGTATACGTGTGGGGGCCGGTGGTATAAGGGAACTCTCTGTACTTTCCACTCAATTTGGCTGTAAACTCATAACTGCTCTAAAAAATAAAGTTTATATAAAAGAAAAAAACAGGCCAAGCATGTGGCTGTCACCCGTAATGCCAGCACTTTAGAAGGCCAAGGCAGGAGAATTGCTTGAGCCTAGGAGTTTGAAAACAGCCTGAGAAATATAATGAAACTGTCCCTATCAGACATAGAAAGCTTAACCAGGCATGGTGGTGTGTGCCTGTAGTCCCAGCTACTTGGGTGGCTGAGGTGGGAGGATCACTTGAGCCTGAGAGGTTGAGGCTACAGTGAGCCCTGCTTGTGCCACTGCACTTCAGCCTGGATGACAGAATGAGACCCTACCTCAAAGAAAAACAACAACAACAAACAAACCAAAAACCAAAAAGCCGATACTTGCTTTTACATAAAAATAATTGCCAAAGTATCTGTTTGTAAAGACCTTTAAGTCCTAAACTTAGAAGTGGTTGTATAGATTATTAGCAGGAGCAATATATTCTTTTCAACTTAAGCGAAGAATCTGATCAGATTTTGGTTCAGAAAATTGAGAAAAAGCATATTAGTTTATTTATTTACAAATATATTTTGTGCCTGATACTGAATAGGAAGACCCCATACTGGTGACTGAAGAGATGATGATTTATTTTCAAGGGAAAAAGATAAAAAATAAAAGATAAAATATGCAAAGCCTTGGGATAGCAAAATATTAATATATTCACTTTGGGTTTTTACTTATTAGCAGTGCTGAGCAGGCCATTAAGCAGAGGTTCTGGGGACAGAAGATCCAGTTCACTTCTTTCCTCTCCTTACTGTATTTGGAACACATTTCCAAAATATACATTACTTCATATGCTCCTGGAAGAGACTGAAGCTTCTGGGACAATTTCATTCTGAGCAATTAACCTGAGGCCTCTCTGAATGAATTAATACATTGATGATCATATTATAAACTCATCAATTTTTTGAAAACCAATTCAAAGTAATTTTCTAATTAAATGGTTTGTTAAACCAGTTAAACAATTTATTTGAGGGAATTCTGTTTTGCACACTTGGAAAAGCCATATTGTCCTGTTTGGAACGAGATTGCTTTCACAAATTCTGGAGTGCTCATTCTCAAAGAAACGTAAGATCAAAGGGTACCAGCCTGCTAAGTAACGCAAAGAACATGGCATTGCTCCCCCCAGAAGGTCAAAGTATGACTGCCTCTACTGGTGAGAACTTTGATAGAGGAAAGACACATTATCTCATGATGCCAGTCTCAAAATAATGTTGAAAGTGAAATTTGCTTCAAATTCTTGAAATTAAAGGCAGTCAGTATTTTAAATTATGATACAATTTGTGACAAATCTATTGGTTTGCAAGACTTTAACAAAGTAATATGATACTATTAGATGTATATATGTATATGTTATATATTTTAAACAATATTTATTATACAAATATACTCTGTTCCAAATTTTTCTGTTATCCATTTATTGTACAAATTATCTCTTTTATGCTAAATATGGATTAGGCAAGCTATTTCAGACTTATCCTAGGATGATTTCAATTTGCTTTCTTAAAAAAAAACAAAACCCAAACAAAAACTGTGTGTAATGTTCCAGCAACTGAGGCAGTTTAGCATCCCAGAGGTATTTGGGCTAATATTCTGCCTAATGCAATCTTCTTGTTATCAGCCCATCATCAGCTCATTATCCCTTCAATAATGTAATATAAGTGACTAAACCCCTAGAGCTGATTGTATCACAAAGGGATTACCCGGGTCCCATTCTGGGAATTAAACCTGCAGACAAAGGCCAGACAGCTGGGCAGCTGCAGCAATTTGACATCGGTTATTTGCTGTGTACATTAGTACAATCTGCTGTCACAGTGCAGAATTGTCAACATTCTAGTTGTGTTCTCCAGACCCTACTTTTAAGACATGAACATCCTTGAGTGAACTTTAAGTACTCAATAATATAGTTAAATTCACAGCAACTGAGGATATAGAAGGAAAACGTAATGAATCTGAAAGGCTCTGGATTCTGCAAGATGTGTTTGTGAGTCTGCAAATTGTAGGCACTGAATTAAATCTTAGAAAAGAACTGAAAGTGTGGTCCATAATCTTTCAACAATGACACCGTTTCCCTTACTCAGCTTCTTAAGAACGTTTTTCTTCCTGTTAATTACCTTACTAGTCGGAAAACTTAATTCCATTTGAAATTAGAATTGCAGTAAACAATGTCACATTTTAACTTCTATTTCCTGATTGTCTTTTAACCATTTGAGCAAAAATTCATGTGTTAAAAGGTTTCTGCTTTGGAAACATCATATCCAAGGGGAAGATTTTCAGCTGTAATCCAACCTTATTATATTATCAGAATTTACTAATTGTAAGTAACTTACATATTTGCATGCAATTATTAGGACAGAGTCTTAAGGCATTTTTGTTATTGCCCAATATGAGAATCTGAACTTCTGAAAGGCTGTCAATTCCATGCCTTTCCAAGATACTGCATATATATCCTTTTAATCATTTTTCAGTCTCAGTGCTTCCTGTGTGACTCCCTATCAAATGGGATTATGTATTAAAAGAGACTACATTTGAAACAGCTTTCCCAAATAACGCATTTGCTGGTGCCTATGATGTGCCTGGTAGCTAAACATGAATCTTATTTCAATTGAACTCTATTTAGTCTCTGGAATCAGGATGTTACCCAGTTTGACTTTAACACAATCAGTCAAATTAGCCTAGTCCTAGAGGCCAGGACCTGATAGATATTGGGTGAAAGCTAAACTAAATCATGTTAAGAGTTACAATAATAATGTAAACAGAAAATTATACTTACATTTTAGTCTAGAATTTAGAAAGTCTAGAATAAATGTAGCTTTAGGTATAAGTTAGGCAATGCATTTTCTTTGTATCATTGGTAAGTAAAGGTAAAAATATTAAAAAATATGCAAGGCCCATAAAACTTTTCCTGGATAAAAAAGTTTTGTGAAAGCTAAGTACCCCTAAGTCTAATTTAAGCCCCATTTCCAAAGAGGAGTGCTAAATATTTCATTGAAAATTTGGTAGAATTTTACCAGCACAGGTAAAAAATGTAAAAATGAATTTTTTTTCCTTAAGCTGGTTGAATATACTAAATTTTATTTGTAATTATGATTTAAACAACATCCTCAAAAAGGATGCACCTCAGTGACAGGTCCCTCATACCAATAATATCAGGTGCAATTTGTCCTTTATTTCCCAGAGTTCCTCTGGTTTGTAAGGGATGGTCCTCAATTAGTTGTGCTATGTTTCCTCTTGCTTGGTAAGCATTTTTGGTCAAACAAGGAATGGCAGAGTTCCACAATTAGATCAAAAGATCAATCCTAATGTACCATTTTCTCCTCACCCTCCCGCTGTAATAAAGTGGCTGCAGTTCTCCAGGGGACAACTCAAAATCCTAGGACTGATATTTCTAAATTAGCTGACTCTCTGACCTTGCTGGTAATTGCGTTAGTTTATCAATGTTCAACACAATTTATTACTCTCCAATATGTACCAAAGTGTTTATCTCTCAACACTAACAATATTAAAAAATCTAAACTATCTAGTGCCACACAAAGAAGCACCCTTTCATTAGGGAAAAACATAAATAAGTGGGAAATGTCACATGACCTGCCTCAGCACAGAAGAGTTGCAGGTCTGAAAGGAGCTGTCTCCTTCTCTGATTTAGCAATGTTATGCTACTAAAATCTGGAGGAAGAGAAAATAAGTTTTATTTCCATTTGTGTGTGTGATGCTGGAATTAAATGATGCTTCCTGCATTACTAAAGTCATGGCTTCGTTACTTCATTATTCCAAGAAAAATGAATGGCATTGATAAAGCCTTATCAAAGCATTTGAAAGTAATGTGGGCATTGATGGCATCTCACTCTGGCTTTAAACATGGTGCACTTTGATGGAGAAAAGCATTAAGTTCATGAGTATCATTTTGGGGTAAAGAAAATCAACAGCATTTATTTACCACCTTCATCTTAATCATTTTATTATATGTTATTTAAACCTTTTGTTTGATTATGGTAGTAAACAAGCTATGACAAACTCATTGTCTATTAGATTAACTCAAGGTAATATGATATTGAAGCTTTGCAAAAAAAATATGCTGTCTGTTTTTAACGTACTGTGGATGAGGACGTGTGGCATATCCTGGCTTTGAACAATCTTAATAGCGCGCTCAGCCAGAAGTAGGTGTGATAAAGATCATGCTGTCCAACTTTAACTAATGTGTTGCCTTTTATCTACCTTACTCCTCCCCAGAGGCAGACTGCTCTGTACTGTTTCTTCACAGATGATAGAGAAGTTAGGAAGCATTCAGTACACATCCACCCACTCACCCACCTCCTATTTCCCATTAAACCACTTTCCTGTGTTTGTTCTTTGCTCTTGAGGAATGAGTTTCAAAGGCAACTCTCACTCAAATAAAACTGGTCTGGAGGCTTGCAAAGCATTTGATGTCTTCATCTCTAAATCTTGGAGTCAGCTGGACGTGGTGGCTCATGCCTGTAATCCCAGCATTTTGCGATGCCAAGGCAGGCAGATCATGAGGTCAGAAGTTCGAGACCAGCCTGGCCGACATGGTGAAACCCCATCTCTACTAAAAATACAAAAATTAGCTGGTGTGGTGGTGGGCGCCTGTAATCCTAGCTATTCGGAAGGCTGGGGCAGGAGAATCTCTTGAATCTGGGAGGTGGAGGTTGCAGTGATCCGAGATCAAGCCACTGCACTCCAGCCTGGGTGACAGAGTGAGACTCTGTCTCAAAACAAACAAAAAACAAATAAACAACAACAAAGAAACTTGGAGTCTTTAAATTATAGGTCATATTATTGCTATTATTGTTATTATTTCCTGTATTTATAATAGTTAAGCTGATGTTCTTTCAAAGGCTAGATATGTTTTAATTTCTTTTGTTTGCTAGCAGCTTCAGTGCAAAGAGAAAAATCTTTTTGGTAAGGGAATGATAAGATTTGAATCCTCTATGCAATTTACCTTAGAGTTTTCCACAGCACTTAAAAAAGAAATCTGTATTTGGGACACTTCATTGTTTTAATTACATGACAAAGTTATGGAAATTCTTCTAGTTTTAAAAAGTCCTCAACTTCTCTGTCATCCCTTTGGTGTTTGGATGTTATTTATGTCACATTAGTATTGCCAACCCAAGTCAAGAAATCCCCAAAGTCTGTCCATTGTGTGTGTTGTTGCTCAAGCTAAACTACAAATGCAATTTACACTATTGTAGATTCACATTGAACACTCACTGAGCACCTCTAAAGGGCCACATTCTGTCCAATCCATATCACGTGCACGTTGCATCCTTTCATTAGAAAATATTAGAAATGAATTTTTGCCTATTTTAATAAAAAATTTACTCAGATTCGTTGATGAACTTTATAGCACTTTGTTTTAAGTAGGTAATTCGATAGCTTTCATTCAGGTAAAAATAAAGGATAAATATGAGTCATAATTTTGAGCAATAATATCATTTCTAAAATTGAAATAGCAGAGTTTGTAACTTTAGAAACCCTGTCTCAGTTTGCTCAGGCTACTATAACAAAACACCTTAAACTGGTTAACTTCCAAACAACAGAAATCTATTTCTTGTAGTTCTAGAGTCTGGAAAGTACAAGATCAAGGTGCCAGCAGATCTGGTGCCTGGTGAGGGATCGTTTCTGTACCCCATAGATGGCACCTTCTCAGGCTCCTCACTTGGTGGAAGGGTGAATAGGCTCCTTTGTGCCTCTTTTATAAGGACACTAATCCCATTCATGAGGGTAGAGCCCTCAAGACCTAATGCCTCTTAAAGACCAAATCCCTTAATATTATTTTATTGGGGATTAGATTTCAACACATGCATTTTGAGTGGACACACTTTCTGAACATGGCAACCTTCTAGGTAAAGAGGGTGGCGAACATTTGCTGGCTGCCTGCTGTGTTCCCTCAGTATTGGAAATAGTTTACCTGATCTCCAAAAACTATTAACCAAGCATCTATTTTGTGACAGGCACTGTGCTTATCAAAAAGGATGTGAGGGTAAAATAAAGTAATTTAAAGTAAAATAAAGTAAAATAAAATAAAGTAATACTCTGGCAGGGTGTCCGTGGCTCATGCCTATAATCCTAGCACTTTGGGAGGCTGAGGTAGAAGGATAGCTTGAGGCCAGGAGTTCAAAACCAGCCTGATCAACATAGTGAGACCCCCCCTCTCTAAAATAAATAAACAAATAAAAAAAATTTAGCTGGATATGGTGGCATGCACCTGTATTCTCAGCTGCTCTGGAGGCTGAGGCAGGAGTTCTTGCTGAGGCAGGAACTCCTTGGTTCTGGAGGCTTGAACCCAGGAGTTTGAGGCTGCAGTGAGTTATAATGATGCCACTGCACTCCAGCCTGGGTGACAGAATGAGACCTGTCTCAAAAATAATAATAATAAAATAAAGTAATTCTGCATGAATTCAAGAGGATACAGAGAAGTGATCAGGCCCTTTATATACAATGTTCTACTTGATGCAAAAGTGGTGAGTGTAGAGTATTATAGGAACATGCAGAGAAATACCTGGTCTGTCTTAGAGAAGGCCATGCAGACCAAATAATGCTAAGGAGGAGGCTTCTAGCTTCTGTTTAGAATCCCATCTCCCCACCTCCTTCATTCTATCTCTCCTTCCTTCTTTCTCTGCCTCCCTTCCTTTTTCCTGCCTTTTTCCTCCTTTCCTTTCACTAGATTTTTAAAAATTACAGAAGTATGACTTGATTTTTGTAGTACATCTAACAATGCAGAGATATAGAAAGCAAAAGTTAACAAGCTTCCTATTATGAATTCTGAACACTAATTCTCTGAAGTAACTACAGAGAAGAGTTTTTTTTTTTTTTTTAAATTATACTTTAAGTTCTGGGATACAAGTTTGTTACATAGGTGTATACATGTGCTATGATGTTTGCTGCACCCATCAATCTGTCATCTACATTAGTTATTTCTCCTAATGCTATCCCTCCCTTTTCCCCCGACCCCTGACAGGCCCTAGTATGTGATGTTCCCCTCCCTGTACCCAAATGTTCTCATTGTTCAACTCCCACTTATGACTGAGAATATGCAGCGTTTGGTTTTTTGTTGCTGTATTAGTTTTCTGAGAATGATGGCTTCCAGCTTCATCCATGTCCCTGCAAAGGACATGAACTCATCCTTTTTTATGGCTGCATAGTATTCCATGGTATATATGTGCCACATTTTCTTTATCTAGTCTATCATTGTTGGGCATTTGTGTTGGTTCCAAGTCTTTGCTATTGTGAATAGTGCTGCAATAAACATACGTGTGCATATGTCTTTATACTAGAATGATTTATAATCCTTTGGGTATATACTGAGTAATGGGATTGCTGGGTCAAATGGTATTTCTGGTTCTAGATCCTTGAGGAACAGCCACACTGTCTTCCACAAAGGTTGAACTAATTTACAATTCCACTAACAGTGTATGGAAAAGTGTTGCTATTTCTCCACATCCTCTCCAGCATCTGTTGTTTCCTGACTTTTTAATGATCGCCATTCTAACTGGTGTGAGATGGCATCTCATTTTGGTTTTGGATTTGCATTTTAGAGAAGAGATATTATATGTGTATTTTTTTCCGAAAAATGGAATCACACTAAACAGATTATTCTGCAACTTGATCTTTCTCTCAAATTTTTTTTATGAGGCCATATTAGAAACCAAATAAAAATTTCTTAAAATGCCATGCTGAAAAATCAGATCTGTGTTTTCATTTGTCCCTATAATTTTCATTTTCTACCTTTTTTGTACTTTCTAAGTTAATGTTACACCATGCAAATTCC
Source organism: Sapajus apella (assembly GCF_009761245.1). Taxonomy (NCBI): domain Eukaryota; kingdom Metazoa; phylum Chordata; class Mammalia; order Primates; family Cebidae; genus Sapajus; species Sapajus apella. The sequence goes on along the minus strand of NW_022436949.1, from coordinate 25,700,325 downwards.
ATTTGATGACTGTATTTCTCTCATCTCCTCCCTTCCTGCTCTCCCTTCCTACTGATGTTAACTCTTAATGACCTCCTCACTTTGAACACCTTCTCTTTGCTTGATTCACTCTGAACAAAACTCTTTTCTATGCTCATACTAATCAATTTATATGCCTCCTAACATATGTATTGAAAGCATTAACAGATCCTGTTGTTGAAGATTTTATAAAAACTTGTTCAGATAAGCATCTTAACATGCCATAATGAATGTAATAAAATTCACTCAACTGTTACTCTATGAGTGAACAATTTGGTTGCTTTTTGGACATTACAAAAAAATCTTGCAACAAACATCCTCCATGTATCCTATATACAGCTTTTGTTTATGAAGAATAAATTCTCTAATTAAAGATTGCTGCATTCAAACATAAGTGTATTTCTAGCTTTCTAGCCATTGCCAGATTGTTTTAAGGTTATGGGAGTATTGACCAGCAATATATGAGCTTTCTGGTTTTTTTAATAAACACAAGATGTGATTGCTCTTTAATTTTGCCAATGTAATGAGTAAAAAGGAGATGTCTATCTCATTGTTTAATTTGAATTTCCTCAGCTGTTAGTGAGAACGCACATTTTTTATATGTTTGATATTCGCTTAGTTTTATAGTTTACCTATTTATATCCTTTTTGTTTTCTTCTTAAAAATCAATTTGTAGAAGATCTTTTAGTATCGGAGATATTTGTTTTTTGTATTGGTAGGGCTTTCAGTTGATAACAATGGAAACCAGCGGGCTGAGGTTGTCCGAAATCTGTTGAAGGATGTTGAGCAGTTGACAGAATCAGTGGAAAGAGGGTTAGGCTGAGTTTCCAGGAACAGCACACAGCATAGCACTGAAGGACTGGCCCAGGGAGAACATTCAGCCTCACTCCGGTAACTGTTGCCGCCCACTCCTGCAAAATCAAGTAATCTTGCAAGGCTGTTCTGTAAGTGGTTTAGTTCGGCATCATGAGGTTGCATATCACTGACTGAACATGCAAACCTGGCTGTGCACTGTCTGCAAAGGGGGCTAGGAAAATGAGTTTCTGAGTTCTACTATGTAAAGGTGGGATTCAGAATGAGGTAATCTATTAAAATGAAGGGAGGATATTTGAAAGAATTTGTACACCACAAATGACGGATAACAGACTGCATCTGTTATCTGTCTTATGAGTTGCAAATTTTTTTTTCTAATCTACATGGCTTTGCTAATGAATCTTTTATTGGATACTTAAAAAAAATATGTTTCTCTCCCTTTATGGTTTCTGAGTGTTCTGTCTTGCTCAAGGGGTTATCTACCATCCCAAGATTATATAAATAATTTCTTAAATTTTATTTTAATATTATTTTACTTTGAATATTTGGATCTTTAATTCATATGAAATTTAGTTTTGAATATGATATAAATTGGAATCTAAGGCATTTTTTTTTCAGGTTAATATCCACACCAAAATAATGCTTTCCTGCCCCCATTCAATGGAAGTGCCAGTTCTGTAAAAGATTAAGTTCCCATATTAACTTGTATGTATATATTTCTCAACTTTTATTTTACTTGTCTATCTTATTCTTGTGCAAATCTATGTTGTTTTGAATTATAAGAACTTTAAATACTTCCTATAGTTTTAATAGTTATACTTTAGTCATAGTTTTATAATATTTTATTGCTTTTTATGATTATCTCAAACATTTTAAATATAAAATATAAAATAATGTTACCCTAGTCTTAGAAAACAAATTGGAATCCTTATCAAAGTTGCATTACAATTCATAAGGATTGACCACATTATGAGACTAAGTCTTTATATCCGATAATATACTCTTCATTCAGTTATTTTCTTTATCTTTCCATAAGATTTTGTAGCTTCCTTCATCTACATCATGTATCTTTCTTGCTAAATTAATTCCTGGGTTAAATTATATTTTTTATTGCTATTGTGAATGGAATATTCTTCCACTTCAAATAATGATTGTTAACTAGTATTATAGACTAGCAGTGAACTTTTGTGTATTTATCCTGCATCAAGACCACCTCCCAAGTTCATTTATTATAGTTTGATAGTGAGAGTTTCATAAATCAAATAAAGAAATTTGTATTGCTTTTACTTTATTATTTATACCAATTACTTGATAGTTTTAATTTTATTAACTAACACTCAGCGTTGAACATGTTTCTTCTTTCTCTGCTTCTGCATGGTAGCCTGCCATCTTGGTTAGCCTTATGTGTCATCTTTTGACATTTTCTCTCAAACATGCCTACCTCACTTAAACTATTGTGAATTTGTTAATTTTATTGAAATCTTAAAGACTTATGTGGAGGACTTTGTTAGTTACTCATAGCCTCCCACTCTTTCTTTCTGGTATTCCTTTTATCTATTCATTGTAATAAATAAATCTCAATCCATGCTTAAATTCCTAATCCATGCTTCTCTCTGTCATGCCTAGGATCCAGGAAGGTAAGCCTTTCCATGACTTCCTGAAATTCTGGTAATAAATATTTTTGCCACTCCATTGTAGTTGAATAAATGAATAAATAAATGAAGGTGTGAATGTGTCAATAAGTCCAGGCTGAAGATTTGAGTTTAGACCTGTCTTATATAATTTTAAACCACCCCAAAAAGTTTCTTTAAGGTTGAATCATTGAATATATTGATAAGCTACATCTGATGAAGCTGTTTATGTCTTACATGTAACTCTGTTTAGCTATCTTTTAGGTACTGTATTTTATGAGAAAGAATTGTTCATTTTTTTCAAAGTGTATGCTGATTTATTTTGGGCTCTGAGACTGTGGGAGAAGGTGTCCTTTACTTCTTTGTGTCTGCCACATGATTTAGCAAAATGCCGTGTGCAGAGTAGGCACTCACTTAATAGCGAGTTGATTGATTGAATAATTATTCCACCTATAAACACTGCTGTAGTGCATTACCTGATGAGTGTCTATTTCAATATGACTATGGCTATGACCTTCGTGTAGTTCATTAGCAAATGAAAAGTATGCTCATTTCCATGGAAGGAAATGAGAATATAAAAAATGTGGTTCTATTTGTAGTGCCATTACTGTCTTACTATTTGATTAAGAACAAATTCTTAACCTTTTAATGTTACCAGTTACCTATGACTCCGATCTCAAGGCTACGGCAGTACCAAAATCCTGGGGAGGATAATATATAATAACCCTGCCTTATTTGAAGGGATAAAAATAGGCCACAAATGAGGGAACTCATTGACCACAATCAATCAGTAGTAAAGGAGAGGTGATGTCTTTAGAAACAAACAAACAAAAAAGCAAACAAGCAGTTTCACAGTCACATTTTGTAATCATAACAATTCCCAGTGAGAATATCACAATTTTGCTGAGAAGGACATTGAAGCTGAGAGATTTTAAGGAACTCGAGTCAAATCACATAGCTGATAAGAAGTAGTTGTTTCTGGTTCGCTGTTTTCACTCTTCATATCAACCCACTGTTTATTGTATCTTGTCAGTTTTGAAATGCTTATGGTAGAATACCTAAATCCATGACACTCCTAGTTCCTTAGGAAAAGGAAAAGAAAGTTACACTGATAGGAAGTAGCAGCAGAAACCAAAAAACCTGTTAATAAAGTCTTTGAACATTACTTGTGGTCATGCACCGGACGTGCACCGGACGTACATTTACTGAACATTCTCTGGACAGGCACCCTTCTCTGTCCTAGAGACATGCAAAGAAGAGAAAAACAAAGTTCTGCCATTGACAGGATTGTGGGTCGTGAAAAAATGAGAATGTTCCCAGGTGGACAAGGGGAGGAACGATGTTCCAGGTAGAGAGAAATGCAAGTAAAAAGTTAGAGTAGCATTCAGACCTGTGCTTTTAGAGGTTCTGAGTGTCTCAGTCTACCTGGAGGACCCAGAGTCATTGCGGAAAGCAGAGTCAAAAAGCAAACAAAGGCAAAATCAAGGAGACCCTTGAGCTGAGGAATTTGACTTTACCTGGGCTTTGCCTATAGATAATAGAGAAACTGCAGGAAATTTTATGCAGGAGAATCCTAGGATTAAATTCAGGTTTTAGAAATAATATGTTGAGGTCCGGGGGGTGGCTCATGCCTGTAATCCCAGCACTTTGGGAGATCGAGGCGGGTGGATCACTTGAGGTCAGGAGTTCAAGACCAGCCTGGCCAATATGGCAATACCCTGTCTTTACTAAGAATACAAAAAAATTAGCTGGGTGTGTTGGTGTGCCTGTAATTTCAGCTACAGGGGAGGCTGAGGCAGAAAAATCACTTGAACCTGGGATGCAGAGGTTGCCCTCCAACCTGGTTGATGGAGTGAGACTGTCTCAAAAAAAAAAAAAAAACAAAAGAAAAGAAACAATTTATTGATATTGAAGAGGAAATGTATCAGGTGTAAGAAGTGGGAATGGGAGAGAAAATGGAGACTCTGGGTGAAGAACTATTGCTGTGAATTGAAAGCTGAAGCCACTTTTCCTTTGGTAAATAAGTGGGAGATGCTACATTATTAACTTTGCTCAATGATTTGATTTGGCTTGTAATCATGTGAAAGTTGGTACATTTGATAACACTGGAAAGTTATCACTGACTACTAATTCTTACTGCCCATCTAAATTACAGCTTACTCTTGTGATTTTATGGCTGTCTTTGTGCTAAAATTGCAGTGTTTCTTTTTCACTAATGCCTTTTTCTCATTTGCTTCCATTGACTAAATCCCTTCCAGCCCATTTGCCAGTGGTATCAAAACCCTCCCATGTTTGCTCCTAATGTGTTATAATTCTTTATAATCTGGTCCTCACCTGATTCCAATTCCTGCTAATATTTCTTTTTCCTCCCTTGAGGAAACTATATCCATTTTTAGTTTCAAATGCTCTTTACCTTTTGTAAATATTAAGGCAACGATTCAATTTAATTTTAAAAATGTTTTTCTATTTCTTCTTTTGTCAATAAATTACCTTTGCCATCTTTTAAGAGTTGTATTGTCTCATAATTTTCTTATGTGCTCTGCTGTTCCATTTTTTGTTCCCCACAGGATGTGGGAATATATATTGATATAATGAATAATGTGAAAATAAAAATAAAGAATTTAGGGTCATATTCATACTCTAGTGTTTACTAGTGATCTGTTTCAAACTAAGCCATATATTTCAGTCCTGATAAATCAAATATTTAAGAAACATTCTTTAAGTGGAGAACTATACATGGAAAAATATTACTACTGACCTTGAGAGACCTCCTTGAAAGATTCTTGCGGTGGATGATTTAACCTCAATTTCAGTCCTGCTTCTGCTACCAAGGGTTATCACAGTACACATTGCTCATGAGGGTTCTGGGAGTACAAACGAGGGTCAGAGATCAAAAAACATAGTATATAATATTAGATAAAATATTAGCAGCCCTGCAAATATTCACAAAGTCATACATTATGTTAGAGCCACTGTGTTCCATGTAGGAAAATAAAAATGGGAAATTGCATGAGCTACTTCCTTTTTTATTACAGAAATTAAAGGTCTAATTTAGAATTGTAAATTTATGTAAATAGCCATTAATACCATTTTATTAGTTCAGGTACTTGGGGTACGAACAAATAAATATAACAAGATTTTTATAGAGTCTACATTAGTAATTAGTGATTCAGAGTATATATGTAATACAATGATTTTAAAATTTATAGAACTAAAGGGATCTCTGAGAAGGCTTCAAGTTCATATTAAACCATGTTTATGAAAATTACTTAATGGAGATTTTTTTTCTTCCTCTCTACTAATTACGTGGTGGTGTGTGATGATACTGATGTTAAACATGGCAACTCTCAGTTCTTTTTGGACCTTACAACTACTTTGGCACTTTTGCCATGTGTGTGTTGTGCCACTTACCCTTCCTAACCCTGTAATGTAGGTGTTATTCTCATTTTACAGATGAGGAAAGACACTTACAGGGAGATAGAAGAACTTGCCCAAGGTCACATAAGCGAGTAGTAGAACTGGGAATGAAAGTTAGTTTTGACTGTTACCAAAGCCTGTGCCCTCCTGTTGGCCACAGGACATTAGTCATAAAGAAACACTGAGTGTAAACACAGTGGAGTGTAGCTCCATTTAACTCATGGTAAGATGGTAGCTTTCCCCCCGACCCCCCACCAAACTGGGAGTGTTTACACGAAATCCTGCTGATAATTCTTCAAGGCTTTTCTCTGTGTTATAATCTTGGGGGCCATTATGTACTTCATAAATATCCAAGTCTTGGACAAAATGTAACAACCTTTTGTTCTTTCTCTTTGGCATCTCTCTTGAATTTGCTTGAGAATTTGTGCCTCCATTGGTGAAGTAAAAAAATCAAAATCATAAGTGATTGAGTAAACTCGAGGAACCTGAATTGTTAATTTCCTTTTCTTGTTTTATTTTTATTTTTACCTCAAACATTGATAAATGTAGTATATGTGCAAAAAAGTATAAATTATATATAAGATCAATCTAAAGAAGAGAAACAGCCATATACTTGCTAACCCATCTTACCAAATAGGCCCATACCAATATCTGAAAGCCACTGTTTGCTCTTCCGGAAACCCATCTCTCTCCCTCTTCTTCTTAGAGATAACCGTTAGTCTGAGTTGTATGCTTAACACTTCCGTGTTTTCCTTCAAGATCTTACCACATGTGTAGGAGGTGTTCCTATATATTTAAGATGTTTTATTTTCCAGTTCAACATATAACTTTTGAGATTCATTCATTTTAATGCTTGTAGTTGTATGTTTTCTTCTTCACTGAACAATATTTTACTAATATGTCACAATTAATTCATTTTATTATCAATAGGCATTTGGATTTTCCCCACATTTTTGCTGCTACAAATATGTTTCCCATGAATGTTTTTGTACACGTCTCCTGATGCACATGTACCAGGGTTTCTTTCTTCAGAGTATTTGTCTAGGAATGGAATTGATGTGGTATTTATGTAATTCTTCTAATTTAGTAGGCAGTGCTTAATTATTTTTTAAAGTGGTTGTACCACTTGTCATTTCTACAAATCCAGGCCACAGATATACCCATGTTCTTGCTGATACGTTGTATCATCAGAGTTCATAATTTGCCTGACTGGTGGGTATGAAATTGTATTTCCTTGATGTTTCATCTTGCTCCTCTTTTATTTCAATGATCTTGATTATCTTTTTATATAATTATTGTCCATGTATGTTTCCTCTTCAGAAAAAAAATGCCTGCTACTATCTGTTCTCAATTTTTCTAAAAATTTTTAGCCTTTTATTTAACCCTTTCTCAGAAATAAAAAATAAAGTGTCTATGTAATATTTAGTAATTATTTAATTTAGTAATTCTTTGTCAATTGTATGCATTGTAAACATACAAATTGTTTCCCAGGTTTTTACTTGTTAATTAAGAACTTTCTTGTTCCAATTTCTTCTCTTCTTTTCCCACGGCTAATTGTCAGAATTGTCAGAAACCTTAGGTAAAAAACTGGAAAAGGAGAAGCAGGAAAAGGCAGAAAAAACTGACCACAGTCCTTCCCTGACTCAGCTTTCACCCTGTCGCAGGCCCCAGCTGGAGAAGACAGAACTTTAAATGAAAGTGAAAGCTTTGGCAATTACACCGATCTTTACATTCAGAGTACAGAGCTGAGAGTCTGCTTGGTGACTTAAAATCAGTGTGGGACTTTGAATTATTGAGGAGTGACCAGAATAGTTATGGGACTGCCCAGGATTTTTATCCAGATGAGGAGAAAATCTTTCTTGTTGTGTATATATTCAAGGGCTAGTAGAAGACAAAAGTCAGTTGCGCTATGATTAAATTCCACAAGTCCTGACTGTTTGATATACACGTTCATTCAACACACATTTGCTGAGCACCTACTAAGTGTCAGTTGCTAAGCTGGGCTATAAGGATAGATAGTGAACAAGATACGCATCGCTTCTGCTCTGCTGAAACCTGTGTGGAATGTAGCGCAGAATACCTTTGGGAAGGAGAATGTGATTGCCCCAGATTTTCTTCAAGTCCCTCGCAGAATTTTGGCAATCCTGCACGTAGGGAATATGGTATTAATGGCTAGTCACCTTACTCTAAATACATATGAGGGTAAACTTAGAAGGTTAAGATGGTCTTCTATGCCACCGACATCTGCAAATTATGCTTCTCTATACATGAAAGAAATTAGTCAATGGCATGTGAATGCATTCATTATCATACAATGATTCAGTTAGTTTTAGCTGTATCATGAGTTAATAAGTTGCAAATCTCAGTGGAACTGTGGCAATAGAACATAAATGTAGCTAATCACTTTTCCAGAAGCTAATCATATTTAATGTCAATAAGCATGGCCCTCTCTGCAGATAATCATATTTTAATCTCAAAAGTAAGAATACTAATAGAATTAAGTGGGAAACCAATACTAATTTCCAACTGAGAAGTTAATATAAGGATAAAGCGACTTGATGGTAGCTGTAAGTGGAAAAATTTATAAATATCTATAATTTGGGATAATTAAAATACTGGAAGATAAAATAAAATTCTATTAGCATCAATGTCGTTGAAAGAAATACAGTTAGGTATGTACTGTTTGAAAGTTTTTTGTTTTTTATTTCAAATTAAATTAAATTTAATATTTTGAGACAGAGTCTTTCTCTGTTGCCCAGGCTGAAGTCGTGGTGCAATCATGGCTCACTGCAGCCTTGAAGTCCTGGGCTCAGGACATTCTCCCACCCCAGCCTCTTGGGTAGCTGGGACTACAGGTATGTGCTACCAGGCCTGGCTAATTATTCTATTTTTTGTAGAGACGGGGAATCACTTTGTAGCTTACTCTTTTGGATCTAAGTTGAATGACTGTTAAAGTTTTGAGCAAGACAGCAAGTCACAATAATTGCTGTGTCTTGTTGGATATGGTGGACAATATACAGGATCTACAAGGGAGCCATCAGAAAACTGGTTAGGGGTCTCTTGAACTACTTTGCCCACTGAAGATACCTTAAAATACGAAGACATGAAAGTAGTGAGAGGCAGCATACTGAGATGGTGATAATTTTTTTTCTTTTTTTCGAGAGAGCTATCCTATGCGTTTATTCTCTGCAAGAGAGAGGAATGTAGATAAGTGCTATTTTCTAAGCCCTGGCCTGAGGAGAAGGGCTTCATGAAGACTACCTATAACACATCCCGAACAGCTCCTGCAGTTAGCTGTGCACTCTGACATACTGCCTTGGAAATCTAGATGGCAAGAAAGAAGGACCATTGAACTGTTTTGGCAACAGAGTGAAGAAGAGCGCTGCTGGAGGACTGGCTTGCACCCCAAAGTTGGTCAGCACTGAAAGTTTGTGTGTTATCTTTGGGCCAGGTGATGGCCACTTGAGAGAAAGAGCTGGCCTGGAGCCATTTTCAATTCTACCAAGTGGGCTGGGTGCAGTGGATCATGCCTGTAATCCCAGCACTTTGGGAGGCGGAAGCGGGCTGGTCACCTGAGGTCGGGAGTTCAAGATCAGCCTGGCCAACATGGTGAAATCCCATCTCTACTAAAAATACAAAAATTAGCTGGGTGTGGTGTGCACCTGTAATCCCAGCTGCTTGGGGGGTTGAGGCAGGAGAATCACTTGAACCTGAGGCGTGGAGTTTGCAGTGAGCCGGCCACACTCACACTTAATTTAGAATTAAGAAACCTTTTCCTCTTCCCAGGAGGACCCTGTTACCTGGGAGGTAGAGGTTGCAGTGAGCCGAGATCATGCCACTGTTCTCCAGCCTGGGCGACAGAGTAAAACTCTGTCTCAAAAAAAAAAAAATTCTACCCAGTGAAATACAGAAAATCTGACATTTGCTTAAAAATATCCCAAAAGATATAACAATAGGTACAAAATGCTGACCATTGTTAAAACTGGATGACAGTGCATGAGAGTTCACGGTCTCATTCTCTTCTTTTTGGGAATGAACACTAATGTCCCTAAAAGAAAGCTTAGAAAATTCGACTCAAGAGGATTTCTATGGAAAGACAATGATTCCCACGTAGAAAATTTGTTTGGTATGTACTAGTCAGCAAACTGAGGACTGAGGCAGCACAGCAGGAAGTAGAATGCGTGGTTACTGTCCGGAGAACTTCAGAAGAGGTACTCAGTGCATGGGACTCTCTGTCGAATATGTGTAAGCACCCTACGTGAGAATAAGTGTCCCCCAAACACTTCTCCGGCCCAGACATCGACAAGAAGGCTTCACTGACAGTACCAGTCAGGCAGTAACTGGGCTATCCTCAAGCATTTTTTTCTTTCTCTCTTTCAAAAACAGGTCTGGTAAGTAAAGGAGAAAATTAGCAAGAGAGGGAGAAGAAATGGGAAAGGAGGTTAGCAAGAGAGAAGAAGAAAAGGTGGAGGAGGTGAGTGAGGGAGAGACAGAAGCTATATATTGCATTTCAAGAGGAGAGAAACTGTGTGTGACCCGCTTCAGCGATCACACCTGCAGGTAGCAGGGTCCTTCTGGGAAGAGGAAAAGGTTTCTCTCTCCCTCTCCCCCGCCACCCCGCTCCCTCCCTCTCTCCCTTCTCTTCTCCCCCACTCCCGCTCCCTCCCTCTCCCCCTTCTCTTCTCCCCCTCTCCCCCCTCCCCTGTCCCCCTCTTCCCTTCTCCCCCTCTTCCCATCTCACCCCTCCCCCTCTCCCCTTCTCCTCTCCCCCTCTCCCTCTCTCCCACTTCAAGAGGGTCAGAAGCTGTGCGTGATCCGCTTCAGTGATCACACCTGCAGGTAACAGGGCCCTTCTGGGAAGAGGAAAAGTTTTCTTTCCTTCTCTCTCCCTCTCTCCCTCCTTCTCTCTCTGTCTCCCTCTCTCTCCCTTCCTCTCTCCTCTTTCTCTCTCTCTCCCTCTCTCCGCCTCTCTCTCTCCTCTCTCTCTCTCCCTTTCTGTCCCTTTCTCTTCCTCTCTTTCTTTTCTGAGATAAAGTCTTGATCTGTCACCCAGGCTGGAGTGCAATGGCTCCATCTCAGCTCACTGCAACCTCCGCCTCCCAGGATCAAGTGATTCTCCTGCCTCAGCCTTCCTAGTAGCTGGGATTACAGGTACGAACCACCATGCCCAGCTAATGTTTCTATTTTTAGTAGAGACATAGTTTCGCCATGTTGGCCAGGCTAGTCTTGAACTCCTGACCTCATGATCTGCACACCTTGGCCTCCCAAGGTGCTGGGATTACAGGCATGAGCCACTGCCCATTACTGGCCCTATTGAGAAGTTTTAATGACGCAGATTGAAAACCAAAAAGGTACAGAAGATGCTTTTGGTTTACATTGCAAGCATTCTGCTTGTTCAGTTTGTTTTGTATATGTATTGTTCCATATTAACATTGTAGCAATCCTATGGATGCCCAAGGGAGGCATTATTCACCACATTCTATTAATACCAGTAGACAAATTCAAATGTTAAGGAAGTTGGGTGGTTTGCTCAGGATCACAATGTTACTGAAAGATTGAAGCAAAGCTGGAATCTGGTCTTTCATTACTTTATGGGTCCAGGGTTTTCACACATTATCTCCTAAATCCAGACCTGTCCTAAAGGTTTAGAGAAACTCTGAGGAATGGACTAAAAGTGTTAAAGACTCTTCTTAGATCATGGAGAAGCATCGGCGTTTACCTGGTGGGTTCTACATTCTAACCCTGTAACCTGTTTCCTCCAGATTCCAGGGCCTTGTCACTTCTCTGGGGATCTCAGAGACTGAGTGTTGATTCATGTTTAGAGAAAGCTGTTGGGGCCAAAAAGCCCAGCCCTCATTTTCTGTAATTTAAACAGGTGGCACTTTTCTGTCAAACGTAAGATACTTGAAGACATTAGTGATGGCCTGATGGCCCAAGGTTGATCGATCAATCTGTCAAAACAGTGACTGTCATTCAAATGCGTACGTTAGGGTCTCAAGGCGGAGATGTAAACATAATTAGTTGATTCATATATAGATTATTGTTGGGTTAATTCATGAGCACCTACAATGTACCACTGCTGTGCTTGGCATTGGAGATGTGATGGTTATACAAAAAGAAAAGAAAAAGAAGAGGAAAAAAACGAAGAAAAACAAAGAAAGAAAATGCGTTCTTTCTGGTTTGATGAGACTTAGAATCTAGGAGGGGGAATGGACATTAATGAAAGAATCATGCAAATACCAATAAAATATCAGCTATGGTAAGTGGTAAATAGGAGAGGATATAGTGTTATAAGAATCAGTGCAGGGGCTTGTGGCCTACCTAGTGGAGCTAGGGGTAATCTGAAGGAATTTAACATTCCCTCAACAGAGATTAACTCGGTACATTCAGTTGGGGTCAGGGAGAGAGAAAGGGAGATAATTTTTAGAGCTGTTTCTTCTAGAAGTGTTATCTTTCTTCCCTGAGAAAAATAGGGTATTCATATAAATAGAATTAAAGTTGAATTATTTCCACAGGGAGAGCCTCTTCCTTCCATTGATCTAGGAAACATGAAAAACCTGAACTTAGTACTTTTGTAACTTCTGTGCTTTTAATTTCTGTAGAATAAGCTCTTTGTTATGCTTTAGGCTTTGAGGGAGCCGGAATTAAGTCTTGGACTTAATTTCTTTTTAATGAACATGGTGACAGAAAGAAACTTTAGCAGGACTCAGCAGCAGTCTTGGCTTCCTGAGGCAGAGGAAGCCTGATAGGGAGGATGGGCGCCGCAAACGGGCGCCACAAAAGCCTCACTCTGGAGCAGTGTTAGGGTGGTAAATAAAGGCGAGAGGGAGCAGCTCTAAAAGAGCAAGGGTCTCAACAGGACTGTTGGTGACCCAGGGGTAAATCTCCTTGAGCACTGGGATCTTCATGTCTTTCTGTTATTGGTTCCCATGTTTAGTTCCAGATGTTGCACAAACTACTCTGCAAAAAACGTGTTTACTGAATAAATGATAAAACTTCAACCAAGAACTTCAATAGAAGGTTATCAATAGAAAGTGAAGACCCTGGAAATAATGAAGAAAGAACAAAGTCACTAAATAGGAGGCTGGGTACAGTGGTTGTAAATTGCTGAACATCCAAATTGGCCTTCAGCTTCCTGCGCATGATCAAACCTTGACTTGTGGCTTAATGCTCCTGTGAGCTGGGGAGACTCTACCTGTTTTTCTCAATAGTGTTTATGCATGATAGTTTTTTGCAGACTTTGAAAACCCAGTTCAGTCCTGTGGGTGGGGAGAGCAGGCTGATGAGTCAGGATGATGGCTGTCAGATGACTGATCTTGGAAAGGGGTGCTGTGTGGGGCTGTTGCTCTGAATACACAGCAATACCCAGCTTTTCTCCTACACTCCAGGTAGCAGGAAAGAGGGTAGAAGACGGATGAGGGGAAAGGATTGAGAGCATCCTATGCTTCTCTTGGTTTTGGCAGGAGGGAGGATAACTTAGCTCTGTAATTTCCTTTAAGACTTCCCTATATGCTAACTGTATTTCTGATTATTAATGGCTGTCACACTTTGGCAGCATTCAATGAAGTGTCATGTGTACCAAGCCCTCAGTATTACGTCGAATCAGTGATTTTGTATGCTCTTTGAGAATAGTCATAACTGCACTGTAGCCTCATATAAAGTGCATTAGTCAAATCAGAAAAATAGATTGCAATAACTCAAAAGGCAAATTGCAAAAATAATAGTGTAACAGCGTGAAAAAGGAGATAACAGTTACTCATTCAGGTGTTGGCAATGAATTTCAGAGCCTACCAATTTGCTTTTCTATCCTAAAATAATTTTGTTGCCTAGAACATTGCCTAATGTATTTAGGTGCTCAATAAATATTTGTTAAATGAAAAATGCATTTTCCGGTGCTGCCAGTACTCATTCTACAACCTTGTTGAAATTATAATTACTTCCTTGGTGTAATAATAGAGTTAGGGAAATGAATCCCAAATTTTTGAACCTGGTTTTAGGGCAACATGAGGCTTACTCGTTAGGGTTCAGTGAGAAGTATTATCCTCAGGTTGTCCTTTATTTACTCTTATTTTTGTTTGATGGCTTTGCTCGAAATTAGTCTGGGATAGGAGTAGTAAGTTTAAATGCATAATATCAAAAAAGTTACTTGAATGAATATATCTGGGCCATTAAGACAAGCAACTGGAATCGGCGACTTCTTTTTGCCTAATTTTATTTTTGTTTGTTTTTGTTAGTTTTGAGATGGAGTCTCGCTCAGTTGCCTAGGCTGGAGTGCAGTGCAATCACGGCTCGCCGCAGCCTCAAATTCCTGGGCTCAAGCAACCCTCTCACATCAGCCTTCTGAGTAGCTGGGACTAAAGGTATGCACCACCACACTTGGTTAATTTTTAATTTTTTTGGTAGAGATGTCTTGTTATGTTGGTCTTAAACTCCTCAGCTTGGTCTCAAACTCTTGGGCTCAAGCAATCCTTCTCAATTAACTGAGATTACAGGCATGAGCCACCACACCTGCCCCTGGAATCAGCTACTTCTGATTCTAACCTAGAAACTCAGTGGATGGGCTCACAATTTAGGCAAATGTCAGGCTATTGGGCCTACTTAATCCATACTCGTGCCTAATTTTAGGTAATTTCTAGAGTTCTTGCATGACCCAGGAGGAGGGAGGGTAGCTACACAGGAAGATTCCCCACAGCTTGTCTGCCTTGCTGTGTCACAAGGGGAAATTCTAGGTAGGTGAGGAAAGTTTTGTTTCACTATGTTGATGTAAACCCATATAGCCTATCCCACTCATTGAGTACAATAAAAAACTCTGGATAAAATTAAATCGATCAAAGCCTCAAATATTAAAGTAAACAAAAGTAGGCAGATTGTGAAGGGGCAACTCATATGGGGAAGGGACAGTAAGCCCTCGTTTTCTTTTTTCTCTTTTAGCTTTGCCCTGAGGGTTAAATCTCAGTGTGGAGTTACTTGGCAGAGGTAGCTGAAAACTTGGAAAAATCCTGTTTCTCTGGCTAGGAGAACTAGGAAAAGTAGTATCTGTGGGCCAGAGAGTATGGGAGAGATTTTGGAAAGGAGAGCTATGCTTGTCTGGCTCAGTAGCGAATGGGGTAGCATAGCTTGGGAGACCTAACCTGAGATTTTAACCACTGCTCTTAGATGAACCTAAATGGCTTGTCTGCTAAAACAACATCAACACTTCTCGGAGAATTACAGTAGGACCCAGAGTCTACCGAACATAACATGCATCAAATTACTCAAATACAACAAACAAATAAACATAACAGGAAAATAGAACTAATTTTCAAGGGAAAGAACAAAGAACAGATGCCAAACCCTAGATGACTCACATGTTGAATTATTAGACCAAGACATTAAAGAAGCTATAATGTCTATGATCTATGAGATAAAGAAAAACATACATGTCAGCAGAGAAAAAGTATAAAGGAGAACCACATGGAAATTTTACAATTGAAAGTGAAATATCTGAAATAAATATTTCACTGAGTGGGTTCAATAGCGGAAATGAGATGACAAATGAAAGAGTCAATGAACTTGAACATTAATCAATAGAAATTATTCAATCTGGTACACCGTTGGTGGGAATGTAAATCAGTATAGCTACTTTGGAGAACAGTATAGAGGTTCCTAAAAAAAACCCCAAAAAACAAAAAAAAAAAACAAAACTAGAACTACCATATGATGGAAATATACAAAAATGGAAAATAGAACTACCATATAATCTAGCAATCTTACTACTAGGCATTTATCCCAAAGAAAGGAATTCAGTATACCAAAGAGACATTTCCACTCCTATGTTTACAACAGCACCATTCACAATAGCAAAGATATGGAATATGCCTTGGTGTCCAACGATAGATGAATGGATAAAGAAAATGTATATATACACAAGGAATACTATTCAGCCATAAAAAGCATGAAATTCTGTCATTCACAGCAACATGGGTGGAACTAGGGGACATTATGTTAAGTGAAACAAGCCAGGTGCAGAAAGACAAATATTTCATATTCTTATTCCTATGTAGGAGCTAAAACATTTTAACTCATTGAGATAGAGAGTAGAATTATGGTTACTAGAGACTAGGAAGTGTAGTGAAGAGGAAATAAAGAGGGGATAATGGGTACAAAATACAGTTAGATAGAACGAATAATATTCAGTATTTGATAGCACAGCAGAGTACTATAGTTAATAATTTATTGTATATATATATATTTAAAAAAAGAGTGGAATTGAAATGTTCCTAACAAAAATGATAAATACTTGAGTTGGTGAATATCTTAATTATGCTGATTTAATAATGACAAATGAAATGTTTATACAAAAATATCATATTTACCTCCTAAGTATGTACAACTATTTTTTAAAAAAGAAATTATACAAAATGAAGAGAACAGTGAGCAAAGCAGATTGAAACACACACACACACACACACACACACACAAAACACAGAAATTCAGGCACCTGTGCAACACTATAACAAGGTCTAACATGGAAAAATTGAGTTCCAAAGGAAAGGAGAAAGATTGAAACAATAAATATATTTGAAGAAATAATAGCAAAACCCTATTTGGTAAACAGTAAAAGCTTACAAAACAGAGCTCAGTGAAGAGGAAATAAGATGGATTAAAAAAATACCCAGGCTTTGACACATTATATTTGTATCACTGAAAATCTCAACGTACTAAAAGCAGCTAGATGAAACAACAGCTTGTATATAGGTGCACAATGATTTGAATTACTGTGGATTTCTCATCTGAATCTATGGAGGCCAGGAGACAATGACACACCTTTAAAGTGCTAAAAGAAAAAAACTGTTAATCTATTAATAGAATTCTAAGTCCTATGAGGTGTCTTTCAGAATTTTAAGTACAGATACTTTTGGATAATAGTTAACTTTTAATTTTTAATTTTTCAGGTGTTTTAAAGAAAATTTGTTTCTAGCATACCTGTTTTATAAGAAATGCTAAAGAATGCTTTTAGGATGAAGGAAAAAATGGTGCTAGAGGGTAAACTTCTCTTTAGGAATGAGAGAAGAACAACATGATGGTATAGAGTTGGACAATTATAAAATACTGTCATTTTTCTTTTTCAGTTCTTTAAAATACATATGATGGATTGAAGCAAACAGTGTAACATTGTTGGGTGAGGTTTTCAATATATGTAGGTGTAATTCATGTAGCAACTATAACATAGTTAGCCAGAGGGGGACTATTTGATTTCAAAACTCTTCTATTTTATAGGAAGTAGTACAGTATTAACTCTATGAAGATTGTGAAAGATAAGATACATATAATCCCTAGAGAAACCCCTAAATGTAATAAGAAATAGCTTAAAAAGTAACAGATAAACTAAAATTGAACACTAAAAATATTTAAATAACCAAAGAGAAGGCATGAAAGAAACACAGAAAAAAACACAGAGGGAACAACAGAAAAAAAAATGGTAGACCTAAATCCAACCTATCAATAATCATATTAAATATTAATGGCTGAAACACTACAGTTAAAAGGCAGAGATTTATATGGTGGATTAAAAAAGCGTGAATCTGGGACATACTGCCTACAAGAAATGCACACTAAATGAGGACATAAATAGATTGAATGTAAATTGATAGAATAACATATGACATAAAAATTATAAACATATCAAGGTTGGAGTGACTTTAAAGTTTCAGGTTAAGATGATTTCAAGACTCAAAGTATTAGTAAGAGATAAACAGAGATATTTTATAAGGATTAAAGAGAAAATTCATTATGAAGACAAGACAATTATAAATGTCTATGCATCTAACCATAGAGTTTTAAAAAAATATGATTTACTTTAAGTTCTGAAATACATGTGCAGAACGTACAGGTTTGTTACATAGGTAAACCTGTGCCATGGTGATTTGCTGCACCTATCAACTTATCAAGGTTTTAAGCCCCACATGCATTAAGTATTTGTCCTAATGCTCTTCCTCCCCTTGTCCCCCACCACCCAACAGGTCCCAGTATGTGATTTTTCCCTCCCTGAGTCCATGTATTCTCATTATTCAACTCCCACCTCTGAGTGAGAACATGTGGTGTTTTGTTTTCTGTTCCTGTGTTAGTTGGCTAAGAATGACGGCTTCCAGCTTCATCCATGTTCCTCCAAAGAACATGAACTCATTTGTTTTTATGGCTGCATAGTATTCCATGGTGTATATGTGCCACATTTTCTTTATCCAGTCTATCATTGATGGGCATTTGGGGTGGTTCCAAGTCTTTGCTATTGTAAATAGTGCTGCAATATACATACATGTGCATATGTCTTTATAATAGAATGATTTATAATCCTTTTTGTATATACCCAGTAATGGGATTGCTGGGTCAAATGGTATTTCTGATTCTAGATCCTTGAGGAATTGCCACACTGTCTTCCACAATGGTTGAACTAATTTACACTCCCAGCAACAATGTAAAAGCGTTCCTATTTCTCCACAGCATCACCAGTATCTGTTGTCTCCTGACTCTTTAATAATCACTATTATAACTGACATGAGATGCCATCTCATTGTGGTTTTGTTTGACCAGTGATGATGTGCTTTTTTTCATGTTTGTTGGCCACATAAATGTCTTATTTTGAGAAGTGTCTATTCATATCCTTCACCTACTTTTTGATGGGTTTTTCGTTTTTTTCTTGTAAATTTGTTTAAGTTCCTCATGGATTCTGGATATTAGACCTTTGTTAGATGGGTAACTTGCAAAATTTTCTCCCATTCTGTAGGTTACTTGTTCACTCTGATGATAGTTTCTTTTACTGTGCAGAAGCTCTTTAGTTTAATTAGATCCTATTTATCAATTTTTAACCATAGAGTTTTAAAGGTACTGTTCAGACCACCTGATCGCCTTGGGAAAGTCAATGCCTAGTCTGCCTTGTCCCTGCAAAGTATCCTCACTAGCATGGCTTCAAGGGTGCCTGATACATATGGCTCCTGAGTCATAGTTGAGTCTGGCATAGTTACAAGGGTTATGTTTTCTCACCATTGGCTAAATAATAGTTAACTTTTCATTTTTTTATTTTTCAGGTGTTTTAAAATGATGGTCACCAATATAACTAATACAAGTTTTCAGAGAAATTCAAACTAAAGATAAAATATAAATGAAAATCTTAGCTTTTGAGTTCATTCTGCATAGTCTTAAAAATTTAGCAGGCTTTCTTGTTGACAAAATGTCATGCCAAGTGGTGTAGAAGTAGATAATGTAATTGTATGTAGCCAAAAAATAATCTCCAGGTGTTGTGGGCTGATATATGTTCCACCACAATTTATATGTTGAAGTCCTAACCCCCAGTTCCACAGAATGTGCCTGTATTTGGAGACAGGATCTTTCAATA
This sequence comes from Sapajus apella, assembly GCF_009761245.1. Classification (NCBI taxonomy): domain Eukaryota; kingdom Metazoa; phylum Chordata; class Mammalia; order Primates; family Cebidae; genus Sapajus; species Sapajus apella. The sequence continues at coordinate 25,681,074 of NW_022436949.1, read as the reverse complement.
GATACTTAAGTTAAAACAAGGTCATTAAGGTGAGGGTTTAATTCAATATGACTGATATGTTCATATAATGAGGGAATTGGGACACAAACATTCATACACAGAGGGAGAACCATGTGAAGACAAGGGAGAAAGTGGTTAACTATCAGTCAAGGGGAGAAGCCTTAGAAAAAATCAACCTTGCTGACAACTTGATTTCAGACCTCTAGCCTCCAGAATTGTGAGAAAAGAAAATTGCTGTTGTTGAAGCCACCCAATCTTATGGCAACTCTAGCAAACTAATATACTAGGCAAATGCAGGGAAGGGGTAGGAATAAAGTGGGATCCTTTAGGGATTAAGCAATGCCTAAACTTTCTGCAAGGGAAAGCATTGCCTGCTTTGCAAAGGTGGTCACTCATATCCCAGGATTTTATTATTAATACATGTGAAGTTTTTCAATATGTATAAGTACATATACAGGATTTTCTTGTGTAATGAGAATAATGGAAATAAGTTATTACTTCCATAAAATGTTGGAGTGGATGTAATTGTAGCTGAAAGTATGATTTTATTACATAAGAAAGATACTGTTGGCTAAAGCCAATTCATTAGAATGATACACCAGTCTGTTATTATTTTTATTTCTAGTCTTTACGAGATTTCATTCTTTTAGATAAAAACATGCATATCAGCTTTGGAGTTTGATTGCCTTATGGGCATAAAGCTTTGCATATTTACTGCCCATGAATCATACCAGTATGTGAATCCAGAGAAGATTCAATTTTTTCCTGCTAGATGCACCTCCAGCCGTTTAATTAAAATATGTATTATTAATAAAACTATATTTAAGTCATATTTTTTACAGATATGACTGAAACATTAAGTGCAAATTGTTTCATACTTTCATAGTAATTTGCTTTTAACATTTTCTGCCTTAATCAAGGTAGCGCACTAGTCAAAGGTTTGTGGTACTGCCGACTTCTTGATGTTGAAATTGAGAAAAACAAGTGGAAAGCGGTGATTAATGAAAGGACATGTTTACTTTTCACAGAGACTCTGGTTTTATTGCAAAAGGGTTCTGTACTAAATTGGAGAGTGCAATAAAAGAGCAGAAAAGAATATTTAATCTGTTTCAGTACATAGCACTGCCATTGGCCATGTGCATGCTAGCTCTTTGCATGTTTCCAATGCTGTGTTTCAGCCGGCTGTCTGCCTTTAGATGTCACAGTTGTTCTTTCACTGAACTGAACTGACTTCGTCTCTGTGCTTTCCCAATTCTTCCCCTTTCTAGAAAGCTTGTATAATCAGTAACACTGATTAGAGGTATTAGCTCACTTACGTAATTCTCAGTAAGGGATTGATTCACAATATTTTTATTAAATAGGTGATGAAGGTGTTGGCTGTGTGACTCTATTAGACACTTTGTAGCTTGCTGGAAGAATGTAGCCATGGTGTATGGAGTTTGTTATTACAGATGATAAAATTTCCAAACTCTTAAATTTGGTACAAGTGACGATGGTGGGGAGTGGTGCAGAGCTGGCAGAAAGGAAGAAAGTTAGTATGTAATGATTTCCTGCTATGTGCCAGGTACTGTGCTAAGCCATGAGCTAGTTGTTATTTTATCCTCATGGCAAAGTTTCAAGGAAGAAATGCACAGCTCATGGGTTTCACATGAGGGAAATGTAGACCTTGGAAGTTATGTAACCGCCCCAGCTTTGTAGTGGTAAATGACTGAGTCTGGGATCAAACTTTTGGCTTTTTTTTTTCCATGACTTTTTATTTCGAATAATTACAAATTCTCAGAAAAGTTGCACGTACAGTAAACATCCATACCCTCTACTGAGATCCAACAATTGTTAACGTTTTGATCCATTTGATTTTTCTCATTCTATATTTATATCTCTGTATGTTTATGTATCTAAGCTATATCTTACATACTCACATATATTTCTCTCTCTCTGTCTCTCTCTCTCTCTCTGTGTGTGTGTGTGTGTGTGTGTACGTGCTTGCAGTGGGATCACTGTATAGTCTCTTGCACGTTTGGCCTCTACTAATGCATGCATCTTTTATGTCTGTTTCGAACTAACTGTGTGAACATCACTACCCACCCCTTGCCCCACCATGAGGCCTCCAAACAATCAGCACTGCTCCTTCCTGTACACTTTCCTACTCTTGTCCTTTCATAATCCTGCAGTCCTTCACACTTTCTCACTGCTCTTCTCTCTACCCACACAAGGAAGTTCTACATTACTTCAAGTGGAGTGGTGATGACCTTCCTACTTTGACATATTCTTTACCATAAGAACTGTACCTCTTCATGTTATTTAGCATTTTCAATTAAATTATAATAGTTCTTTGCTAAGTGGCCTGGCTGCTAAAATTTAATTTTTAAAAATAATTTATTTGTGATTCCAGACCTGTGATTACAGAGTTCAAATTATTGAAGCCCCCTCCTTTACTTTAAATGAGCTAGATGGGAAGTCATTACCCTCAACTAAAAAGAAGGCAGCATTTTAGCAAGATTTTGATAAATAGCTAGCTAGATAGAGAGTCTGACTTTATGACATCTACTTAAATGGCATTGGATTGGATAGTTCTCCTTGAAGAAGAAAAAAGAGCTTGGAGCTGCCACAGGATGTAGAATAAAAATCCTTACTGAAATGTGTTTGCTGTAATAGAGATACCTCTTTTAATACTAAATTCCCATTGCAGAGATACTTAAATATGAGTTTTTGCCTTCAATTTTCCCATTTCTCTATGTAAACTATAGAAGCTGAACTTAGCATCATGTTGCCACCAGAAAAATGGATGCTTCTGTCTTTTCCCTAACCAGTGGGAGGGTTTGTGTTTAAAGTAACAATGACAACAGTATTAGTCAGGGTTCTGTAGAGAGACATTGTTCTTAATGGAATATATATATATATATATATATATATATGTATGTATGGAATATATATACACATTATAATATATATAATAATATACATATAATATATAAAGTTTATTAAATATTAATTCACACAATTGCAAGGTCCCACAATAGGCCGTCTGCAGAGTAAGGAGCAAGGAGAGCCAGTCCAAGTTCCAAAACTGAAGAACTTAGAGTCTGATGTTTGAGGGCAGGAAGCATTCAGCATGAGAGAAAGACGCAGGCTGGGAGGCTAGGCCAGTCTCTCTTTTCTTTTGCCTGCTTATATTCTAGCCATGCTGGCAGCTGATTAGATTGTGTCCACCCAGATTAAGGGTGAGTCTGCCTTCCCCAGCCCACTGACTCAAATGTTAATCTCCTTTGTCAACACCCTCACAGACACACTCAGGTTCAATACTTTCTATCCTTCAATCCAATCAAGTTGACACTCAGTATTAACCATCACAATGACCATGCTTGAAAACAAAGGGAAGCTAAGCAAAATTAGGTCTGATTTTCGGTAATTGTAGAAGAATGTCTACACAAAGAAATAGAAAGCCCCCAAAGCCCAGGGCAGTCTAAATTCCGAGAAACAAGTGGCAAAACCAGAGTCTGGTTTTGCAGGTGCTGGTGAGTTTCCATGTTTTGTACATTTTTAAATTTTGTCTTTCAGTGAGCATCCCTGAAGACAGTTCCATTGGTTTCACAGTGGAGGTGCTGCCTCTTGACTCCACAGAACTCTTGGCATGGAAATTAAACTCCAAAAGTTCTTTGTGTTCTAGAAAACAAACAAAACACACTTGGAGGGACTTATTATTTGTAACACTTAAATTCTAAAACACATCCGCGCGCGCGCGCGCACACACACTCCTCTCTCTTTCTCTCTCTCTCTCTCTCTCATACATATTTCAAAATGTGATGACCTATCATCTTGAAAATTTTGCAACTACTCACCGCCTGCCAAAAGCAGCGTGATCTCTCTCAAGCCAGCCCAACCGCTACAAAGTAGAAAATACCTAAAATAAATACAATTAAATGGGTACCACAGTTGCACAAACACAAATCTTCAAAGAAAGGCTGGAGAGGTAATAAACTAGGGCAAGCCAGCAACTCTGGCAGGAATGGGTAATGGAGAAGCCCTTTACAGAGTGGCAGCTGTTAAAACACTCATCATACCAGATGGTCCAGTTGAGCAAGGCTTGGCCTCTGAAAATATATGATATTTTTTTCTAATGTGCTACATACATTTTTAGAATTGAAAGTGACCCAGGAGGACCTCATGGCAGCAAAGTGACTGAGATCTGTTAAACAAAGTGTTATCTGGTGCTTTCTTTATTATACATTTTCGTTCTTGTTGTAGAGCCAGGGGAAGTTTAGTAAGTCCCATTTATGGGCAGATACGGATGAGACAAGAAATGGAAATTTTACTTGAGTGAATTTAGTCAGTTTTGCTTTTAAACTTACACATGGTTAAATAAAACATTTCAAATGCAGCCATCACTTTCTTTATGCCTTGTATCAGCCTTGGAGGTTGGACAACGTTCTTCTGATCAATCTGTCTGTCCTGCGTAAGTACCTACTGTTGCGCTTCTACACAGAGGGCAAGCTGCAAATAGACATCATAATGCTAACCTGCATCCTTGTCTTCTCTCCAGTCTCATTTTTGGAATGCTAATTTTAAGACTGAAACTTAAAAACTGTAATATTGTGCTGTTATATATTGGTGCTTACTCTAAAGGGCTGTTTCTGATAACTACTCAGTTTTAGCAAGAGCCTTGCAAGAGATGCCCCAGGGAAGTCCTTATTTCTGCTGATGGCTACTAATATAAGTAACTGATTATTTTTTCTTTTCCCTTTTTTGAATTGTCTTGAGCAATGCACTTGAGAAGTGAATGAATTACTTGTGATCTTGTTCTAGCTACTTCAGAAAAAAATTCAGAGGCATTAAAAAAAATTCTAGGACATTTTGCTTGAATTGTGAGGATTAGGTCATGTACAGGAAAAGTAATTTGATGCTTAGGAAACCTACATAGCCTTTTTTTCAAGAGCCATTCTTGAACCCCAGGCTGAACTCAGTATCCATCCTCTGTGGTCCCACAACACATGGGGCAAACCTTTGCACTTATCACACTTTATTGAATCTATGCATTTTTAGGCTTATCTCTCTCAGTAGTTCAAAATCTCCTTGAGGACAGGCACTGTGTCTCATTCATCTGTGTGTTCCAATGACCTGTTTTGGTGTTTTACACATCTTAGCCCTTACATATTTGTTTAACAGAACTGAAATGGGGGCAGAGGGTTTAGGTAACTACACTTCTCTATAAAAACCTACATTCATTTAGAAGCACTCTTTATTTAAAGGCTGAGATTGCATTTGCCTACAAATACTTGATAAGTTTTTGCCAGAATTCTCCTCTCCCTGGGCATTTGCTGAATCTATTGATTTTTTTTTTTAATTCTCTGGTCGAACAATTTGTTGTACAATAATGATCCATCATGAAAATTAACTTCAAAATCTGGAAACATAAATTTACAAAGGATTCTTCCACTTAGAAGCACCTCTACTATGTCCCCTGGGTGTTCTCTACCATCCATTGAAGCCAAGTATACTTATTTGTATATTCAGTTCTAAGTATTTTCCAATTTCTATTATTTTTGTAACCAGTAAATTATTTAGAATATTTTTCACTCTACAAAGTTTATTGAAACTATGTTTTACTATTGATATTACTATTTATATTGTTGTTAGAGAATATCATCCATGTGATATGGATTTCTTTTTTAATAGACTATTTTTTAAAAAAAAATTAAGTTCTAGGATACATGTCAGAATATGCAGGTTTGTTGCATACATATACATGTGCCATGATGGTTTGCTGTACCCATCAACCCATCATGTAGGTTTTAAGTCCCACATGCATTAGGTATTTGTCCTAATGCTCTCCCTCCCTGTATGATGTTCCCCTCCCTGGGTCTATGCATTCTCATTGTTCAACTCCAACTTATGAGCGCGAACATGTGGCATTTGTTTTTCTGTTCTTGTGTTAGTTTGCTGAGAATGATGGCTTCCAGCTTCAACCGTGTTCCTCCAAAGGACATGAAATCATTTGTTTTTATGGCAGCATAGTATTCCATGGTATACGTGTGCCACATTTTCTTTATCCAGTCTCTCATTGATGTGCATTTGGATTGGTTCCAAGTGTTTGCTATTGTAAATAGTGCTGCAGGAAACATACATGTGCATATGTCTTTATAGTAGAATGATTTATAATCCTTTGTGCATATACCCAGTAATGGTATTGTTGGGTCAAGTGATATTTCTGGTTCTAGATCCTTGAGGAATTGCCACACTGTCTTCCACAATGGTTGAACTAAACTCCCACCAGCAGTGTAAAAGCATTCCTATTTCTCCACAGCCTCACCAGCATCTGTTGTTTTCTGACTTTTTAGAAATTGCCATTCTAACTGGAGTGAGATGGTATCTCATTGTGGCTTTGATTTCCATTTCTCTAATGAGCAGTGATAGTGAGCTTTTGTTCATGTTTGTTTGCTGCATAAATGTAATAGACTGTTTTTTTAGAATAGTTTTAGGTTCACAGCAAAATGTAATGGGAAATGCAAAGTTATCCCATATATCTCTGTCTTTCAACATGTATAGCCTCTCCCATTATCAACAACCCTACTGGAGTGGTTCACTTGTTGCAATTAATGAACCACACTGACACATCATTATTATCCAAAGACCATAGTATATGTTAAGGTTCACTCTCAATGTTGTGCATCCTATGCATTTGGATAAATGTATAATAACAAGTGTTCACCATTGTAGTATCATACAGAGTAGTTTCACAGCCCTAAAAATCCTCCATGCTCTGCCTATTTATGCCCCCTTCCCCTCTAACTTCTGGAAACCGCCAATCTTTATACTGACTCCACAGTTTTGCCTTTTCTAGACTGTCATGGAGTTCAAATCATGTAGTAGATAGCCTTTTCAGACTGGCTTCAGTTAGCAATATGCACTTAAGTTTCCTTAATATCTTTTTGTGGCTGGATAGTTCCTTTCAATTTAGCACTAAATAAATTCCAGGGTCTGGATTTGTCACAGTTTATTTATTTACCTACTGAAAGATAATTTAGTTGCTTCCAAGTTTTGGCAATTATGAATAAAGCTGCTATAAATATCTGGTACAGGTATTTCTGTGAATGTAAATTTCCAACTCCTTTTGGTAAATATTATAGAGTGAGATTGCTGGATTGTATGGTATGAGTACTCTTAACTTTGTATGAAACTACTAAACCAATTTCTAAAGTAGCTTTATCATTTTGTGTTCCATCCAGTAGTGAATGAGAGTTCCTGTTGTTCCACAATCTCATCAGCATTTGGTGTTGCCAGTGTTCTGGGTATTGACCATTTTAATATATGTGTAGTTATAGCTTACTGTTGCCTTAATGTGTATTTCCCTGATGACCTATGTCTCTGGTTGTAAACTTTATATGAAGGAGAAAAACACCCAGAATAGCCAACACAATATTAAAAGAGAAGAACAAAGTTGGAGGACTGACATTACCTGATTTCAAGACTTATTATAAAGCAACAGCAACCAAGACAGTGTAGTATTGAAGAAATAATAGACAGATAAATGGAACAGAATAAAAAGACCAGAAATAGACTTACACAGATATAGTCAATTAATCTTTGACAAAAGACCAAAGGCAATACAATGAAGGATAGATACTCTTGACATCTACATGCCAAAGTTAAAATGTATCTAGACACAGACCTCACACTCTTCACAAAAATTAACTCAAGATAGATCACAGACATAAATGTAAAATGTTAAATGTAAAACTCCTGGAAAATAACATAGGAGAAAATCTAGATGACCTTGGGTTTGGCAAGGAGTTTTTAGATGCAACATTAATGCATAATCCATGAGAGAAAAAGAATGGATAGGCTGGCCAATGGAAAGTTTCTGTTCTGTAGAACGCTGCAAAAATAAGAAAAAGACAAGTCACACACTAGGAGAAAATGTTTTCAAAAGACATAGCTGATGAAGGACTGTTATGTGAAATATTAAAATAACTCTTAAAATTCAACATGACAAACAATTGACTGAAGAAGTGGGCAAAAGGCTCTGGCAGACTCCCCATCAAAGAAAATGTATAGACTTGTAAATAAGCCTGCGAAAAGATGCAGTACATCATATGTCATCAAGAAAATTGATTCTTTTTTATTTACTGATACTTCCTACATGGTCTAGAACATGGTTGATTTTTTAAAAATGTTCCATGTATGCCTAAAAAAAGGTGTGTGTCTACCGATTGGGAGATAAAAGGTTCTATTTACATCTAGTGTTGTTCAAATCTTTTCCACCTTTGTTTGTTTCTTGAATGCCTGAAAGTACACATTTTCGGAAGAAATGTGTTTTTTTTAAAAAGACTCTGCTCTAATTGTGAATTGGTACAGCTCTCCTTATAATCAGGAACTCTTGACTTTATATATTTTGTGGCTCTATTGGATGCATAAATATCCGAGATTGTTATATCTGCCAGGTAAACTTTTTATCTTTAAGAAATATATCTTCATTCATAAAAATTTGTTTTGCCTTAATTTTTACTGTGTTTCATTTTAGTATTGCCTGACTAGTTTTATTTTAGGTTAGTTTTTACCAAATATATGTGCATAGTTTATTACTCTATATTCAACATTTTTGTTTCATTGCATTTTGGCACTTCTATTGTAAATAGATCTGGATTGTGATGTTTATTTTTAAAGTTTTGTTCTAATCTGAGTACAGGTGCTTTTTGAACTATGATGAGGTTACAAATGGATAAACCCCATGATAAGTTGAGGAGTATGGGGAAAGCATATTACTTCTACACTATTGTTGAATCAAAAAACTGATAAGTCAAACCATTATAAGGGAGAAAGTCAACAAGGCAGTTTAATCCACTTACATTTAGTATTATTACTAATTTTGGGACTACTGATTTATAACATGTTATTTTGTATTTTACGTTTATTATGCTTTTTGACTTTGTTTTCTATTTTTAATTGTATTGAGGCTTTTATTGTTTTTGTTTTTTATATTGCTTTTTATCTTTCCTTTTAACTTTGGAAGTTATACACTCAACGTATATTCTTGTGGTGATTGCCCTTAATTGCTTTTAACCATATGTAGTTGATTTAATAATTCTAAAACAGTAAATGTTTCTAAACTTATTGAACAACAATATTCTTAGAATATTTTAATTGTAATCTACCACTGATACATTTTATATTATTGTTGTTCAGTATTTTACTTATATCTGGTTAATAATGCCTTCAACATACTTGGTTATTATTACAAGTAGTATTCCTGGATCTTAAGAGTTATTCATTTTTTAGATTCATTTACATTTTTACAATTCCCTTATTTACCATTTTCTTTGCATACTACTCCTTCCTTCTGAATTTAATTTCTTTTTAATAGAAGTGTGCCTTTGGACTTTTTTTTGTTTCTTATTGAGTATTATCTCTAAATGGTGAAATTTTTAGTGTTTTTTTTTGTCTTTATTTTTATTCATTTAAAAATTATAGTTTTGCTGGCTATAGAATTCTAATTTGAGGGTTTTTTTTGTTTTTTTTTTTTTTTTTTTTAAACCAACTATTTGAAGTTACTATTTCAATGTCTTTTGGCTTCTATCAGTATAATTTCTTTTTTGGCCTTTTAAAATGGATAATTCCATCTCCTCTTTTTCCAGCTTAGAAGATTTTCTTCTAGAAATTCTACTTCATTAGTCACATTTCATCATAGTTTCTCTTTGTTATATGTTTATTACTTTAAGCATATTTAAAAATTTTTTTCAAATTATTTTTAATAGTACAATTTCACATTTGTTACATCTGCTGATCTTCTCTGCTTCCTTGTGTTTTATTGTGTTTGGCAGAATTTTTTTTCTCTTTGTTTTCTTGGAAAGTTTCACGTGCCTTGGGTTGAATATTTTTCCTATGTTGCAAGTGCACAATTTTTGCCAAGATCTTAGAGGTTTAAATTTCTCAGTTTGGAATTCCCACACCACAGGGATAGCATTTAGCCTTCCATAACTGTGCAAAGTAGTTTGAATTTTCAAACTAGTTTGAGTAGGTTGAAGTTTTCATTTTTATGCGTATATTTTTTCTTAATCTGCCATGATGTCAGCACTGAGACTAAACTGTTCTTTAAAAGAGAAAAGAAAGTTTATGCATAATATTTTATTCAATTATATGAAGAAAAAATATCTGATACTTTTTTTCTGATTCCTTTTTTTCTCTTGTTCTTCTTTAGCCTTTTATTAATGTAAGCTATAACAACAAACTGTAGTAGCATAATGAAACTTATTTGTTGATTTAGGATAATAGCATTGCACAATCATGCACAACACATTCTCAATTCTAGACCTGGTGAAAAAATGAATGATAACTATTAATAAAAATTATGTCCTATGGTTAGCAGAAATTAGGTGAGAGGGTTATAAGAAAAACACATGCATACATGATTTGTCTTCAAATACAGTTTTGTTTTCTTATAACTTCAATGGTAATTAAACTGAAGAGCTTCTGCATAGCAAAAGAAACAATCAACAGAGTAAATAGACAACCTACAGAATGTGAGAAAATTTTGGCAAACTATGCATCTGACAAAGATCTAATACTCAGCATGTATAAAAAGCTTAAACAAATTGAAAAGAAAAAAAGCCAAACAACTGCACAAAAAAAGTGGGCAAAGGACATGAACAGACACTTTTTAAACAAAGACATACATAAAAAAACTCAACATAAGTGATCATTAGAGAAATGCAAATCAAAACAACAAGATACCATCTAACACCAGTCAGAATGGCTATTATTAGAAAGCCAAAAAAATAACAGATGTGGCAAAGTTGTGGAGAAAGATTCCTTTTAAAAAAAAAATCAAGAATTCACCAGAGACAGGGACATATAGCAGTCTTAACTACATCTACAAGCCAACAGGTAGAGTTTATAAAAATTTCTTTTCAATGACTGGATGAGCTTTTGTGGATATTGGCTTTAATAAATAGTCTTTATCTCAGCTCCTCTCCCAAGGTGATATTTCTTTGTCTTTGTATTGTCATTAAAACTGCAATCCCACAATTCTTAGGATCATACCTGGCTTTAAAATGCATCTGACATTTTAAATGAAACTGCTGCCCTGGCTTTGAGTTCAAGAGTACCCTCTTTATTCCTGTGTCTAGAGGACTTAGCTTCATTTTCAGCTTGGCTACATATTTAAACATCATTTTTAATATCATTAATCTAGTAACTGGAATTTTATTGCATCTATAAGTTGTAGCTGGAAGGTATGCCTACAAACCCAATCTGATGTCAGGTTAGTGCTGAGACTAAACTATTATTTAAAGGGAAAAATTTATAGAATATATTAAAATATTATATTAAATGTATTTAATAAACTTATTAGATATATTAACAATATATAAGAATGTTATTAAACACATTTAAAAAAAATCTAGTTCTGATTCCATTAAAAAAATCTACAATTCACCTTGCTTTAGATATTTGCTAAAATTGTTTGCTTTTGTTCACTGAGAACAACTATCCTTCTCAAGTTCATTTGAGAAGCAAAAAATATTTACTGTTTTTGAGGGGTACAAAGGGCCTAACTGAGAGCAATTTGCTGTTACATTACATTCTGGGCAAGAAGAAGGAAGAAATAAATATGTTATAATTTTATATTTATTTTCTCATTTTAAAATTGTAATTTGAAATCCTCAGTAATATTTGCCTACAGGAACCATTTGAAGAATCTGTTTTCTAACTGAAGCCAGTGATCCTAAATACTTGCCTAGACTCAGGGTTGTGCCCATTTGTTTACTACTCTAATTCCATAGGAATTACAGTTCTAGCACAAGGTAACTGTTTGAGAAATATGTCTTAAATAAATACCATTGCATGAATGGATGAATGTGCCCACAGCAATTCTCCAAGTACAATAAAAAAATGTGGTATATAAGTGAGTTATTGCCAGAGGACTGCTGCTTAAGAAATTGTCCCCACAACTCAGTAGTAAAAAGTAATATTTATTTTTATATTAGTGTGGTTTTGCTAATCTAGACTATGTTCAGCTGGGTTCACTTGTGTGTCTGTGTGTTGAGGATTAAACAGACTGAAGGCAGCTTGCCTGGTCTTTAAGTGTCTTTTTTGGAGCTGCAGTGATGAACTGGCTAGTCCATACATTTCTTTTAAGGTCAATGGCAGAGGTTAGGAGAGCAAGCCAATTGCTGGACTGTTAAGAGCTTCTGTTTGCCTCATGTTTGCTGACATCCCATTGGCTGAAACAAGTCACATGATCAGGTCCATTGTCAATGAAATGGGAAATATGCCCCTCCTCTGAAAGTAAGGTGGAGGGAGAGAATATTTCTGAACAGTAAACCAATCTACCTCATGTGAAAAGAGCTGAAAATATACTGAAGCCTCGTTCACCCAAAGTGTATTTTCTGTTTAAGGGGTCCCTACTCTTACAGACATCAATTCACAATGCAGGAAGTTGGGAAACTCTCCTTGTACACATTTGCACTATCTTCTCTTATTATTATGAATGGGTACTCTTCTTTGAGAGCCTACCATATACCAAGTGGTTTATATATACTATCATATTAAATTATTTAACAGTCCAGCGAATTAACTATTTTATTTATTGACATTTTTCATGTTTTTTATTTTTATTTTTAAGTGGCTCAGAATACTTAGTAACTGGTTCTAGCTAGTAAATGGTAGAACAGGCATTCAAACTCAATTCTCTCTGAAATCAAAATCCATGTTTTTAATCCATGCCATAGCTTAACTTTTACAATCCTAAAACTGTGTCAAAGGAATGAGTTTGGAGCTCTGAATAATAATAAAAAGAAAACTAACATAAAGATAATATTTGTTTTTTTAGAGGGTTTTTTTTTCTTAGCTTTAAGAATTTTTAAAGTGAAATCTCTCTGATTTATTATTGGTTAGAATAGAATAAATTACTGGCCTTTTCTATAGCTTGTTCAAAGTGATATCAATTTGTTGTTTTTCTTCCTTTTAGCAATATTGTCATCTTACTGAATATTTCTACTTGATTACATTTTTTCCTGGAATCTTGGCTTGCACTTTTAAATACAAATCTATTTTGGTTCAGGATGTCTTGGAAACTCAGGCCTTCATATGTTTTCAGATATCAAAAATAGAGCTATAACATTTAAAAGTAATTTTCTGACCATTAAAACATAACATTATAAGTTTTTAATATTTTTCTCGTAAAAAATATCTGCAGTAAACAAATATTGCCTGACTGTTCATAACCCCAGGAAAAAGTGAATGTAGAATTACCAGTGGGGAGATATATATATATATATAGATGTTTACCAGTTTTAAAATGGTGAAAATATTAGCATTTAATTGTTAGTGTTTGAATTGATAATGGAGTGTGAGCAGAGATGTGTGAATTGATGATTGAATAGAGGGGTGAGTATAGAGCAGTAATTCTGGCTATTTTGGTTCTGCTACCAGTTTTGCTTCCAACTAACTCTACAGTCTTAGAAAAGCAAAGTTATTCCTGCAGTGAACTATCAGTTTACAGCCTCCCCTGTGATCAAGCCATCCTGTCATTTATTTTGAACTTGCTACTGCTTCCTTACATTACTATTTTTGATATGGAAAAACTTTACATGGGAAGTTCATCTTTTCTTTAGACAGAAGGAGATAGAAAGGTCTAAATTAACAACCTAATCTCACATGTACAGGAACTAGAAAAATAAGAACAAACTAAAGCCACAGCTAGCATAAGAAAAGAAATAACTAAAATCAGAGTAGAACTAAATGAAACTGAGACCTCACAGCTAACATAAGAAAAGAAATAATCAGAGTAGAACTAAATTAAACTGAGACCTCAAAGAAACCATACAAAGAATAAATGAAATGAAAAGTTTGTTATTTTAATGGGTAAATAAGATAGACTGACTGCTAGCTGGATTAACAAAGAAAAAGAGAGAAGATCCAAATGAGCACAATCAGAAATAACATGGTGACATCACAATAAATCCCACAGAAATACAAACGATTCTCGAAGACTACTATGAACATATCCATGCACAAAACTAGAAAATCTAGAGGAAGTGGATAAATTCCTGGAAATGCACAGAGGGAACTAGGTTGATGGATGGGAAAATTATATTGTGGCTTTTCAAAGAGCCACATGGATTGGTGGTGGTGGTGAGGGGTGGGGGGAGTTGTATTGTGAGACATGAGGAATTTATTGATTTCAAATGTAGGTTTGTGAGAACACTTAGAAGGCAGAGCATCCCTAGCGCCTGGTCCTAGTTCATAACAGCCATTGCATCTTCTTTCTTGATAACGGAATTCCAGTTTTATTGGTGTAGTAATATTAACAATTCCAGGCTTTTGTCCTGCTCAGATCGCTGCTCTTTGTGTTTAAGGTGCTTGGAGGTGAAACAGCTCTCTTTTTCATACAAGTGCAAGGCCCTTAGTGGCATGGATGCTGGCTCAGCTTCCTGACTTCATCGAGCTCTTGACCAGTTCTGGAACCACTCACCTCCAGACTTCTTGTTATGTGAGATAATCAAATGCTTTCCCTTATTTTAGGTTCTATCAGTTGGGCTTTCTGATATTTGCAGCTAAGTTCATCCTAAAACAAACTATATGTGGAAAATCTTAATTTCATTGCTGAAGAAGTTTAGGAGCACTCTTTCTGGCTTTCTGAATACATCATTATTCTTTTCATTTAAGTTCACCTTCTTACTTGTTTGTGAATTGGTGTAAGCAGTGGAAAACAATTGGGTAGTTTTGACTCCCCTATTCACCTGGCACTGGGTAGACTGAAAGGTGCGATCCTCATATCATCATCTTTTTGTCAGATATCATAATCATATCAAGAATTTCTAGAATGCATTGAGGACCTTGAATGAAATAATTTGGATAAAAATAAACTAAATTTTTATCTTTTTTATTATTAATTTATTTATTGAAATGGAGTTTCACTCTTGTTTCCCAGGCTAGAGTGCAATGGCATGATCTTGGCTCACTGCTACCTCCACCTCCTGGGTTCAAACGATTCTCCTGCCTCGACCTCCTGAGTGGCTGGGATTACAGGTGCCTGCCACCATGCCTAGCTAATTTTTTGTAGTTTTAGTAAAGACAGGGTTTCATCCTGTTGGCCAGGCTGGTCTTGAGCTCCTGACCTCAGGTGATCCACCTGCCTTGGCCTCCCAAAGTGCTGTAATTACAGACATGAGCCACCACACCTGGCTAAATTTTTATTTTTAAAATCTCAGTTGACAGTGAATTTATTCTCAATATCGTCTACTATTTATCTATTTTGACTTTAGAGGATATGTGATTCTTTTTTCTCTCTACTATTTTTAAATATTTAAGTAAAAATAATTGTTAAAATACACCCAGGATACTCCAGAGCTACAATTTCCAATCAACTGGGGATGTTGGTAGAAAGCAGTCAATACCAGTTTGCCTCTGAGGCAGTAAGCCTGCTCATTTAAATCTATGTGGAACAAAGCCCTCTCTTGAAGAAACCTGATTAGGTACATGAGCAATTGTGTTTGTCTTTTTCAGTTGGCACAGTTTGCCAATCAGCAGGTGACATTTGTGGAAGAAGACTGGCTCTGAAAACAATGGGCATGGGAATGAACTTTGTATAACTACACTGTACCTATTGCTAGTGTGTTCTCTGGGCCTATATAAATGTTAATTTTTTTAAAAAAATCATGACTTGAATGACACTCAGGGTTATGTCTTGGCTTATTGGTGTCACCTGATTCCATGTGTTCGATGAAAATGCTCTGTCTGTTATATGTGACAGTTATCAGGTAGTGACTCAGTCTTCTCTTCTGCAGGCAAGTTATCATAATTACACTCCCTTCACCAAAAACTGTTTCTCTATCAATCCAAAAGTATTCCTTAAGCCACAGGTTACAACATCGTCCTTGAAAAATTTCATCACATTTTCTGCATCTTTCGTATTAAAAGAAACCTTAAATTTGAACACGGTTTTTACCTCAAAGTTGTCCCACCCTGTACCGGTCAACAATCAGGTATGAAAATAGTAGTTTTGCAAGTGTGTTTGTATTTGATGATTCATAAAGTTGATCATTAGATCTTTCTTTTAAAGTTGTGATTGGATCACCTAACATTATTAGGCATGAAATAGTCTCATAAATAGCTATCTGGCCGGGCGCAGTGGCTCACATCTGTAATCCTAGTGATTTGGGAAGCCAAGGCAGGTGGATCACCTGAGGTCAGGAGTTTGAGACCAGCCAGACCAACTTGGTGAAACCCTGTATCTACTAAAAATACAAAAACTACTGGGCCTGGTGGTGGTCACCTGTAATCCCAACTACTCAGGAGGGTGAGGCAGGAGAATCGCTTGAACCCAGGAGGTGGAGGTTGCAGTGAGCCGAGATCGCACTATTGCGCTTCAGCTTGGGCGACAGATCGAGACTCTGTCTCAAAACAACAAAACAAAGCAAAGCAAAACAAAACAAAACAACAACAACAAAACCTGAAAGTTATCTACCAGCTGCTGCTTTTACCAAGGACCCCTCATCAGTGATCCAATGCCAAGGATTTCAGCTCAGACCCTAAGCAGGAAATTATTCTTTCCATCAAACAAGGTGTTAAATTTCTTCCTCTTGCTGTAAGAAAGAATGCTGCTGGTAACTGGGAGGGTGCAGGCTGGGGTGCATGCTTTGTCAATGAACTTGGGCTTAGGCAGATGACCAGATAGCTCTAGGACCACAGGGCTGTTTTCTAGACCTAGTAAGGCAGGTGCCAGCATTTTGCAAAGCATATTGGAGAAAATAAAAATTTACTGAAGAGAAGAAATCCTTTCTTGGTATCTGATTGATATAGGCTAAGTACTTAATGACATAGCTTTGAACAAATGCATTAGCAAAGACTAAGGAATTGCTATAGTTAGAAATAAAGAGGCAAAAATTATATATCCCAGTGTAAACCAGTGTGAAGTGCAGGAAGCAGTTTAGTACCCACAGAAGAGCTTCTATATAGAACTAAGGGTCATCAGCTATTCCTTGGGAGAATGAACAGGAAACTGGCACCAGATTCCCCCATATGTGCTTCATGTTCTGTGTACATACATTGTAAGTGAAGTGTAATTATCATCAAAGGATGTGAGTTCACTTGGTAGTAAGATGGATGAAATTGTGACTATGTAGTGTGTGTTCCATCATCTTATCATTCTTACATACCGCTAAGCGAAAAGGGAACGGTTTACAGAATTATCTGTATTGCAGGCGATTTACTGTGGAATGACATACTAAATTTTAACAGAAGTCTTAAGACTTATTTTAAGTCTTATTGTAGTTGCCTTAGCTACATTTCTAGCTGCCTGCTACTATGTAATGGCAAATAACAGCACATTCCCTGTCTTGTATTTACACAATTAAACTTCTCCCTCGTCAGTATTACTATTTATTGATTAATGTACAATTTATTTTTACTGTTAATTCATTTAACAAACACTTTTAGAGGTCTAAAACAATTTTGAGGTCTGGAATTTGGTTGTATGCTATAAATCCAAAGTATTCTATGGTCCAGTGTGGAGATAAAACTTCACAAATAATTATGCTCCAGAGTCACATATGATTAACATATGAGCAAGGACAGATGCACTCCTCAGAGGAAATGATAGTTAAACTTTACTCTGAGTGACGATGAGTTTTTAAGGGGGACAAGGCAGAGAAGGGGCATAAAGGCAGATGAAACAGTACTGGAGACATGGACGGGGAGTTAGAAGTTGCTTATCGTGGCTGAGATGTTGGCTGCCTGTAGAGGAGGCAACATTGGAAGAAGGTAGCTTACACCAGGATCCTGAGATGTCAATTAACTTGTAGATGAAGTTGTGAGATTTGGACTTTCTCTTGCAGGTGGAGAGTCGCTGAAGGCAATTGTACAGGGAAGAGATATATTTTGATTTGTGTTTTAGAAAGCTGTCTCTGAGGGCAGGACACAGAATCAGATCTTTAGCAAGCAGACAAGTTCGCCCAGATAGGATGAGAACTTAAATGATGAAAATGAGGCTGTCTTAGCAGCCATTATTAGCATATTAGGTTGCAAGTAATAAATACTAAGCATTGGTCCTCCACTGGACCAAAGACTTTCTTAAATATAAGGACGGTGTTTTATTCATCTTTGTGTGATCGATAATGGGCAATCCATGGAATGATGAAAAGAGTACAGCAGTTTTTAATCAGACAGGCTCAGGTTCAGATTCCATCTTTATAACTTAGTAGAATGTATGGTCTTAGCTAAGTCACTTTGCCTTCTCATCTATAAAATGGGATGATAATCCTTTGTAGAGTAAGGACATTACATAAAAAACAATATGCCCATATATCATTTTTATTATGGCCATAAATATGGTACACTCCATGAGTAAAGGAGAATATTAGGTTGGTACAAAAATAATTGCTGTTTTTGCCATTAAAACTAATATTATAAAATTTATAGGAAAGCCACTGCTCTTTGAATATACTTTGCTATTCACTAGAGTGTTCTTGTGTCCAATTTTCTATACAGAAAATGCCTTTTCTCTTCATCTCTACCTGACCAAAACTTCCTATCCCTCATTTTCCTTTTTTTCCCCACAGATTAACCTTTTAATTATATATTTCTTAAAAAGTTGTCAGATTTCCATTTCTTTGGGAGATATATTCACAAGTGTGTTGTTTGATTCCACAGGGTAAGCTCTCTTCAATTCCACAGGTTGAGCTTATTAAGAACTTCATACATATTAGAGAGATGGCCTTCACTGCTTTCTCATCTTTTTGAAAAGACACAGGCAGACTTGCTAGACTAAAGCAACATCTTTAAAGGCATGTAACAAGAATATCCACACACTGCTTGTAAAGAAGCCACTCAAAGTACCAATGACATCATCAACAGGCATACCTTGCCACTCCTTAAAAAAAATAGCTGAACATGTTAAAACTGATTCTGTAAAGAATGCATAATATATTGGAGTCACGATGGGAGTGTTGAGTATATCCAGGCCCTGTTTAGGTAATGAAGCTTTGTGCTCACACAGATGATGAGGCTCAGCAGCAGAACCCAGGCCAGGGGAAGCTGCAGGACAGGCTTTACAGCAAACAGCTCCTTGCTTATCCCTCATTTTCAAATGCAAATATCACCACCACTTTAGTGGTTTTAGAGCTTTCTGCCTTCCTTAAGCCTCTGTGGCTCTCAGCAGCTCTTTCCTTGTGGTGCTTGTCTGTTACTACCTAATATCAGGACGATATTTAAGAACCAAACTTTTCTACTTCACAACTCTGTAACCTTAAGAGCCTTTTCCAAGTCTTTCCTTTTCATCTTCTCTTAGCACCAAAAATGGTATTATTCACAGGGTACACATTATGTCCATGTTAAATGAATACAAAGGTAGTTAATCATTTCTGGGCAGAGAGAGCAGGAAAAAGCTGAATGAGAGGAGTCTATTTATCTGGTCTTGAGAAATGGGTAAGATTTGGATGGGCAGTGATGGAGAGGGGGGCATTCAGCACTTGTGGGGTTGCACAGTGCAGGCGTCTCCATTATTCAGAGCAAAGCACTGAGCAGGGAAGTGGTGAGGGAAAAGGTGTATGATGGGGGAAAAGGGGTCCTGTGGAGAAAACTGGGAGGAAAACACTTTTGGTCATTTGGGAAAGATGGGAGTCAGATGTGAGGATCTGGGATAAAGTTTGTAATCTGTAGTCAAGTTCAAATCTTGCAGGTGTGTTCAGGATAGACTGTGTGGATGGAAAAAAGATTGGAGGCCTATGTTTTGGTATAGTATGTTTTTATGAATTAACAAGGACTGAGCTACATAGGTGTGATGAAAATAAAAATAAAAGGAAATGGGCTAGTGCTCGTGTGACGTTTAATAGGAGTTGGTGGTAGGTGATTGCTTGGGGGAAGAGAAAAGGCTGGAGAAGTTGAAGTGAGGATGATCTTGCCATTAGGAGAAATAGAAAGCTTGCCAGGAGGCATTTGTTCTCTGGAAGGTGATGATTTCTATCTCCAATAGGCTGATTTTAAAGCCACCATGGTAGAAAATCAAAAAAGGTGATGGAGAAGAATTAGTGCTCAGTGGGTTTTGAAAGTCTTTTATATTGACATTATGGTTGAATGGCAGGTAGTTTCAATTCATACACTCAACTCTCATGGTGGGTGTGCCTGGGAGTGGATTGCCAGTCGGTGAGATAAAGTGGGGGAAGCTTAAACCATTTGTGATTATTCTTGGATATTGTCCAAGCCTTTCTATATTTCTTTTGCAGCTATATTCTGAGGGTGCTAAATCTGGACTTACCCATCTTTATAAAGTCCACATGAAATAAAAGCATGAAAAAAATTTCTTTCAACTTGGAACTAACAGGGCTACTGAGAGTCAGAAATGATCCTCAATTCCTTTAAGCCTTAGCTTCCAGAACTTAGGTCTTCTCCATTTGAGGAAGATGTATTACTTTGGGGTATTAAACATTTACAATGTAACTCTCAATTTAAAAACAAATTCGCTTTGCCACTTTGGTTTTTTCCAGGGAAACACTCCTTAGGCATACTCATGGGGTGAGGTTCTCTTAATAAGCAGTAGCTTCACCAGAAATTTGCCTGAGCAGTCCCCAACTCTAATATTGAATAGTTAGTCCCTGCTGACTCTTATAAATTGTGACTTTAATGCATAAAACTGTTTTTTGGTGGTTTTGTTTTAACATTGTACTCGTAAATGAAATAGTACTCAAAATAAAGTCTAATAATAAAGAATGTGAATTGGGAACTAATGCTTGACTTTTGAGTATTCTTTTTATTAACAATTGAGAGAATACTTACTGATGAAGTAATTAAAATAAAATAAAATATTGAGTTCATATTGTACCAATTATGTTACTATGTCATTTTTTTGTTTTAATTTTTTAGATGAGTTCAAAAATTTCATTTTTTTCTCTAAGAAATGCCCTAATCAATTCTTTTTCTAAGACAAAAATGATTTTCAGATATTACCAAACACAAGTAAAATTCACATTTATTTTGTTGTAGAAAGATTTTTTATTTGCTTATTTATTTTCTTCAAAGAATTTGAGGCAAATAGATCAAACTTAAAGACTTCTTTTCTTTTCTCTTCCCCTCCCTCCTTTCTTTATCTTTCTTTCTTTCTTTTTTTTTTTTTTTTAAAGACTTGGGGCCCCGCGCGGTGGCTCAAGCCTGTAATCCCAGCACTTTGGGAGGCCGAGGCGGGTGGATCACGAGGTCAAGAGATCGAGACCATCCTGGTCAACATGATGAAACCCCGTCTCTACTAAAAATACAAAAATTAGCTGGGCATAGTGGCGCATGCCTGTAATCCCAGCTACTCAGGAGGCTGAGGCAGGAGAATTGCCTGAACCCAGGAGGCGGAGGTTGCGGTGAGCCGAGATCGCGCCATTGCACTCCAGCCTGGGTAACAAGAGTGAAACTCCGTCTCAAAAAAAAAAAAAAAAGACCTGGGAGTGTCTGGACCATCTATGTGAGAAGTAGGACCAAATGCTTTTGGAGTTGCTCGTATGCTCTGGGGGGAAGAGGAAAAGTTCTTCGTTTGAATTATTTGGTCCTTGCTCCTATAATCAATTCAGCATGTAATTGTGGGCTCACTCAAGAGCAGCAAATAATTTGTTTTGATAAACCAGGGTCTATAGGAAGCATACAATACTTTCTCTTGCCTTTTAACACGTTAGGTCAAGAGACCGATGGTTTGGTAAGATCCTTGCCCTGGGAGTTAGTGACTTATGGGTCAATTCTGACCTAGATGCATCTGAAGACCCTGAGGGGAGGATTCTATTTCTCTGCTTCTGTTTCTTCTTCTGTAAGTCAAAGCGGTGGGATTCAATGATCTATAATCCTTTTTATTTTTACTTTTAAAGATTCTTTGAAGGTATAGTTTTCAGGATAGCTGGGAGTTTTCAAAATGATTTTCTTTCTTTCTCCCTCCCTCCCTCCCTCCCTTCCTCCCTTTTTCCCTCCCTCCCTCCCTCCCTTCCTCCCTTTTTCCCTCCCTCCCTCCCTCCTTTCCTTCTTACAATAAAGCAACAGCTCAGAGCTCATTCTGAGGAAACAGGCTAGATATTTCCAGGGAAAGCAAGTTTCAGAATCTACTCTGAAAAATCTGTACAGACACAGCAGTTTGACCCATGTCATTGTAAACCTTGCTAAAATTTATGAGGAGAGGAAAATGATCAGCCAGGAAGCTCCTTCTAGGTTTATTTCTTAGTGTTTATATGTAAATGTGCGTTTTAAACTTAATATTAACATTCAGAATCTAGATTCATACCTGGCAAAGAATATTGCCACAATTAGCTAGTTATTTTCATATCACAGAGAGATGGAAAACTTTCTTCTCTTAGTGTTTACTGTTTTTACAGATGCAGCTACTAGAATTTTGAAGTGGGTCAAACTGCTTTTAACCTGGCTACCATTACCCAATTTTATAAATTCTTCATTTTCTATTAGCAGAAAATCTGTTTCATGACTTCAATATATAAAAGATCACAAAGAAGCCTGAAGCAGATAAATATCGAACTAGTCAAACACATGCTGCTGAGAATTAGAATAGCTTGCATTTTTGCTCTGGGAATAGGCCAGGAGAATGTTATGGCTGTTCATACCTAACTTACCTTTCTCGATCTACTTCACCTGCTTCCATTTTTTTGTTTAGTAAACGTGTGCTTTCTATTAGATTGTTTTATCCCCTTAACCTTCATAAATGACAATTAAGTCCATCTAGTCTGTCAATAGCATGTCATTTATTTGTTGCTACAGCTGAGCCTGACCTTCATTGATTTTATTGGAGTAATTTGCTGGAAATGATTTTTTAATGTTAGATTTATTGCCTAGGCACTTCATTGTCAGATAATTGAAGTAAATTGTATTTTTTTTCAAACCAAATGCAAGAAGTGCAGGAAAGAGATACATTATTTTGAATAATTATTTCCTATTGGGGTAGAGAGACATTACATATGATGTCATGCATGCATTTTTAAAATTTTCAAACATAGATTGTTTTTGAGTCCTGCACATTTTCTCCCTTTTTGGTTTTTCTTTAAGAATAGCTGAGGTAGAAATAGGAGTTGGTAATGAATTACATTAAAAAATGATGTTGCAAATTAGATTAGATATATACATAAAATCTATCAAGTAGCTACACCACCACCCCTTACATAATGGGCCTTGCTATTTTGATGTAACTGGAGGTTAAATTATAAATATGCTGATGTTGCATAGCTAATCTTAGCTTTTACAAGGTATTATCTTATTCCCTCAGTGTTAACAAGGCTTGTTTATGTTGTGCTTTTGGTTCTCCAAAAATTTTGATAGTCTGCCCAGATAATAATGAGCATTTCAGTCCCTAAATGAGACTGTCTTGGTATTTGTTTATTCCAGTGGTGTTAGGAATGGCAATAATATGGCCATCCCTCACACCGTTTGGTTTTGTACTATATTTACACAGTGGAGGAGATACTGAGAGATCTACTTGGAAAAGTATTTACATTTGGAAAAGTGTTGTGAATATAGACTTTTCCCTTGCTGTGCTGTTGTATCCCAGTGTTAGCAGGGACACATCATGAAAGGTTTGCCCGCAAAGCTGGTGCTCTTGTTAATCAGAAAATGGACTTGGTTTGACATAAAGGAGATCAACCTTTGAACTCAACTTTAGACACTAGCAAATGAAACATGCTACTATCCACACCCTAAATGATCATGCAGTTTTGAGTAGGAAGGTTTCCAACATATTGAAACTAGTCAAGGAAAAGTGGACAGAACTTGAATGTTATTGCTTAAAAGAACTTTTTGGTTTTTTTTCTCCCATGTGAGCAGAATCAAAGAAAGTCATCTTGTAATCGAAGGCAGAAAGAGCACTCGACCCAAATTCTCTAGAAATCTGTTCTAATGGCTGTGATTTCTCCATGCATTCATAATTGTTTTGAAGCAAAAGAAAAATAAAGTAAAACTATAATTTTTAAGGATTTTAAAACAACAAACTTTACATAGTTTAAGGATTTTTGGAAATGATAGCCCTATTGTCAGTTTATAAACGAAAACGGTAACAATTTGAATGGATATTGGCAATGCAATGGTTCTCACTCACTTTGCTGATGACTTACTCTGCTGTCATATACTTTAATGTGAACTTAATATCAGCTTTAATGAAGAACAGATAGATTATCATATCACCAGGGTTTTTTTTTTTTTTTTAAAGCTCACACTTGCTGCATCCAGAAAGGCAGTTATACATAGGCTTAGGAATAATCATTCCAAAGAATATTACTGGAATGAAGTTCAGTAAAAGTAGAATCTGCTTCCAAATTAGAAGCCCAATGTAATAATTTCAGAGTGAGGAGAGTAGGCAGCCAACAGTGTCCTTCTCAATCGATTGTACCCTGAGATTCAATTTTAATTTGAACAGAAATTATGGGGGAAAAAGAGTTGTAAAGACTGAGAGAAAAACTTCTGGCTTTAAAATTGTCATGTCTCTTTTCCGTCTCTGCTCCTGTCACTATTATTGATATAAAGAATCCATCAACATATTTTTATGGGTGATTAAGAAAGGCTGACCTTTCTTTTGCAGGTACAAATAGGTAGTTCTTCAGAGGCTATAACTGAATGACAAGATAATTCTGTCCATTTAATATTGAAATGATGTTGATAGTATCATTCTTCTCATGTTGGAAACAGGACAGTGTAGAGGCCTTTTCTGCCTCAGCCTGTTCTGCCCTGGGTGATGGATTTTTTCCTCTGACTAATCGCTGTCACATTAACCCGCACTATTTCATCCTTCAGAGCTGTCAAGATAATGACGATAATCCAAGTGGCTCATTGTAGGTAAAGGAAATTATATGAGCAAAGTAATATCATAAAACAGTGTTTAAATATTTTAATTTCATTTGTCAGGGCAGTCCCAACACTTCATTACACATATAACCATCTCTCATCAGTGGAATTAGTGCATTATTCATTACTGTTAATTATTTTCACATAATGGCTGCCCTGATATATTTAACCTCCACATTATATCTCAGATAATGGGTCTGTAAAATTGAATTGTGTGAAGAGTGGAGTTCTAAAGCTCATTTGCAGAACATCAAAGAACAAAGAAGAGGAAAAGAATTCTAAATGGGACATTTTGCCCAGCTGGGGCCAAACATTTGTTTCTGTCTGATTTGCATACAGAAAATAGGTGGTGTAGAAGTGGCTTAGCAATACATAGGCTGTCTGCTCCTATTACGCAACCAATTAGGCTTTGTTAATATCACCCACATCAGAACCAACTTGAGAATTATAACATGGAAAATGAAATAGTTCAGAGAATACTCTATATAATATATACAAAATAGAATTTCCTTTTTGAGACAAATGTAATGGGCAAAGAGAGGGAGAGAGAGAGAGAGAGAAGGAAATGATACTATCAAATTTTAATTAATTTTTTATTTTATGAATAACTTTAATAATAGACACTAAGTTTTGAAAAGTAGTAAAACGTAAGAATAACCATAAAAGTCCATTTAGCTTTTAGTCACTCATTCCTATCATGGCTAGTACAAAATTTGCTGCTAGTATTTATGATGATACTTTCTCAGTAACTTAAAGTCTTTCAACATTCATGCAAACAAAGCATCACTTTAGAATTGCTGGCATTCTATGCATAAAGGCCAGGTTTTTGCAATTTTATTCTTCATGATTTTGCATTAATATTCTTTTATAGAGCATTTTACAATCTTAGTGATCTGATTAGCAATGTCTAAATATATCTGTATCCAAGTATATTTTCTTTACAGTTTTTCAGTGTACTTAAGTGAACCAAAAACCAACTGAAACTGGTAGAATCTGAGTCAGAATCTCCTGAGGTTGAGACTTAGACATGCATATATTTTGAAAGTGCTGTAAGAAATTCTGACGGACTTCCTGTGTGCAGACTCTTAGTTTTAGAGGTTAGGGGAGTGTGACGCTCATCGCAGGCTTGTAGTGTCCCTTTATTGTTTTTGAATGACTCTCTAGTTTTTGTGTTTTTAAAAATATTTTCCTTTAAAAATTAAAAAAAAGTTTAATGTTTGTGGGTACATAGTGGTTGTATATATTTATGGGGTACATGAGATGTTTTGATAGAGGCATGCAATGCGTAATAATCACATCATGGAGAATGGGGTATCTATCCCCTCAAGCATTTATCCTCTGGGTTACAAACAGCTGTTGTGTTTTTAAAACATGTCGTAAAATTAGTTTTAAAAATAATAAATTTATTATGCATGTCTGAGGTTTATAACATGGTATTATTGGACACATATAGGAAGTAAAATGGTCACTATAGTGAAACAAAATAACATATCTCTCATCTCACATAGTTTTTTTTTTTTTTTTGACAAGAGCAGCTAAAATCTATATAACAAAAATTGTTAATCCAATACAATT
This sequence comes from Sapajus apella, assembly GCF_009761245.1. Lineage (NCBI taxonomy): Eukaryota > Metazoa > Chordata > Mammalia > Primates > Cebidae > Sapajus > Sapajus apella. The sequence continues at coordinate 25,654,701 of NW_022436949.1, read as the reverse complement.
TTATTTTATTAATAACTGTAGTCTTCATGTTGTATGTTAGATGATTAGACTTGTTCATCCTACATATCTGCCACTTCATATACTTTGACCTGCATCACCATCTTTGCTCTCCAACCTCCTAGCATTGATTACCACTGTTTTATTCTTTTTTGTTTATTTGTTTGCACTGATAAGTGAGATCATGCAATACTTTTCTTTCTTGCCTGGCTTATTTGCTTAGCATAATGTCTTACAGGTTCGTCCATGTTGTGGCAAATGATAGGATCTCATTCTCTTAAAAGCTGACAGACTCTTAGATTGTTTTCACATCTTGGCTATTGTGAATAATGCTGAAGTAAACAGGGCAGTGCAAATGTCTTTGCAAGGGAGTGATTTGATCGCCTTTGGGTGTATACCTAAAAGAAGGATTGCTGGGTCATAAGTAATTCTGTTTAACATTTCTTTAGGAACCTCTATACTGTTTTCTATAAAGACAGCACCAATCTACATTCCCAGCAACAGTGTGCCAGGGTTCCCTTTTCTCCGCACCCATGCAAACATTTATCTGTTGTCTTTTTGATAATAGCTATCTTAATGGGTGTGAAGTGATATCTCATCGTGATTTTAACTTTCATTTCTCTTAATGATTAATGATGTTGGGCACCTTATAATATGCCTATTGGATACTTTGTAGAAGTGCCTGTTCAGGTGCTTTGGCTATTTTTAAAAATTTTTTTATTTCCATAGGTTATTGGGGAACAGGTGGTGTTTGGTTACATGAGTAAGTTCTTCAGTGGTGACTTGTGAGGTTTGGGTGCACCCATCACCTAAGCAGCATACACTGCACTCAGTTTGTAGTCCTTTATTCCTCACCCCCTTCCCACCCTTTTACCCAGAGTCCCCAAAGTCCATTGTGTCATTCTTATGCCTTTGCATCCTCATAGCTTAGCATCCTACCTACGAGTGAGAATATATGATGTTTGGTTTTCCATTTCTGAGTTACTTCACTTAGAATAAGAGTCTCCAATCTCATCTAGCTTGCTGTGAAGGCCACTAATACATTACTTTTCATGGCTGAGTAGTATTGCATTGTCTACGTATATACCACAGTTTCTTTATCTACTCATTGATTGATGGGCATTTGGGTTGGTTCCACATTTTTGCAATCATGAATTGTGCTGCTGTAAACATGTGTGTGCAAGTATCTTTTTTGTATGACTTCTTTTCCTCTGGGTAGATACCCAGTAGTTGAATTGCTGGATCAAATGGTAGTTCCACTTCTAGTTCTCTAAGGAATCTCCACACTGTTTTCCATAGTGGTTGTAGTGGTTTACATTCCCACTGTTTCCTGTTTACCACATCCATGCCAATATCTATTATTTTTTGATTTTTTGTTATAGCCATTCTAGTAGGAGTAAGGTGGTATCGCATTGTGGTTTCGATTTGCATTTCCCTAATCGTTAGTGATGTTGAACATTTTTTCATATGTTTGTTAGCCATTTGTACATCTTCTTTTGAGACTTGTCTATTCATGTCTTAGTCCACTTTTTGATAAGAATGTTTGTTTTTTCTTGCTAATTTGTTTGAGTTCATTGTAGATTCTGGATGCTAGTTCTTTGTCAGATGTAAAGATTGTGAAGATTTTTCCCCGCTCTGTGAGTTGTCTGTTTACTCTGCTGACTGTTCCTTTTGCTGTGCAAAAGCTCTTTAGTTTAATTAAATCCCAGCTCTTTATCTTTACTTTTATTGCATTTGCTTTTGGGTTCTTGGTCATGAAATCCTTGCTTAAGCCAATGCCTAGAAAGGTTTTTCCAATGTTATCTTCTAGATTTTTTTTTTTTTTTCTTTTTTGAGATGGAGTCTTGCTCTGTCACCCAGGCTGGAATGCAGTGGTATGATCCTGGCTCACTGCAACCTCTATATCTTAGGTTCAAGCGATTATCGTGCCTCATCCTCCCAAGTAGTTGGAATTATAGGCATGCACGACCATGCCTGGCTAATTTTTGTATTTTTAGTATAGATGGGGTTTTATCATGTTGATCAGACTGGTCTCAAACTCCTGATCTCAAGTGATCCCCCTGCTTTGACCTCCCAAAGTGCTGGGATTACAGACATGAGGTACTGCACCTGGCCATCTTCTAGATTTTTTTATAGTTCTAGGTCTTAGATTTAAGTCCTTTATCCATCTTGAGTTGAGTTTTGTATAAAGGGAAAGATGAGGATTTAGTTTTTTTCTCCTGCATGTGGCTTGCCAATTATCCCAGCACCATTTGTTTAATAGGATGTCCTTTCCCCACTTTATGTTTTTGTTTCCTTTGTCAAAGATCAGTTGGCCGTAAGTAATTGGATTTATTTCTGGGGTTTCTATGCTGTTCCATTGGTCAATGTGCCTATTTTGTATAGTAGTACTATGCTCTTTTGGTGACTATGGTCTTATAGTATAGTTTGAAATTAGGTAATGTGATGCCTCTAGATTTGTTCTTTTTGCTTTTTCTTGCTTTGGCTATGCAGGCTCTTTTAAGGTTCCATATGAATTTTAGGATTGTTTTTTCTAGTTCTGTGATAAATGATAGTGGTATTTTGATGAGAATTGTGTTGAATTTGTAGACTGCTTTTGGTAGTATGGTCATTTTCACAATATTGTTTCTACCCAACCATGAGCATGAGATGTGTTTCCATTTGTTTGTGTCATCTGTGATTTCTTTCAGCAGTGTTTTGAGTTTTCCTTGCAGAGGTATTTCACCTCCTTGGTTAGATATATTCCTAAGTATTTTATTTCATTTTTTGCAGCTATTGTAAAAGGGGTTGAGTTCTTGATTTGATTCTCAGCTTGGTCACTGTTGGTGTATAGCAGAGCTAGTGATTTATATACATTAATTTTCTATTCGGCAACTATGCTGAATTCTTTTATTAGTTCTAGGAGCATTTTGAAGAAGTCTTTAAAGTTTACTAGGTATTCAATTATATCACTGGCAAACAGCAAGAGTTTGACTTCTTCTTTACTGATTTGGATGCTCTTTATCTCTTTCTCTTGTCTGATTGCTCTGGCTAGGACTTCCAGACTATGTTGAAGAAAAGTGGTAAGAGTGGCATCCTTCTCTTGTTCTGGTTCTCAGTGGGAAGAGAACCAGTATTATACTGAATACTTGTTGGCTGTGGGTTAGTCATAGATGGCTTTTATTACAGTGAGGTATGTCCCTCATGTGCTGATTTTGCTGAGAGTTTTAATCAAAAAGGGATGCTGAATTTTGTTGAATGCTTTTTCTGTGTCTTTTGAGATGATTATGTAATTTTTGTTTTTAATTCTGTTTATGTGGTGTATCACATTTATTGACTTGTATATGTTAAACCATCTCTGCATCCCTGATATGAAACCCACTTGATCATGATGGATTATCTTTTGGATATGTTGTTGGATTTGGTTGGCTAGTATTTTGTTAAGAATTTTTGTATCTACAGGCTGGGCGCGGTGGCTCAAGCCTGTAATCCCAGCACTTTGGGAGGCCGAGGCGGGTGGATCACGAGGTCAAGAGATCGAGACCATCCTGGTCAACATGGTGAAACCCCGTCTCCACTAAAAATACAAAAATTAGCTGGGCATGGTGGCGCGTGCCTGTAATCCCAGCTACTCAGGAGGCTGAGGCAGGAGAATTGCCTGAACCCAGGAGGCGGAGGTTGCGGTGAGCCGAGATCGCGCCATTGCACTCCAACCTCGGTAACATGAGTGAAACTCTGTCTCAAAAAAAAAAAAAAAAGAATTTTTGTATCTACATCAGGGATATTGGTCTGTCTTAAAAAAATTTTTTTTTTTGGGTTATGTACTTTCTTGGTGTTAGTATTAGGGTGATACTGGCTTCACTGGATGATTTAGGGAGGATTCTCTCTTTCTGTATCTTGTGGAATAGTGTCAGTAGGACTGGTACCAATTCTTCTTTGAATGTCTTATAGAATTCAGCTATGAATCCATCTGGTCCTGGACAATTTTTTATTGGTATTTTTTAAAATGCCATTTCAATCTTGCTGCTTGTTATTAGTCTATTCATGGTATCTAATTCTTTCTGATTTAAGCTAGCAGGATTGTATGTTTTCAGGAATTTAGTAATTTCCTCTAGATTTTCTAGTTTATACATGTAAAGATATTCAAAGCAGCCTTGAATAATCTTTTGTATTTCTGCAGTATCAGTTGTAATATCTCCTGTTTTATTTCTAATTGAGCTTATTTGGATTTCCTCTTTTCTTTTTTTGGTTATTCTTGCTCATGGTCTATCAATTTTATTTATCTTTTCAAAGAAGCAGTTTTTGTTTTCTTTATTTTTTGTTTTTGTTTTTGGCTTCAATTTCATTTAGTCCTGCTCTAATCTTGGTTACTTCCTTTCTTCTGCTGAATTTGGGTTTGGTTTGTCCTTGGTTCTGTAGTTTCTTCAGGTGTGACCTTAGGTTGTCTGTTTGTGCTTTTTCAGTCTTTTTGATGTAGGCATTTTGGGCTATAAACTTTCCTCTTAGCATCACCTTTGCTGTATCTCAGAAGTTTGGTTAGGTTGTATTATTATTGTCATTCAGTTCAAAGAAGTTTTAAATTTTCATCTTGATTTCATTGTTGACTCAATGATCATTCAGAAGCAGGTTATTTAATTTCCATGTATTTGCATGGTTCCTTTTAGAGTCGATTTTCAGTTTTATTCCACTGTGATCTAAGAGAGTGCTTGATATAATTTCAATTTTCTTAAATATATTGAGGCTTATTTTGTGGCCTATCATATGGTCTATCTTTGAAAAAGTTCCATGCACTGATGAATAAACTGTGTATTCTGTGGTAGTTGGGTGGAATGTTCTGTAAATATCTGTTAAGTCCATTTGTTCTAGGGTGTAGTTTAAATCCATTGTTTCTTTGTTGACTTTTCTGTCTTGGTGAGCTGTCTAGTGCTGTCAGTGGAGTATTGAAGTGCCCCACTATTATTGTGTTGCTGTATATCTCATGTCTTAGGTCTATTAGTAATTGTTTTATAAATTTGATGCCTCCTTGATTGGCTTAGTAACTGACCTGCTGAATTCTTTTTAAGGTAAATCAGGGATTTCTTCTTGGCTTGGATCAATTTCTGGTGAGCTACTGCGATTTTTGTGGGAGCGTTAAAGAACTTTATTTTGTCACATTACCAGAGTTGATTTTGTGGTTCCTTTTCATTTGGGTAGGCTCTGTCAGAGAGAAGGTCTAGGGCTCAAGGCTGTTCAGATTCTTTTGTTCCATGGGGTGTTCCCTTGATATAGTACTCTTCCCATTTTCCTAGGGATATGGCTTTCTCAGAGCCGAGCTGTAGTGATTGTTATCTCTCTTCAGAATCTAGCCACCTATCAGGTCTACCAGGCTCCAGGCTGGTACTGGGGGTTGTCTGCACACACTCCTGTGATGTGAATCATCTGTGGATCTCTTAGCCATGATACCAGCACCTGCTCCAGTGGAGGTGGCAGGGGGATGAAATGGACTCTGTGAGGATCCTTAGTTTTGATTAACTATTTTTGTGCTGGTTGACCTCCTACCAGGAGGTGGTGCTTTCAAGAGAGCATCTGCTGTGGTACTATGGGAGAATCACGTAGTGGGCAGGACCCTAGAACTCCCAAGAATGTGTGTCCTTTGTCTTCAGCTACCAGAAAGGGTAGGGAAGAACCATCAGGTAGGGGCGGGACTAGGCATGTCTGAGCTCAGTCTTGCCTTGGGCAGGTCTTCCTGTGGCTGCTTTGGGGGATGGGGATGTGATTTGAGGTCAATGGAGTTATGTTCCTAGGAGGATTATGGCTGCCATTGCTGTGTCACGTAGGTTGTCAGGGAATTGGGGGAAAGGTGGCAGTTATAGGCCTCACCCAGCTTCCACAAAACCCAGAAGGCAGGTCTCACTCCCACCATGCCCCCCACAACAGCACTGAGTCTGTTTCCAGGCAATGGGTGAGTAGGGCTGAGAACTTGCCCCAGGCTACCAGCCTCCCAACTGCAAAAGCAAGTAGGGCTTTTGTTCTTCCCCACCTATGGAGTTGGCACAGAAGATTCACACCTTCCCCCAAGTTCTGGCCAGGAGACTTCTCATTTGGTTGGAATTGTTACAAAGTTCAGCTGGAGGTTTCTTTCTTTTTGTGCCCTTTTCTCAGTTCCACTGACTGCCCTCCCCAGGTAGCCCTGTGAGACAAGTCAGAAATGGCTTCCCTGGGAACCCAGAGATCCTACAGGGCTTTTCTCACTGCTTCCTCTTCTCCTGTATTTTACTCAGCTCTCCAAATTGACTCAGCTCCAGGTAAGGTCAGAATCTTCTCCTGTGATCTAGGTCTTCAAGTTTGCGAGTAAGGATGTGTGTTTGGGGGCAGACAATTCCCCATTCCCACTTCCACAGTTTGGGCACTCATAGTATTTGGTGTGTCTCCCAGATCCTGCAGGAGCAATCTGCTTCCTTCAGAGGGTGTGTGGGTTCTCTTGGCTTTCCTAAATTATTCCTGCAGTAGTTCTGGAGCAAAAGTTCATGATGTGAGACTCCACATGCTGCTCTGTCCATCTGAGTGGGAGCTGAAATCTAGTCCTGCCTCCAGCCTGCCATAATCCTCCTTTGTCTATTTTTTAATTGAGTTATTTGTTTTTCTGCTATTAGGTTGTAAGTGTTCTCCATAAATTTCAGATATTAACCCCTCATTAGATATGTAGTTTGCAAATATTTTTTCCAGTTCATAGTTGCCTTTTCATTTTGCTGATTGTTTCCTTTGTTATACAGAAGTGTTTTAGTTTGATATAGTACCATTCATTTTTTTTTCATTTGTAGCCTGAGCTTTTGTTGTCATTGCCAAAAAATTATTGTCAAGGCCAATATTAAGGAGCTTTCCCCCTGTTTTCTACAAAGAATTTTGTGGTTTCAGGTCTTACATTTAGGTCTTTTACCCATTTTGAGTTGATTTTTGTGTATAGGGTATTATAAGGGACCAATTCTTTTGCATGTAGAAAAAGAATTTTTTTCCCAGCACCATATTTATGAAAGTATCCATTCTCCATTATGTCCTCCTGGTCCTTTTGTTGACAATCATTGTGTCCTCTTGGCGCTTTTGGTGACAACTAATTTTGTGAAAAATTAGTTGAATGTATATGTTTGAACTTATTTCTGGGCTCTCTCTTCTGTTCCATTCATCCATGTTTCTATTTTTATGCCAGCATTAAACTGTTTTGATTATTATAGCTTTGTAGTATAATTTTAAATCAGGAAGCATTATGCTTTCAATTTTATCTTTCTTAGTATTGACTTCAACTATTCCTGATTTTTTGTGATTCCATATATAATTTAGGATTTTTTTTTCTATTGCTGTGAAAAATGCATTGGAGTTTTTAATGGTAAAGGATCATGGTTTACAATATTTTTAAATTAAATTTTAAATAAATTTTTGACAAATAATTGTGTGTATTTGTGGGGTACAATGTGGTGTTTTGATCTATGTATACATGATAGATTCAATCAAACTAATTAACATACCCATCACCTCACCAACTTATCATTTTTGTGGTGAGGATATTAAAAATCTGGTCTTTTAACTATTCTGAAATATGTAATACATTATTATTAACTGTGGTCACCATATAGAGCCCTAAAATTTATTCCTCTAGTCTAACCAAAGCTTCGTACCCTTTGATCAAGATTATCCCTTTGCCTCTCCTTTTGCCTCCTTCTACAGACCTCTGGTAACCACCTTCTACTCTCTGTTTCTATGAGGCAACTGTTTTAGATTCCACATATAAGTGGCTAATACAATATTTATCTTTCTGTATCTGACTTACCTTACTTAGCATCATGTGTTTTCGTATTCATTCATGTTGTTGTGAATGACAGAATTCCTTCCCCCCCGCTTTTTTTAAGGCTGTGTAGTATCCCAAATACTATATTCACATATGTAAAGTATTTTTTATCCATTCATTTGTTTTTGAACACTAAGATTGCTTGAATATCTCTGCTACTGTGAGTAATGCTGAAATGAACACAGGAGTGCAGATATCCCTTTGGAATAGAAATTTTAATTTCTTTAAATATACACTAAAAAATGGAATTGCTGTATCACCTGGTAGTTTTTTTTTTTTTTTCTTTTTTTAAACTTTCATACTGTTTTCCATAATGGTTATACTAATTTACATTTTCACCAACAGTGTACAAGGGTTCCCTTTTTTCCACATTCTTGTCAACACTTATTATTCATTTTCTTGATGACAGCCATTCTAATAGGTGTGTGGTGACATCTCATGGTGATTTTAATTTACATTTCCCTGCTGATTAGAGATGTTAAGCATTTTTCCATACATCTGTTGGACATTTGTATTTATTCTTTTGAGAAATGTTTGTTCAGATTCTTTGCTCATTTTTAAATTGGGTTGTTTTCTTGCTGTTGAGTTGTTTGAGTTCTTTATATATTTGGAATATGCCAACTATATGGTTTGCAAATATTTTCTCTCCTTTTGTGAGGTATCTCTTCACCTTCTTAATTGCTTTCTTTGTGGTGCAGAAGCTTTTTAGTTAGATGCAATTAGGTTTGCCTATCTTTGCTTTTATTGCCTGTGCTTTTGGAATCCTATTTAAAAAGTCATTTCCCAGATCAATGTTGGGGAGATTTTCTTTATGTTTTCTTTCAGTAGCTGTAGTCTTACGTCTTACACTTAAAGCTTTTGTCTGAGTTGAGTTTTGTACATAGGTTAATTAAGAGTCTGGTTTTACTCTTCTGCATGTGGATGTCCAGTTTTCCCAACATTATTTATTGAAGAGACGGTCTTTTCCCCATTGTGTACTCTTGGCATGGTTTACCAAAAAATCAATTGACTGTAAATAGTTCTGTTTAATTTTGTGCTTTCTCTACTGTTTTGTTGGTTGATGTGTGTGTTCTTATGCCAGTATTGTGCTGTTTTGATTGCAATAGATTTATAATCTATTTTAAACCAAGGAAGTATGATGCTTCCAGCTTTCTTCTTTTTGCTAAGGATTACTTTTTCTATTAAGGATCTCTTCTGGTTCTGTATTAATTTTAGGATTTTTTTTCTATGTCTGTGAAAAATGCCATTGGAATTTTGATGGGAATTGTATTGAATTTGTAGATTGCTTTACATAATATGAACATTTTAACAATATTAATTATTTCAGTCCATAAACATGAAATAGCTTTTTATTTTTTGTGTTTTCATTTTTTTCATTAATGTTTTCAGTGTACAGCTCTTTCATCTCTTTGGTTAACTTTACTCCTATTTTATTTTATTTTATTTTTTGTGCTGTTGTAAGTGGGATTGTTTTCTTAATTTATTTTTTGGATTGTGCATTGTTAGTGTATGGAAATGTTAGTGATTTTTATATGTTGTTTTTATAACTTACAACTTTATTGAATTTATCTATCCATCTTAACTTTTTTGGGAGTGTGGACCCTTTCAAGTTTTTTATATATAAGATGATATCATCAGTGTCAGAAACAATTTTGCTTTTTCATTTCCTACATGGATGTCTTTTATTTCTTTTTCTTGCCTAATTCCTCTGGCTGGAACTTTCAATACTATGTTGAATAAATGTGGCAAGAGTGGGCATCCCTACCTTGTAGTGGGTCTTAGTAGAAAAGTTTTCAATTGTTTCCCAATTATTTGCATTTAAGCTGTGAGTATTTAAAAAATGAACTTTATTATCTTGAGGAACTTTCTTTCTATACCTAAACTGTTAAAATTTTTTTTTGTCAAGAAAGGAGATTGAACTTTATCAAATGCCTTTTCTGTGTCAATTGAGATAATTCTGTGAATTTTATGTTATTCTGTTAATGTAATATATTACATTGATCTGCACATGTTAAATCAGACTTGCATGCCCACAATGAATCCCAGTTGGTCATGATGTACAATATTTTTGATGTATTATTAAGTTTGGTTTTCTTGTATTCATTGAGGATTTTTCCAACAAGTTTTATTAGACATACTGGCCTGTAATTATTTCTCTTCTTGCAGTGTCTTAGTCTGACTTAGATGTTATCAAGGTGATCTTGGCCTTGTAAAATATGCTTGTATATGTTCCCTCTAGCTCTATTTTTTAAGTAAAATTTTATAAAGTATTGGTAATACTTCTTTTTAAATGTTTGGTACAATTCAGCAATGAAGCCATCCAATCTTGATGGCTTTGGATTAGATGGCATCTAATCTTTTCTTTGGAAGGTTTCTAATTACTACTTCAGTGTCTTTATTTATTTTTATTGGTCTGTTTAAGCTTTCTATTTATTCCTGATTCAATCTTATATTTTTCTAGCAATTTATTCATGTCTTTTAGATTATTCAGTTCATTGCCATATAATTGTTTTTAATAGTCCCTTATGATCTTTTTAATTTCTGAGACATCTCTGTTGTAGTATCTCTACTTTTACTTATGATTTTATTTGAGTCTTCATTATGTTTTATTTAGTCTAGTTGGAGGATTGTCAATTTTGTTTATGTTTTTAAAAAATCTTGCTTTTATTGTTTCTATTTTTTTGTTCTTTATTGGATTTATTTCTGTTCTGACTTTTATTATTTTCTTCCTTCTGCTACTCTGCATTTAGTTTGTTCTTTTTTTAAAAAAAAAAGTCTCCTTGAGGCATAATTTTAGGCTTATTACTTGGAAAGATTCTTCTTTTTTAATGTAGGCATTTGTTCCTATAAACTTCCTTTTAGAACTGCTTTTGCTTCATCCTATAGGTTTTGCTTAGTTGTGTTTCTATTGTTACATGTCTCAATATATTTTTAAATTTCCCTTTTGATTTCTTCTTTGACCAATTGATTGTTCAATAGCACATTTAATTTCCACATATTTGTAAATTTTTAAAGATTCCTCCTGTGGTTATTGATTTCTAGGTTTATATCACTGTGATCAGAAATAATACCAGATGTGATCTGAATCTTCTTGAATTTTTTAAGACTTGTCTTATGATCTAACCATATGGTCTATTCTGGGGAATGTTCCATGTGAGCCAGAGAAGAATGTATATCCTACTGCTTAGGATGGCAAGTTCTATATACGTCTGTTAGGTTCATTTGCTGTAAAATGCAGTTGATGTAAATATTTCCTTGTTGACTTTCTGCCTGGTTGATCTATCCATTTTTGAAAGTGGGGAATATTTCATACCACAATTGTATTTTCTATCTATCTCTCCCTTCATGTTCATTAATATTTGCTTTTTATATTTAGGTGTTCTGATGTTGGGTGCACATATATTGACAATTGTTATGTCCTGTTGATAAGTTGACCTCCTTATCACTAAATAATGACCTTCTTTGTCTCTTTAGGCAAAATTTTTGACTTAAAGTCTGTTTTACCTGATGTAAGTGTAACTACTCTTGCTCTTTGGTTACTATTTGCATGGAGTATCTTCTTCCATCCCTTCACTTTATGTACGTCTTTAAAGCTAAGATAGATCTCTTGTAGGCAGAATATAGTTGGATATTATTTTTTTTCTTTATTCATTCAGCCACTTTGTTTTTAGATTGTAGAGTTTAATCCATTTCTATTTAAGGTTATTATTTATAGGTAAGAATTTACTCCTGCCATTTTGTTGATTGTTTCCTCGTTGCTTTATAAATCTTTTTGTTTGTTTCTTTCTTTGTTGTCTACATTTTGTGTTTGGTATTTTGCTATAGTGCTAACCTTTTATTTCTTTCTCTTTCTTGTTTATGTATCCACTATGGCTTTTTTCTTTGTCATTGCCATAATAAGGCCTACATGATGCTTAGTTTTGGACAAGAATAATAAGTGCTGCCTGATGGCAGCAGCTGTGTATTCTTGGCTTCCTTTAGTGCTATCATGAAGGACAATGTAGAAAGTCACTCAATAACCGCTTGTTAAATCTACTTTGCTTTTTTCAGATATTCACTGTTATATATAATGAAATTAATTTCAAATCTATAAATTTTTCTTCTTTTGGATTAAAGTTTTTTTGAGACAGGATATTGCTCTGTCACGCAGGCTGGAGTGGAGTGGTGTGGAGGTCACTGCGGCCTCAACCTTTCAAGCTCAAACACATCTCCCACTTCAGCCTCCCAAGTATCTGCGACCACAGGTACAGACCACCATGCCCAATTAATTTTTTATTTTAGTTTTGGTAGAGATGGAGTCTTGTTATGTTGCCTATGCTGGTCTCAAACTCCTGGGCTCAAGTGATCCTCCTGCCTTGTCCTCCCAAAGTGCTGGGATTACAGTCATGATCCACTATGCCCAGCCTGGATTTTTTTTTTTTTCTCTTTTTTTAGATCAAGTTCCATGAGTGGGATTCACCATTTTTATGGCTCTTGGCATATTTTGTTAAGTAGATTTCTGATTTCTAAGAGTTGCATCAATACTATCGTAACAGTGTATAAATATAATAATTTTATTATTGCACCCTTGGCAGAATTGCCTATTTACATTAAAACATGGTTTTTGTTAGTTTAACACTGTCTGTAGAAAATGGTATCTCACTGTTTTAACATTTATTCTTTTTTTTCTTACTATCCTGGTTTAACACTTCTCTTTTTGATTTACATTTTGTTTTCTGTGAATCATCTCTTAGTTATTTAAGACTTTTGGTTATTTATCTAATGATTTCTTGGTATTTTTTTTTAACAAGTTGAATGATTTTTCATATAATAAATGTGTTATACTTTTTATTGCTCTTGTTTACTGCAAACATCTTTTACTGCATGTTGTTTGCTTTCTTATTTAGCTTTCTGTACTTGAATCAAAGTTTTCTCATTTTGTATGTAGCCAAATAAATTGATATTTTTTCTAGTAAGTTTCATACCCCTCTGTCTTCAAGGCTTAAGACATAATCACAATTAGCTAATTTAAAAAATAAATTAGATCAAGTCCTGAGATGTTTGAAAATATAATGGAGAAAGTCTAACAACCTAGTTGAAGTGAAATTAGAATAATTTACCTCTTTTTTCTGTAACACCATTCTTTCATTTTAATGAATTAGGTAAACTCCCTTCCTGAATACCCACTGTGAGAATGGACCTAGTTGGTGGGAAATAAACAGAAGAGAAGTTCCTCTCTGCCACTAACTTTCTGTTGTTCTCCTTCATTTTGCACCGTATGGTTAAGTTGTTCTATAATATCAATCTATCACATCATCACACAAAATAATGTCTGAACTTTTGGCCTGGACATTGAAATATTTCTTTTATTTGTTGCCGCCATGTAATATTTTAATGATATATCCATTCCTCAATGCCAAGTGAACATTCTGCAATATTTATTTAACATTTATTGAGCTTCTACCATGAACCAGCAAAGCGTTGAAAATAAGCAAAAGCAATCCCTACCTTCAAGAAGCTCATAGTGCAGTCAGCTCACTCCTCCTAGAATATTCTCTGTATTCACCTGCTTCTGGGACCTTACTCCATTTTCTCTGTATACTTAAATATTCCTATACCTTAAATATTTCTTCACTGCAGAACCTATGTTTTAAGGCTCCCGTTCAAATCTCATTTTCTTTAGTAAACTTTCTATGTTAACGATACCCATGTTGGCAAAAGTGATGTTTTATCTCTATTATAACATTTTGTTTTCATGAGCCTCATAATAAAGTTATTGATATATGCCTCTGTCTCCTCCACAGGAGTTTGACATTTATGACAATAGCAATTTAATCTTATTCAACTTTGTATACCCCCTGGTGCATAGCAAGGCTTGTGCCCATGGTAGGAAATGAGTAGATATTTGTAGTTATTGTTTTTCTGTTCATTGAAAGGTCAAAATCCAAGATTATATTCAACTCTTTCAATATTGAATCACAGTTACCATGATTTTTGCCATTCTTCAGTTTGTATATTTATTGACACTGTGGAGACCTGTGCTTTCCACAGGACTCAAATTTAGTATCTTGACTGACAAGCTGAAAGGGTGGCGTTAAGTCTGTGTTCATACTCTGCAAAAACATTTATTATCTACTTAGTTTTTCATATATTTCTGTATTCTTGGACATTATTATTATTTTTTCTTTATTCAGTTTATGTCTTTTGATTGCATTTTAAAAAATGGCACAAAATTTTACTAGTCAGTTGATACTTGATAAACCAGTTTTTTGGTTGACAATCTTGCTTTCGTACCATGACAAGTGCTAATTTACATAACTTCCTGTTTTGATCATTTGCTAAAGGGGTTTCTTTCACAACTGCCAAGTGGCAAAGGGGTTTTGGCTCTTTCCATTAAGTTTTAATAAAACATTCTGTAGTACAGATCCCCTTTACCTGGCTCATCTGGGAATTGTTTGGAAGAGATCCATTTATTTTACTTAAAGTTTGTTACATCTTTCCATTTCGGTGGCAAATCCCAGGATACTGTTATGGCCCAGAAAGGTTGGTGTTCATTTGTTTAGAGACTTATGAAAGATTACTATTTGCTGTCAGTGTCAGAATGTGTCATAACAGGGGTCCTCCTTTTATTTTTACTTGGTCACCCTATGAATGAAGACAATCTGATGTTTCTAATGAAAGTGACTTTTTTAAACAAAGTCATTCTCCACTGCTTGCTTGACAAAATACCAAGGTCAGTCCTAGGGAAAATTGGGAAGCTGAGAAAGTTTGCTTTTATTCCTTGCCTATCATTGTTTTCAGAGCCACTTTGTCATCTTGGAAAGCATCTCTTATTGTGTGACTTGCCGATTCCTTCCTTCTGTGTCCTTTTATCCAGCCTTTATCTCTGATATTTATTCTAGAGGCATCTCTATCCTCTTCTACTTTCCTCAGCTCCTGCCACCTTAATAGGAAGGTAAATAGGAAGTGTTTCTGATCTCTTACTATGACCCTGGCACTGCACTAAGCACCTAATATGTATTATCTCATCAATCCTTAAAGCAATCCCATGAGTTGGCTATTATTATCACTATCATTTTTCAAATAAAATAACTGAGTCTTAGTTTAAAAGATTTGCCCAAGGTCACACAGCTAGTGTGGAAGATGATAATTTTTGCAGATGGCTACAGCACCATCTCTCATATTGTATGTTCTTCTGTAATGTGACCTTGCCACTCTGCCCACTGGGTCTGTGTCCCTTCCTTTTTTTGAATCTGGATGAGTTTATGATGATTCCACCTAAAGGAATCTGGCTAATGTGATGTGAACTTCTGCACCTGGAAGATAAACGGCACAGTAGCTTCTGCCTTGGTCACTGAAACGCTTGTGCTTGAAGCTCTGAGCTGCAAAGTGAGAAGTCTGATTACCTTGAGATGGCCACATTGTGACGAAGTCGAATCCCATGGGGAGGTCACATGTAGATGCTCTGGCTGGCAGTCCTCGCCTTTGAGTCATTTCATCTCCAGTACCAAACATGTGGCCATGAATGAAGCTTTGGACCTTCCAGATCAGCTCACTCACCAGCTGAGCATCACCGAGTGACCTTAATCAGTGCTACAAAGGGCAAAAATGTCAATGAGATGAAAACTTCCACAAATTCCTAACTCACAGAATCTATGAGGAAAAAAAAAATCACTGAGTTTGGGGTATTCTGTTGCATAGCAAAAGTAACTGGAACAGCTAGTAAGTGGTAGAACTTGAATGGAAGCTGGGCATTCTGATTCCAGAGCTCTCACACTTCATCTCTAAAGATGAACAGTTCCACAATAATCTGTGACACCAGTGTTGCATATAACAGGGTCTTGCTGTAACTGCAAGGGCTAAATTTCTAATGGCAAAATTTCTGCCACCATTGGAAAGGTTGATGATGTCCTCAGATCAATCAAGGTGCTCATTACCTGTTTCACACTAGAAAGACATTAGCTCTGATCACTGAAGACTTAGTATAATTTATTTTATTTCCTACTTATTAGAAAACACATTTCTCAACTTTTTATTGGAACGTAACACATATATAGAAAAAAGCACAAATCATAGGTGTATCATTTAATAAATCATCATAAAGTTAATTCTCCCATGCAATCACCACGCAAGCAAGCAATAGAAGAGAATAAGGAGTTGTCTCTTCAATGCTAGAAAGGTTCCTATGTATAGAAACTTATTTGTTGCTTTACACTACCATGCATTTAGTAAATGAGTAATAAAATATGGTAGACTTTTTTTTATATGTAAGAAGCAAATTGACTATTATAGATTTAGCTTTGAATTTGGTGGCATCTATTTGGCTCTGCAGGGACTTTTATTCTTATTTCCAAGTTTGCAGACATGCTGACCCCTACTTAGTCCCCCTACCTACTTGGCTGCTGGCTTCCCACAAAATGCTGTGCTCAAATAGAGCTAAGTTTGCACACATACCTTGCATGTTTGTGACCATCTGTGTCAATCATGATTTTCTGTCTTAGAACATCTTACTGCCCCTTCTTGGCTGTTGTAATGCCGGTCCTCCATTCCTACCTCTGGAAGGTCTTCACTGACTTCTCACTCCCCTCGTACCCCAACCCTCACTGCTTCCAAGGACTCCAGGATGATGTAGTATAGCTCTCCTCAGCACTTCCTGACCATGTATGATTGTCTCAGTTATGATGTTTTTCTCACTGTCATGCAATTATGTGTACACATTTCTGCCTGCCAAAGAAATTGTGAGCTCCTAAAAGGCAGAATTTACCTAGCATATTTCCTGCCACATAGTAGGCAATCAATACATATTTACTGAGCCACTTGGGTAACTATAGATGATTGTATCCTTTAAATAAATAAATAAATCACAGATTAAACAATAAATGATAGGTAATGAGAACCTCAACTCAATTTTTTAACGATATTTTACAACTTTAAAATCTGCTTAATGTAATCAATTAAAATATCAGACTAAATGTAACTTACAACATGTAAATGCAGAACTACCATATCTTTTCTTCTAACACAGGTCAAATATTAATTTGGTAAAAAGCTCTGTAACAATGAGAGTATTTCTTTCCTTTGATATGTAAGAGTGTATGCCTCAGTTTCACCAACTCTTCAGAATACAAAGTATAGGTATATTTAAATGTGGTCATATTTCCATTGGTATTGAAATTAAAATGATTTCAGCCTCCATTTCCCAGTATGAATAGCTAAGATATTTCTCCAAGTTTTGCAGTCCCATCTAAAAACAATTTCTCCTTCAGCCCTGGGCCCACAAATACAGATTTCCTGTCAGCCACTGATTCCCTCTTATTCTCCTTCTACCTCTGTCTCTCTCTGTTTCTCTCAGTCTCCCTCTATATGTCTCTGTTTATCTCTGTCTCTCTGTTTTCTTCCCTTTCTTTCTGTCTCTGTCTGTCTCTCTTCCTTGCTCCCTTTCTTTTCCTATTTCTCCTTCCTTCCATTCCTACCTCCATCCCTCCCAAACTCCCAGAACAGGCACAGAGAAGACTCAATACATAATGAGAAAAATAGCATTTCTCTGAAGGAAGCATAACATGCAGAGATCTGACATTGCCTACACCAGAGGCAACTTTATATGTAACACCCAGCGCAGTTTAGCTCTTTGTAGCTCTTAGCCTCAATTAGTTCTACTTAAGAAGAGGGTCTTTATATTTGAAAACTGAAAGGACTGTTAGGTTGATTTTCCCGGAACACAAGGAAAATTCTGCCCTCAAAACAGTATTCAGAGTATTAAATGTTGCTGTTAAAAGCAAAACATTTCCAGATACTCTATTTAATATTTAAATATCTTTTAGGGCTTAGTTTTAACAGCAGCCCCCCACTTCCATGTGGGAGAAGAGTGAAACAGTGTGTAACATGTCCATTCCCAGGAGACTGTTTTCTTTTGTATGAAGTTCTCCCTAGACTATCACCAGGACATATTAAAGGAAGAATATACACAAATCCCTTGGCAATTTTGTTAGAAACATGCATTGAATTAAAATTTTGGTAAACCCATTTTTTTTTCTTGGCATGGAGAAGAAATTTTATCTACATGAAAAATGAAACATCAATCTACTGTGGAAATGTATATTAAAAAAAAAATTAAGACCAAGAAGTTGAAAGACAGGTTCAGTATCAAAACGCCCAGACCCCTAAGTGCATTCTGCTTGAACAGAAAACTTCTCAGAGTGGATCTTAGGATTCTTTCCAAATAAGCAGCCTTCTCCTCCCTAAATCTCTACATATGGTTGAGGATCAAAGTCAATGCTCAGCGGAGACTTGTGATCTGAATACCACCATTTTCTGGTAATAAATAATTCCTTATTTAGATCAGAAATATAATAGAACAAAAAGGTTAGAACTGCTGAGCTCTATAATCTGACACAAAGGAAAACCTCATTCTTCAAATTGTTGCTCACCCGTCTTTTAGATGAAGCTTGAAAGATTTTGTTTGCAACAAGCTGTTGAGAGGTTAGAAGGTTATTCTTAGCTACAAAGCTCCTTAGGGTTTTCAAAGTACTTAGCCATACCCTGAAGGTGCCCTTTCTCTGGGCAGTGTTCAAAGCCTCACTAGAAGATTCTCCAATATTTCTCTTTCCACAGTCAAACTAGGCTCATTGTTTAGAAGAAATGGATTCAGGTGAGTGTCTTTGAACTGCATTTTGAATGGACTATGGAGTCAAGTGGCCTTAAACAAACACATATGAGCAACTTAGGGCTAAAAAAAGGATTTTAAAATGTTACCTATCTCGACGAGTGAAAAGTGGCTAAAGGGGAGGTGTTTTATGTCAGTTAAAAAGCAAGCATGCCTTCTTGGTAGATCTGGATTTCAAGGTTGTAGTTTGTACTTTTCATGTATAGTTTGATTTTGAGACACAGGCCAACACTACCTTTTGGAAGTATTGCTATTTAATCTGTGGAAGATCTTACATTCTAGTGACTACACAGGCAGAGTAGAGGCTTAAAGCAATATCAGGATAAATCAGGCCAAAGGATTCACTACTGTCAAATAACTAATTTGTAAATAATTATTGAGCACCAACTATGTGCAAAGCAATAGTGTATTTTGTGGCCTTGTTTCTCTAAATCAAAGTTTAATTCTCTACTTTCCAGGGCTTGTTCTAAGAAAGATATACCTCATTTCTATAACTAGAGGCAAACTGGTCCTATTTATTCATGAATCAGTTTTCACAGGATTGAGGCAGAGTCATGATCAGTGTTTATACCTGCAGTTCTTGTGGGTCACAAGGAATGCGTCTTCTTTGACATGAGATAATTCATAAAAACTTGGTCCTTCCCTCTGTTGCTCTAATTAGAGTTGTCACCTATACTTTAGAGTGCTAGGTGTTAGAAGTTAAAGGGATATATGTAATTGACAAAAAGTGAATTTTAAGTGAATTCCTATTTGTACTTTTAGTGATTGCAGAAAATGAAAGAAATTCTTTTACCATCCCAAGAGGCCCAGATATCATCTAAAGTTGGTTATTTAAGTATTTTCAACTTTTCCCATATTTCCAATCAGATTTTACTTCACACATTTTAAGTATGGGCAAGGTGTATACACACACACGTTTGCACACACAAACACTCATACACACTTGTTCTCAAGACTTGACTTGGGCAGGAGATGGCAGATGGCAGGGAACATCAGAGACTGCCTTGTAGACTTATCAAGTCAGAGACCATTTGTTCCAACTGTCATTTTGTTTAGAAACCTCAAGACTGATTTGTGCAAAAGCAGTTAATTACCTTGGGGGCAGAACTAAAACCAGAACCCAGATACCCTGATTCCTAGTTAAATTTTATTTTTCTCTACCTTTTCTCATTAAAACCCAATTCACACAAAAGGTAAAGATCAAAGGCAAAGTAAAGCAAGAGTCTATTTATAGCTTCCTCCAACTTGGGCTTTCAGCAGTACAATTTTGGATAAATTTACAAAAAACATTATGATTCCACGTATGCTTCTCACCTGCTGGAAGCTAAAAGAATGATAATTAACATTATTAACAGGTTGCACAGCTGAGCACCAACCAGTCAGAATGAATGCCAACAGAGCTGTGAGGAAAGTCTTGGCAACCATTTGCTCTCCATCCCATTATTCTTTACCTCCGACCATGTTGCTTTATATTCCTTGCCTAGATGACCTCTGGGAGCTGCACTGAACCTGTAACCTCTAGGACAAAGGCTATGAAATCCTTTCTTACTTTCCCTAGATCACCTTCCCCATGGTATTGGAGTTGGCAGTCATTGCCCTACACCTGAAGTTTCTGGTGTGGGTCTTATACTCAACTGCTCATTACCCAGATTCATGACATTGCTTAATCATAATACTATCATGAAGACTTTGCTGTCTTATCATAGTGCTATCTCTTATGAGGACTTCGCTGAAGACTTTTTCCCATCTGTCTCATTGAACTTCATTTCCCCCACCTTCACCATGGCTGCAAATCTACCTATGACTGCAGGTCTTTAACTACCTTGGTACCCTCCTGGGGACCTGTCCCTATCTGTCCCACTCTCAATCTTTCACCCCACAACCCTCATATTCATATTCCTGTCATGCCAAATCTTAGCCTCCCTCAGTCTGAATCTGCTTAAGTTCTAACTCAGTGTGTAAGGACTTCATGTGCCTTTATTCTCATTTGCCTATGAGAGATAAATGGGTGGAGATTACATTTCATTTGGTGGTTATTCCTCACTTGTATTGTCCATTCTGTATTTGTAACTTGACAAGAAATAATTTTAAAAAATAATGTTGGTATCTAACTCAAATATGTTATTTGCAGGCTGGGTAAACAAAGAGTTAATTGTTGTATATTTCTTCATGGAATACTATTAATATATACCTAAGAATAAATGAGTTACAGCTGCCTTTAACAACAGGGATCAATTTCACAAACATAATAATACTGGGTAGCAGAAGCCAGACTCAAGATAATACCCATTTCATATTTCTACTTAAATAAAGTTAAAAATCAGGCAAAACTGATCTATAGTGTTAGAAGTACAGAGGTTACCTTTCAGGAAAGGAGAGAGAAAGGATTAGGTGGTTGCTTGAGGGGGGATTCTGGGGGCCGGCAACGTTCTTTCTTTCCCTGGATAGGGATTACATGGGGGAGTTCACTTTATGATACTTTATCAAGTCAAACACTTATGATTTGTGCATTTTTGAATGTGATTTACACTTCCATAAAAACATGAGAAACATGTATTTTCTAGTCAGTGGGAAATAAAAATGAAATAAATTATATTCATTATTCAGTGACCAGGGCTAATGTTTCTCAATTGTGAGACAAATAATGAGTACTTTGATTTAATTTGAGGAACCTATCAGCACTTTCACTGATGTTAGAAATTTCACTATTAGAAAGTTGTTCTCATGGTTAAAGCAAAATCCTGGTGTATGCAAATAGTGGCAGAAAGTGTGTGACAGGTTATTGTGGTTTTATTCATCCTTAAAGTGCAGGGATGAAGTGTGAGAGCTCTGGAGTTAGAATGGTCAGTTCACATTTAAGTTCTACCACTTACTAGCTGTTCCAGTAGTTCCGACATGCACTCTCTGATGATCTTTTGAGGAAACGCGAATAAGATCCGGATTTGTTCTCTGTCTGAAAATTCCCCCACATAAGCAAAATATCTGGCAGTAAGACTCATATTTTTGTTGTAGATGAGAGAAGAACCATGATTTTATCTCACCTCCTTTTCCTGGTGGTTTGGGAAACCCTATCCGTGAATTTTAGTCATAACATGTACAAAAGTTCAATATTTGTGTGAGTGAAGGTATAGTCAATAATATGTCCATTTCTCCTTTGTCAAGTTGCAAGTGTGACAAAAAGGCAGAAACACCATTAAGTGTACCTAAATTTTATAGAGACAAATTTCACCATGTCATTCATAATTTAAATAATAATAGTAACTAATCAAGGGCCACAAAATTACACAGACTATCAACCCAGCATGAATTTTCCATGTGATGAAATCCCTTCACATATTTCTATTTAAAACTTTTGCTGACTTTTTAAACTTAATACTATGTTAAAACATGCACAGGCATTTTGAAATACTCTTGAGTTTGTAGCTTGCTTTCTCTCAGAACAAAAACAAGCAACTATCAAACCAAGTTTCTTAAAGTTATTGCTTAGAAACTTTCTTGTAAAACTCTGTCATGGGCAAAAACAAATACAGGGCAGTAAAATTTGTATCTGAAAGCAGTTTTGTAGTTTTTTCTTTCTATTTCATTTGTTTTTGGCATAGGTTAGATAGTACAGAAATGTTGGGAGCAAAGAATGATAGAGATGCCATTTTTCCCCTTCCCTCCGGAGGCAGTCAAGATTGTGTAGGAAAGAGAGCTGTGAAAATGGGAAGGACTTGGGATTAATAAATTGAAAGAAAATAAGGAGAAAACACTACTGAGAATCACACTAGTCAAAAAACAGTGAAAACATATCATAAAAAGATATTTATTTAGAATAGCTTTTGCTTATTTAAAAAATAACATACATGTTCATCTTAAACTTATTTGTAAAATATGGGAAACTATAAAGAAGAAAATAAAAATCACTGTCAGTCCTATTGAGTTAACCACTGTGACATTTTGTGGTATTTTCTTTTTTTTTCTTCACTTCTATATACAAAATATGAGTGTGTCCTTTACTGAAATAAAGTCAGCCTATATACAGTTTTTTTTAATCCTGCTACTTTCACTACACTTATCATGTGCATGTTCTCCCTTTCATTAAACATTTTAAAATTTTTTTTCTATCTTTTATTCAGTTCTGTGGCATTTTAGAATTCAATCTTTTCCTATACATATAACTTATCAGCTAAAGAGAGTTGATGTATTCCATTTGGAATATATTGCTTAGTCATTGGCATCTAATTAATAAAAGTACTTCACTGAGTTAATGGTTTTTTACAGCAGAACTCACAGACCCATTTCTATAGACCCATTCTGAGGGGGAATAGATGGCAGGGATGCAGGTGACTCCAAAGGCTGGGGATGAAAATAACTGAGCCTGCTTGGTGGTGACCAAGACCTTAATTCTCTCTGATGGGATGGATACATCTTATCTGCCCTATTTCAAACCTCACAATCCTTCTTCAGAGGAACCTGGATTATCTATATTCCAGTTGTTTCTTTTCAATCTCCCATGATGAAATAAACCCTCTACACCTGCATTGTAAGTTTTCCAGCTTACTTTCTTATCTCATTCATACAAACTCTCCAAATTCTACCTCAATCTAAACAGTTTCTAAAATCCCAGAAATCGCTGTGAATTTTGCTAGAATGAAGATCTTAAACCTATCTTTCCCATCACACAAACTCAGTTTTCTCTTGATGTTTAAAGGGCAAATGTTTGCTAGCTTTATATATTTCTCTAGGCTTTTCCTTTGTATGCTTTTAAATCTTCTGCCTTTTCTGAGTCAACAGTCACTGTCTATATAACACATAGTGGGAGATCTGTGCTAGAATTAAAACAATGCTCTGCATTGGGGTGTGTGTGTGTGTGTGTTCATGTGTGTTCACATGTGCATATGCCAAAAGCTTCCCTTTAGTTTCTTTCCTCCATTTTTTCCTCAAATATTAGTTATAGCTATAGTTTCACACATTATCACTGAGCTCAAATACATTCTGGGAAGTCCTCTCTTTGTTGGAACTAAGCAGGGGTGAAGCTGGAGGTAACAGTGGGCATTGACCTAGGAGCTAAGCTTGTTCATTTGTTTATTTTTATTTATTTTTTATTTAAATAGCTTTGGTGGTACAAGTGATTTTTGTTTATGTAGATAAATTGTATAGTGGTGAAGTCTGGATTTTTAGTGTGCCAGTCACCCAAATAGTGTACACTGTATTCAACAGGTAAGTTTGCATCCCTGGCGCCCTTTCCATTCTCCTTCCTTCTCAATCTCCACAGTCTGTTATACCACTCTGTATGCCATTATATATGCATAGCTTAGCTCTTACTTATAAGTGAGAACATATGGTATTTGGTTTTCCATTCTTGAGTTGCTTCATTTAAGGTAATGTCCTCTAGTTCCATGCAAGTTTCTGTAAAGACTTAATTTTATTCTTTTGTATGGCTGAGTAGTATTCCATGGTGTTTGTTTGTATATTTACATATCACATTTTCTTTATCCTCTTGTCAATTGATGGACACTTAGGTCTTTGCAATTGCAAATCATGCTGTGATAAACATGAGCCTGCAGGTGTCTGATGTAATGGCTTCTTTTCCTTTGGGTAGAATCCCAAAGTAGTGAGATTGCTGGATCAAATGGTAGATCTATTTTTAGTTCTTTGAGAAATTTCCATAATGTTTTCCATAATTGTTATGATAATTTACATTCCCACCAGTAGGGTGTATTTAATCTGGGAGCTAAGTTTGAACTAAAAAGAAAATGCCTCACTTAATCCAGCAGTCATTTTAGGATAGCGAATGTTCTACTTTACAATGATTAGTTGCATGGTTAGTCTAGTCATATGGCCAAACATCGTTGATTGATGTTGGTTGAAGTTGTAAAATACATTTATTAAATCTTCTCAATGGATACGTTATTATAGGCTATGCCTGAGTTGCTAGCAAAAAGGGATTGAGAGGCAGGTTCTAAGATGCAGTAATTGTCCAAAAGGAATTTAGAAAATATAAGATTTATCTGGGAGAACAATATATGCATCTTTATGAATAAAAATTATTCCTAATATACAAAGAACTCCTACACATTAAATATAAAAATGAGCAAAATGAAGGGCAATTCTTAAGGAAGATATGCAAAAATACAATAGGTTGACTTAATTTCATTAGCAGGCAGAGAAACTCAAAACCAAACAACTGTGAGATACCATTTTTTTGCTTGAATCCTAATCCTAATTCTAAACCTTTTGTGTTAGTAAATATTAAAAGGATTGGTGATGTCCAGTATTGTCAAGAGTGTGGGACAACAGAAATTCAAATATATTAATGGTAGGAGGATGATCTACTAAACATTTTGGGAAAGTAAACTAGAGGTATCTTTAATAATTAAATTTTGCAAAATAATCTTTAACCATGGAGTCCTACTCTGGGAATTTACTTATAAATTAAACTACGAGTATGAAAGGACATAGATAAATTTATTTGTTGTAATATTGGTTATCACATTTTAGTAAATGGCATCAAGAAAAATACCTGTCAATAGAGAAATGACAACAGGCATACCTCAGAGATATTGCAGCTTCATTTCCAGACCACCACAGTAAAGCAAATATCACAATAAAGCAAGTCACACAAGTTTTTTTTTTTTTTTTTGGTTTCTCAGAGTTTATAAAAGTTATGTTTATACTCCACTGTAGTCTATCAAGTGTGCAATAGCATTATGTCTGAAAAAAACAATTTATTCCAATTTTAACATACTTTATTGGCCAGGCATGATGGCTCATGCCTGTAATCCCAGCACTTTGGGAGGCTGAGATGGGTGGATTGCCTGAGGTCAGGAGTTTGAGACCAGCCTGGCCAACATGGCGAAACCCCATCTCTACTAAAAATACAAAAAATTAGCCAGATATGGTGGTGCACACCTGTAATCCCAACTACTTGGGAGGCTGAGGCAGGAGAATCACTCAAATTTGGGAGGCGGAGGCTGCAGTGAGCCGAGATGGCACCACTGCACTCCAGCCTGGGCAACAGAGTGAGCCTCCATCTCAAAAAATAAAAAATAAAATACTTTATTGCTAAAAAAATATCTTAACAATCACCTGAGCCCTTAGTGAGTCATAATCTGATTGCTGCTGGAGGATCTTGCCTCAATGTTGATAACTGCTGACTGCTCAGGGTGGTGGTTGTTAAACGTTGGGGTGGCTCTGGCAATTACTTAAAATAAGACAACAATGAGATTTGCAAAATAGATGAACTCTTCCTTTCACAAAAGATTTCTCTATAGTGTATGATGTTTGATAGCATTTTGCTTACCACAGACCTTTGAAAATTGGAGTAAATTCTCCCAAACCCTGCTGCTGTTTTAGCAACTAAGTTTATGTAATATTCTCCATCTTTTTGTTGTTGTTTCAATGCTTCACAGGATCTTCACCAGAAGTAGATATCTCAAGAAACCGCTTTCTTTGGTCATTTTTAAGAAGCAACTCTTCATGCATTTAAGTTTTATGAGGGAATCACAGCAAACTTAGTCATATCTTCAGGCTCTGCTTCTAATTCTAGCTATCTTGTTATTTCCACTACATCTGCAGTTACTTCCACCACTGAAGTCTTAAACTCCTCAAAGTCATCCAAGAGGGTTGGAATCAACTACTAATTCATGCTAATGTTGATATTTTGACCTCCTATTATGAATCATGAATATTCTTAATGGCATCTGGAAGGCTGAATTTTTTCCAGAAGGTTTTCAGTGTACTTTGCGCAGATCCATTAGCAAAATCATTATCTATGGCAGCTATAGTCTTATGAAATATACGTCTTGAAAGTATATTTTTACTTGAAAGTAAAAATGACTCCTTGATTTATGGGAATAGATGTTGCGTTAGAAGGAATAAAACAATATTTATCTCCTTTACATCTCCATTAGAGCTCTTGGGTGACCAGGTGCCTTGTCTGTGAGCAGTAATATTTAGAAAACAGTATTATTTTTTTTCCTGATTAGTAAGTGTCAACAGTGGGCTTAAGTGATTCAGTTATTTCTGCTGTAAACTAAGACACTGTCATCCAGGTTGTGTTGTTCCAATTATATAGCATAGACAGAATGGATTTAGCATAATTCTTAAGGGCTCCTAGATTTCTGGAATGGCAAATGAGCATTGGCTTCAACTTAAAGCCATCAGATGCCTTTGCCCCTAACAAGAGAGTCAGCTTGCCCTTTGGAGCTTTGAAGTGAAGTGTTGACTTCTCCTCTATAGCTATGAAAGTCCTATATGGCATCTCCTTCCAACAGAAGGCTGTTTTGTCTACGTTAAATATCTGTTATTTAGTGTAGCTACCTTCATAAATGAACTTAGCCAGATTTTCTGGATAACTTGCTGCAGCTTTTACATCAGCACATGCTGTTACACTTTGCACTTTTATGTTATGGAAATGGCTTCTTTACTTAAACCCATGAACCAACCTCTCCTAGCCTCCAAATTTTCTTTTGCAGCTTCTTCATCTCTCCCACAGAATTGAAAAGAGTTAGGGCTTTCCTCTGGGTTAGCCTTTGGTTTAAGGGAATGTTGCAGCTGGTTTGATCTATCCAGACTACTCTAACTTTCTCTACATAAGCAATAAGTTTATTTCACTTTTCTATCATTTGTATATTCACTGGAGCAGCATTTTTAATCTTTTGCTTTGCATTCACAACTTGACTAACTGTTTGACATGAGGCCTAGCTTTCAGCCTGTCTTGGCTTTAAACGTGCCTCCCTAGCTGAGCAGAATCAGTTTTAGCTTGATTTTGAGTGAGAGGTGTGCAACTTTTTGTTTTGCTTGAACATGTTGAGACCACTATAGGGTTATTAATTGTCCTAATTTAACATTGTTGTGTCTCAGGGAATAGGAAAGCCTGAAGAGAGGGAGAGAAATGGGGGAATGGCCGGTAGGTGGAGCAGTCAGATCACACACAGCGTTTATCAATTAGATTTGCTGTCTTATATGGGCACAATTCATGGCACCTCAAAATAAGTACAATAATAACATCAAGGCTGGATTACCCATCACAAATCACTATAACAAATAAGATCATAATGAAAAAGTTTGATAGTGTGAGGATTACCAAAATGTGACACAGACACGCGTGAGCACATGCTGTTGGAAAAATGGCATTGATAAACTTGATTGACACATGGTTGCCATATTCAATTTGTTTTAAAAAATGTAATATCTGTACAATAAAGCACAATAAAGCAAAAACACAACCAAATGGGATATGCCTATAAGTAAATTGTGTGATGGAGCCACACCATGAAATTTTATGTAGTTATCAGAAAAATTAGTTGGTTCTGCATGCATGATTGTATTAAAAAACTACAGGAAAAAACGTGCAGAATAAATAGAAACGTACCCTCATGTATTTTAGAGTATATGTTTATATGCTTTGTGGGACCATTGGAACAGATATGTAGACTTGATATGATGAAGGAAAAATGGATGTGGCTTGAGGCCAAAAATCACTTGATATGGACTCAACCAATGAGCAATTACTGAAAGTTTAATATACATAAAGCTGTGCTAGACCCTGGAGAAGACCCAGATATGTGAGATATAGTTACCTCTAAACAAGTAAATCGAGTTAGGATGAAAACAAACACATACATTTACATTATTACATGCTAGATGATATGATTTGAACTCCAGGCACTATGGAGATTCAAAGAAGAGGTTGATCCAGAAGAATGGAGGTGGACAGGGGAGCAGCTTAGGGAGAAAAAGAACTTGAGTTGTGTTCAGAGAGCCCACTGCTTGCTTTCTTTTTGCTGCTTTTGCTCTGCCTCCCTTTACATAGACTTTTGCTACTGTGCACCTGACCTTATTATTTGCCCTTGGTTGTCCATGCTTGTTAATACTTGCTTAGTATTTTGGACTCTTGAGTAACTTGGGCCCCAGGTTGTTCTCAAGGGCACCTTTGAGCTCACTTCCCTGTCTTAGTCCCTCAGAATAAGAATTAGATGGACTTCAGCCAAACTTCCCAAGCTCAATCAGTCCCCACTTTGGTTGACATGGGTCAACATGACGAGCACCGTAACAGTTGGTTGTCGTGATTCATCTCCGTGTTGGAAATCCAGGTCAGGGCACAAAATAGCTTGTTCAAGTTTTTCCTTTTAGGCTGTTAAAATAAATGAGGGTGAACCATGCTGGTCAAGTTTTGCCACTCTACGTCTATTTCATTATGATTACACAGACCCAGCCTCAATTAAGTAATTTTCTCTGTAGTGGGAGGGGGCAATTTTGTGAGTGAATTTGAATCTCTGCATAGATCAGCATTATTGTTAATCACATCTGCACTTACATATATTTATATGCATGCTCACAATTGCAAAGATGCAGTTTCCAACTTAATTAAAAATAGGAAGCAACCTAAAGTGTGCTAGTATTTCCCCGACTTCAGCATGATCTACCGCTTTGACAAAATTTCATAAATCTGCTGCAATAGAAAATTCTACTGCAAAGAACCATTTTATGCAGCAATATAGGTATTTAAAATATTCAACAACTTTCATCGTGTTTTGCCTCTTGGTACATAGGATTTTTATGTATTTAATAGTTACATATGTTATATATTTTAAACAGTATTTTTTTACTAATGGTCCCCAACAGTACATTTTTCTGAAACTCTAACATCTGTGTTTTGTTCTTGTAGCTTATGATCATAATCTTAAATTGAGCACATCCAACCACAGAGGTTGAATTAGTAGATATCTTTCAAAGGTAGCTGGATCCAGCAACGAAAGTGTCAAAACTTTTCAAGTCCTGGTGACAGAAATGCCTCCTTCTTTACTTTTTGAAGGGCAATTCCGGATCTGGCATCTGAGTGGCTCCTGCTGTTGCCAGGCCTGCAGCAGGTACACAGAAACTCAGAGGAGAGGAACCGTGGGGAATGTTCATTTGTTATTTATTTATAAACTTGCTGTGCCACATCATGTAAAATTAACACCTTTAATGGGCTCCTGCCTCAGTTGCTTGAAGGACGGGCTTTCACCAGCCAAGGCCACCCACTGGCTTCCAGGCAGTGTTGCTGTGTGTTTGCTTTGGGCTTTGAGCTTCACGGAGTTTACCTGCCGAAGTCATGCCTGTGCCTAGCCGGTCAGTAAAGGTCTGTCCCATTAGAGAGAATGTTAAGGAAATGGAATCTTTGGGGTTTTTGTGCTGAAGAGATGAGGGATTACTTTGGAGCATAAATTTCTTTCTCCATCTAGTTAATGAAGAGATTTACTCCAATATTCATTCATTATAAATTGGAGGGGGTGATGGCTTCTCACACGTGCCAGCATCCAGAGGGTTCCTTTCCTGTAAGAATTCATAAATAATCAGCGTTTACAATGAAAAGGTTTTGTAAGCGTTATCTTTTCCTGTCACAAAAATTCCCTCATGCTTCTCAGGGAAGACCAAAATAATTTGCAGACAATGATTCTGGAACAAAAATGGCTTTATACATAGGGAATGGATGTAAGTGTTTGGGGATTTTAAAGGAAGGTCTCACCTTCTATACACACCCCATTGCTCCAGCTTCAGTGCCTAAAATTTGAGTCTAATTCTGTAACATGACTGAAATGCAAACAACGTCTGGGAGGGTGGAGGAACAGGTTAGGTTATTCAGTAAACATCTGTCAGCTTACCATGCGCTGATCATTGCACTTGGTAGATATAAAGGCTCTTGAAGAGCTCATGGTCTAAGGGTAGCAAGAAAAAAGTGACAGATAGTTAAAATCCAACTTTGGTATTATAGTTGAGGCCTGTGCTGAGTCGTAGAGAAATAGAGAAGAAGGAAGATTAATATTGCCCAAAGAGATCGGAAAATGCTTCAGAGAGAAGATGCTATTTGAGCTTGAAGAATGGATAAACATTTATCCAGATGAGAAGAAAAAAACAATTCCAGGTAGTTTTTTGAGGGAGCAATGATAATATGTATTTGAATCCTTGCTAGATGCCAATTGCTGTGCAAAGGGCCGGGCCCTGTTGAAGTGCTTTAGATCCATCCAGTCGAATTCTTACAAGGGAGGAGTGTTTTCGGTGCCTTATGTGTCAGAACACAGAGAAGGCCCCCAGAAGTTAACAAACTTGCTCGATGTTGGAATTCAAACACAGGGCTATATACGCCCCAGTTGGTGCTCTATTGTGACACTGTAGCATTCAAGACTGCCTTTTTCCAGAGTCATGGGGAAGGACGGGTAGCCTATTGAGAGATGGGTGAGATCTAATATGGCTGTGAGTTGAGAGAGTAAGGGTGCAGAAAAGTCAGGCTGTGACCAGATCTTGAAGAGCTTTGAAGATTCCAAGATGTTTCAACTTATCCTGTATCCTGTAGACAATGGGAAGCCAGCTATTGGAGATCTTGGAGTGTGTGTGTGCTTGTATGAGGGAAAGAGAAAGAGAGATAGAGACAAAAATGGGGAGAGTTTGAGAGACAGAGAGGGAGGGAGGGGGTTATATTTGTGGTTTAGAAGGACAACTGTGGCAATGTGTGGCAGATGAACTTCAGAGAAGGGCAGTAGTGGTGGGTGGGGGAGTGAGACGAGGAGGGCAAACTTTCTGCAAGATGGAGCATAGGCCTGAATGTTGGCCTTCCATTCATTGTGGTATAGAAAAGTGGACCAATTTTCAGATTAAGAGCATATAGACTTGAAAGGTGGACAGGCCTGCAAATTAGTAGCTGTGGCATCCTAAGCAAGTTAGGTAAACTCCTTTTACATAGTCACAATGCCAGCTTCAGTCTCTTCACCTGTAAAAGAGGGATAATAATAGTATCTTCCTCACTGGACTGTTGTGAAGATTAAATAGGATAGTGATCTATAGTCCAGTGCCTGGCTCATTGCACATTCTCCATTATGGATAGCTGTTACTCTATGAGCACTCTCCAAGGAGAGTTACTTCATCAGACTATTTAGGGAGTCACCCATGAAGGCCATGAGGAAATGGAATTTGAACACTCATTGATGTGCACAATGGGTGGCAGATAGAGTAGAAATGAAGGAGACTAGCAGAGGCCTAGAGCATTCTCCCAGAGTGAGAGCTGGGCCTGGAAGCTGTAGAATGATGCCTACAGTGAGGTGGGAAAGAGGAAACCAGGAGGAGACTGAGGACAAGCATTCCTTCCCAAGGTGGCACTTGAGATGAACTTAGGTAGTGCATAGATGAATATCTCATTGTGATGGTGTTATATTTATTCTAGTTATTGCCAGTAATTAAATCTGTGTCTTTTCCTCCATTCACTGTGATGCTGCAAAGTGGGTCTATCTGAAGATAAACATTAAACAAATAATAGTGCAGGCGATATGTGGATGTAGAAAAATTGTGAATATGGTCTGAAGTTGGGGACATATGGTGCTAAAGACACCACAGGACAGAGAAGTTATCTGATGCACGACTCTCTGTCACCCCGGTATGTAGCATCACAAGCCTGGCAGAATGGATGCTTGGTAGTGTTCGTTTCACCAAATCATGTTCCCTGCTGGTACTCCGGGAGCACTGTGAGGTTTTAGTATCAAGCTTCATGTGCTACTGTCATCCTTTCTTAGAAATCATTTCTTGCCCTCTCTTTCAACAGGGGGATTTCCACTAACAATACATATTCTAAATTCTATGGTGCATAATAAATACATACATGATGAATTTACACCAGATAAATGAAGGAGGTGTGCAATGCTCCGTGTAGTATTCAGCAGGGAACATAATAAAATGATTAAGAGCAAGGGCTTAAAGTCATGCTGACCTGGTTTCAAGTTTCTGTTCTATTGTTCATAGCCACTTAACCTTTTGGTAATTCATTTAATCACTGTAAGACTCAGATTTCTCATCTGTAAAGTAGCGAATCTGATAATAAAAGTACTGCACTCATCAGGCAATTATGAACAGTAGATTATATAAATGATGGAAAGTACTTGGCATAGGGCTTGTTAGAAATACTTAGTAGATATTTGTTGTTGTCATATTAATATTATGCTAACTATGGTGACTGGAAGTTTCTGTTTTTACAGGCAGAGTGCCCAGTTTATATTTGTTTTGGAAGAGAGTATGTACTTCATCTATGCCTACCACAAGACCTGGCACATAAATGTTTATGAAATAAAGAGGGTAATGAATAAATATTAAAGAGGAAGTGGCTGGGTGCGGTGGTTCACACCAGTAATCCCAGCATTTTGGGAGGCTGAGGTGGGCGAATCACGAGGTCAGGAGTTCAAGACCAGGCTGACCAATACGTGAAACCCCATCTCTACTAAAAATACAAAATTTAGGTGGGTGTGGTGGTGTTCCCCTGTAGTCCCAGCTACTTGGGAGGCTGAGGTAGGAGAATCACTTGAACCCAGGAAGCAGTGATTGCAGTGAGCCAAGATCGCACCACTGCACTCCAACCTGGGTGACAGAGCGAGACTCCATCTCAGAAAAAAAAAAAAAAAAAAAGCAAGTGGAGTGAGCTGATTTTAGGTGATTTGAAGACATTTTGCATACATGGTTTAATAAGCTTTGTAGGCAAAATGACTTGTGTTTGCTGACACAAAAGTACATGGCTACTCTCCTTTTCAGGAGTGATAATCTGTCAGTATGCACATCAGTCAATGTCACCTTTGCTTCTCTGCTTTTTGCATTCCCAGAGATATCACAGGTGAAACTAGCATAGGAATTAGATACCTTTTAAGTGAAAAGCACTTGGGGCAATACGAACTTGGCAAGTATAACATAGCTCACACAGTGTTATAACTCTGGAGTCTGAGAGGCTGACTTTTTTTACTCACCTAAGAAATGCAATAATCCCCTCTAAATATACTGCCTCAAGAATAACACTGCTCATAAGATATGAAGTGCATTTTGACCAAGATGGCCAAAAGGTCCTCCTCAGTCTGACTCAACTTTAGTCAGGTGACTCGAGGGCCCTGACCTCCCTTTACTTAGAGTGTTTTACTTTAGAAAATTTGCAATTGTAAATTCGTTCTCTGCCTTTCTGGGATATAAATCTTCTACAACCTAGAAATGTGTTTCTCCCTGAGCTGGGATCTATCTCTCTGCAATGCAACCATTGAAGGTGATAGCACCCCTCTCCCAGTCTCTGTGGTGGGGGGAATAGGAGCCTAACTTCTATAAAGGAGAATTAGCAAACACAGATGGCCTAATCACATTGTCTATCCTCCCCTTCATGTCTCTTGGTACTTTTCCATTAGCTTACCTCAGGGTTAAAGTACTCCTGCCTTTTGGTGAAGTTGAGTTCAATCTCTTTCCCCACTGCAGTAGTCTTGAATTAAGTCTCCCTTGCTATTTTTAGCAAGTGTATAGTGCAATTTTTATTTTATAGTTTTTTGAATTAAAAAGGGGAGGTGAAGACTCACCCTGTGAATTGACGGTCATTAAAATTGGCATGATGCCCATCACTATCAGACAAGTTCCATCATACCCAAAGCCTTCTGATAGTGAGTTTCACAATTAATTAATGAGAATAGGGTGTGGATTGCATGATTTTAATCTACAAAGAAGAGGGTAGTGAAAAACCTCAGGCCGAAGACCCAGCATTGTGAGGTCAGCCAATACAGAATGAATGCTCTCAACCTCCCCAGCCAGGGCTTGACTAATATGCTAATGTCTTTAAAAGCACACTGCTTCAAAAAATGTAAAGAAGGAGATTCAGAGGATCTGACATGGAATGAAAGACAAAGAATTTGGAATATCTTTGCCAAGGTTGGCTCAGTGAATTCTGGCAGTCAGATAATTGATTTTATCAATTTGTTTTTATCAAAATGTTCAGATCCAATTTCTTTTGAAATAACAAGTTTTGAGGGTTACATCACTCCTTTCCCTAAAACTGTTTCTTGGTTTATGTTGGACTTAAGGATATCATTCAGTTTTCTTGAAATGGCTCATGGTCTTTTCTCTATCGCTCTGCCCTCCTTTCTTCCTGACCTGCTCTCATACCTTGTGGTCCAACCTCTCTGACCTGCCTGAAGTCCTCTGGATGGGTCATGTACTCTGCTCCCATGACTGCTATTATCTCTATCTTAAAGGCTCTTCTACCACTTTTCACCTATTAAACCTAGCCAATCTTCTTGGAAGCCTCCAGCAATCTCACAGGGTTAGGGTCTCCTTCTTGGTAACGTTAACCATCCAGTTCATAGCCCTATGGCAGAAGACTCATAAGATGTATCAGTGTTGCCTTTTTATTTGTCTAAATTCTCCACTAGGGTGAGAACTCTGCCTTGTTCATTCTCTGTATCCCCAGCAGAGTTGCTGGACCCAAGAGAAGTGCTAAATAATAGTTTCTGAGATTACTAACAGGTGCATACTATCAAGAGTTCAGGCTGAGCCTACAAAGTAAAGGGAAAGATGGGTCGGCTTCTAGTGCTAGCAGTGACTAATAAATGCTAGCAGCAGCTGTAACAAGAGCAATAATTTCCCAGGTCTTCTTGACTTTAGCCAAGTTTTAGTAAATCTTTTCTTACTCCAAATAGCAGAAAAGTACTTGCTATAAAGGGGACAGACTCTTTATTGATAGGGATACTGAGAGCTCCTTAAAAACATACTTAGAGGGCGTGATATGAGAGTACAGCTTAATCAGTGTGATGCTTGCCTGATAAAGAGGCCCATTTCACTGGAATAAAAAGATCTACTTTTGGATCTTGACGTTTTACTTGGCTGGTCTCTGAGCCAGTCCTGACCATTACACACCATGTGGGCCATGACTGTTGGCCTTAAGTCTCATGGAGGAGTGGCGTTCAGCTACATGCAGCATTATTTCCTTTGCTGTTTTGGTTCCTTTCCTGTCGTCGTTGGAACCGTCGGCTCTATAACACTTACTCTTTCTTCCATTCTTTTCTCCCTGTAAATTCTGGTGCTCTTATGTCATTACGTTGAAAAAGAACTACTCTGTTCACCATAAGTTGGCCATTTCTGCTGAGAAAGAATACAGACATTTCAGATGCAATGGTTGTCTCTTTCCTGCAACGTACAGGTCAGTTCTGCTGCAGTTACGTGTGTCTGGTTGAAATGCTTCATGCCCTGGGCCAAAGGAGAAAGGGGATTTTTTTGAGTTCAGCCCAAAAGTGATCCTTGAAGTGGTGCTTTCAATATTCCAGCATCTTATGGCATTTTCTCTGTTCAGTTTGCTTGGTAGTTGTTAGATGTCTTCAACTTGATGACTGGGTGGTAAAAAGAAATCTTAACAAGTCAGCATTTTTATTTTGTAAAATAAGATTTTACCAGTAAATACTACATTTTTAAAATAAACAGTATGATTAATGCCCTAAGTTATAAGTGTTATTTTCGATCAAATGCTACCTCTACTGATGAAAATGCAGTTGAGGAATGACCACCTGTGCACTTCTCTATTAGAGGTAGGCAGTAATTCTAAGCACAGAGCTATCAAGGATTAGGGAGTCTGATGGGTTGGCAGCCTCCTCACTGATGCTTAAGTGCAGAGAGGATTCAGTCCTTGGCATGATAGGAAAGGCCCTTTATGATGTGGTGCTCACCTGCTTCTCCAGCCTCAGTGGTGAGTGTTCCCCTCCTTTATTTCACCTTTTTCTCTGTTAAGTCGCAGCTCTGTGTCCTCTCGCGAAAGATTTGTTGTATATGCCCCCACAGAACCCTGTGAGTATTACCATCCTAGCACTGAGAACACCATATTGTCATTACAAATTTACTTTCCTTTTTTTACAGGATTTTGAACTTTCTTGAAAATAGAGAACTTTCTGTATCTTATTTACCTTTGGATCTTCAGAAACTAGCACAGTCTCTTTCAAGGTTAGCACTGACAGAATCTGTTTTTTAAAGATTCATGAATAGAAATATATTATTATTTTTAGTTCAACAATAGATTTGTATATATTAAGACTTTGGTACTATTTTGGATATTTACTTATTGAATATTCAAAAATTAAACTTTTTACTATACATTTCTTTTAAAAATCACAGAAACTTTTATAAAATAAAGAATAGAAAAACAAAACACCCATATTCACATTTTTCTTCTTCTTTTAGCAATATTTAAAAAATACTTTCTCAAATGAATTTCAGAATAGTTTCATCAAATTTGCATTCTAGAAATTCTTACTGGGAGTAGAAATGCATTGAATCTATAATAGATTTGGAAAGAACTGTTTATAGTTTTTAGTCTTCCCACTAGACACATCATTGCTCCTGCCAGTTTTGCAAATCTTATTCTTTTAGAATGTTTGGAAGTTTTCTTCACTAAGATTATTTCAAGGTATATTGCTTTTCATAGCTTTGGATTCTGATTAAAAATACAATGGCCTTGGCCGGGCACGGTAGCTAATGCCTATAATCCCAGGACTTTGGGAGGCTGAGATGGGCAGATCATCTTGAGGTCAGCAGTTTGAGACTAGCCTGGCCAATATGGCAAAATCCTGTCTCTACTGAAAAAACAAAAATTACCTGGCTATGGTGGTGGGCACTTTTAATTCCAGCTAGTCAGGGCGGCTGAGGCAGGGAGAATTGCTTGAGTCCAGGAGGTGGAGGTTGCAGTGAGCTG
The DNA here is from genome assembly GCF_009761245.1 of Sapajus apella. Lineage (NCBI taxonomy): Eukaryota > Metazoa > Chordata > Mammalia > Primates > Cebidae > Sapajus > Sapajus apella. The sequence goes on along the minus strand of NW_022436949.1, from coordinate 25,617,780 downwards.
CAATAGCACTATTGCACTCCAGCCTGGGCAACAGAGCGAGACACCACCACCACCACCACCAACAACAAAATACACTGGCCTCAAATGTGTTCAGTGAGCTGTTTCCAACAATCCACCTACTGAAGTGTGAAACCCTGAGCCTCCCCTCCTCCAACTCTCCAGTGTACGTGGAAGTACCCGGACTGCAGAAGTGAGTGAGGAAACTATGAGAATCCATATCTTGTGGGGCTCCTGTTCCTGCGTCACTGCTCTCTTTAATATAAGTTGCAGATCAATATCAGTTCATGAGATTTCTTTACCCTGCTTCTGGATTGTTGTTCTAGTGAGCGAGGAAGGGGTCTATAATGGGAGACTCTTATGGGATGAGGAATAGCTCATCCCTTCTCTATTTACACGGTTAGAAAATAACAATGGATAGAGTGAGCAGAATATTGGTGTTCCAACTCTGATAGTCTGTTCTCGTGTTTTTCCCCCTAAAGCGTTCTACAATGTATAGATCTGTTTTTTTCTTTTCTCTCTCTTTCTTTCTTTCCTTCTCTTTCTTTCTTTCCTCTTTTCTTAAAGAAAATGGTTCACTCTACTACTAAACAGATTCAGTTTTTCAGGCAAGTACAGTGGCATCATTATCAAATCTCACTTTCTTCAAATCTCTTAAGAGGTTATTCTGTGACTCAGTCATGCTTTTCTCGTAAAAATTCTTAACCCAGCCTAAGTTGCCAATCTGCGAAACCCATTAGTAAATAAGTAGTCATAGTTTTAAGTCACTTGAATTGGTTGGTAGTTTTTTATATAGCAATAACTAACTGATTCACTCCTCTTATTTCCATTCACCTTTCATAGTCTGTGAGAAGAAAAATAAGATAATACTTGGAAAATAGTAGTCACTGAATAAATAGTTGTTGAATAAACAATTAAATGAGTGTACAAATGAATGAATAAAACAATGTAATTTTTTCTTAAATTCCAGGTTTAAAAAAATTCATCTTTGTACCTTGAATGTTAGTTTTCACCTCCACTGCTATATCACCTGGTACACACACACTTCTAATAGGAGCAATTACACTGAATTGCAATTATTTATTTATTTATTTATTTTTTTGAGACAGAGTTTCCCTCTTGTTACCCAGGCTGGAGTGCAATGGCGCAATCTCGGCTCACCGCAACCTCCGCCTCCTGGGTTCAGGCAATTCTCCTGCCTCAGCCTCCTGAGTAGCTGGGATTACAGGCACGCGCCATCATGCCCAGCTAATTTTTTATAGTTTTAGTAGAGACGGGGTTTCACCATGTTGACCAGGATGGTCTCGATCTCTTGACCTCGTGATCCACCCACCTCGGCCTCCCAAAGTGCTGGGATTACAGGCGTGAGCCACCGCGCCCGGCCGAATTGCAGTTATTTATACATGTGTTTCTTTATATTATGAGGGACTTGAGGGTCAGGACTATTTTCTTGCCATCTTTGTATTTCTGGTGCTCATATACTCACTGCTCCCAAAAGGTTGATTCTCTGGGGATTTTAGAAATCTGGTTTTGACCTTCGGAAACTGGATGGCAGCTCTATAGGCTGCAGTGATTCTAAAGTAAATAATCTGAAATAATCTAAATACTCTGAAGCTTTAAAAATATATCAGCACCCAGTCTCATTTCAGCAGTCAATTCAGAATCTGGGGGGTAGGACTAGGCAATACCAATGTGCAACTAGGGCTGAGAACCTCCAGGTTTAAATGTCCTTAAAGTTTATTAGTATTTGTACCGAACAAATGATTCTTTCCAGCAACAAGGAAGACATATTAGGAAATAACTTGGAATCACTAAATATTCTAATTTTCCAAGTTGAAACATTAGTGATAATTGAAGTGCTAAATATTATGCTATACATATGAATGTATGAGTCTGTATGAATTATATAGGAAAATTCATAACAATTATGTTTACTATTTCACATAAAATTCTTTTATTTTTCCTTTAATCTTTTTATCAAAGCTATAAAATAGTTTCTACAGTTTTAAACATTGTTTTTGAAAAATGTCAATTTTTCCATTTTCTTTTCAATCAAGGATTTTAAGATATTTTAGTGTTTATTCCTTGGTGTCAATTTTGAACATTCAAAAATGGGTCATTAAATTTTTTTTTCTTCAATAGCTCATTTAGAACAAATCACTCAAGATTTTCTCTCACATGAATATTTATGTTCCAAGGTTTCAATTTGACAACATTAAGTTCTATATCCTTATTTCTTAAACAACCAAAACATAACTGTAGATTGATTTTAGTGTACTTTTTTTCCCCACTTGAATTCACTATGATTAAAAGTTCACAGCCTTGGTTACAGTATATAATTTGAGAAATAACCAACAATGTCTCTAGTGATTAAATATTCAAGTTTGCAATTATTTTGTAACTTTTGTTCTGCTCTTTGCTCTAAAAATTATCATAAAATTTTGAAAGATGTCCTCAGTGTAGAATATGTCCATAAAATATTAAATATTCAATTTTCCTCTATCATAGCTTGAAAAATTCATAATTACATGATGATCCACATAATAACTCATTCTGAAAAGTCATATATGGCACTCCCTCTGTGACTGAGTTAATAATTTACTGCTGTGTGGGATTTTCACTCTGCACTGTTAGTCTTGGGAACATTTATTAAGCAAATGTTCATTTTCAAAGATCAGGATGTGAATGAAGAGGGTAAGAATTTAATGAGGAGTGACAGACAGGTGAACTGATTCCATATAGAACTTTAGTACAAGGGAAAGCAGAGAGCTTTATCTTTCGTTGCCTCAGTAGACACCTGAAATGAAATATAGAAGACAGAGGGCAGGAGAAAAAAAATGATGCTTTTCTGCAGGGGCCAACTGAGGGATAAATCAAGAGAAGTGAGGAATACAGTTCAGGTCATTTGAAAAGATGCCACTGAATGTGACGATGTAAGCTTATGGAGCAGAGGGGATTCTGACTTTTTATTTTAAACCAAATCCTGCCAAAGAGAGTATTTCGTGTCTTCTTTTTTTCCCTTTGGTATCCCAAATTTTCATTGACAAAAGCTTGAGTGACCAGAGCATGTGATTGAGTAAGCAAAGAAGTTTCCACAGAACTGGTTATTTTAAGGGCTTGCAATTGCTTAGAGAGGCTTTTAGGAAACCTGTGTTATTTAAATGAAGACCTATAGCATCGAAACAAACCTTATAATTAATTACCTTTATGCTCTTATTTGGGTCAGTTCTGTGGAAATATAAGCAGTGTGAATGAAGCAAGAAGTTTGTGTTTGATTTATTGGATAATTACATTATATGGGTAACTGTGACCTCACTTTTCCACGTTGCCTTGGGCACATCTTGGATGTTCAGAGAAGTGATGGGTCACCAGAAGTCATCAGATGGAACCAAGAAGAAAAGCTGTTCAGTTACCTTATTATTATATTAATTTTTGATTGACAAATGTTGAGGCTCAATAAAAGGATACCACGATAGGTTATTTCTATGCCCTGTTAAGTGATTTTTGGAATATGATGCAGGTTAAACAAATACACAAGTAAATAAAACTGCAAAAATTTACAATAAAAGAACCCAAACTAACTACATATGATTTGAAATTTATTGAAGATTTGTCTGTCGTCACCAGTTTTAATATTTCCACACATCAATTTTTTTATTGGTGAGGATAAGTTATAAAACCAGAGTGGGCCATCAAGAAGGATGCAAAGGAAGAATCAAATTTTGTTGTTTACAAATAACTTTGCTTGGTTTTGTTTACCCTTAAAAGCAAAATTTACATTTGAGGTACTAGATCATTTTTATTAAACTTTGTCAGAGCCCCGTGCTCCTGAAAAACAGCGAAGTTGAAAATATATGTAGATATAAGTAGACCTGGTCCACATCTCAGCTTTGCCATAAGTTGACTGTGTGACCTTAAACATGTCACAACTCTGAGTTTGTAACCTCGAGTATGAAAATGTGTATACCAGTAAAAACCATCACAACAATCTATGCCATAAACATATCAATGATGTCTAAAAGTTTCCTTCTACCCTCTTTACTCTTAACATTTGTGTATATGTTAAGAACACTTAATATACAGCATAGTGCCTAAAGTTAACAATACTGTATTGCAGGGGTCCCCAACCCCCAGGCCACGGACTGGTACCAGTCCATGGCCTGATGGCCTGTTAGGAACTGGGCTGCACAGCAGGAGGTGAGTGGTGAGTGAATGAGCATTACCCACTGAGCTCTGCCTCCTGTGAGATCAGCAGCGGCATTAGATTCTTGGAGTGTGAACCCTATTGTGAACTGCACATACAAGGGATCTAGCTTGTGTGTTCCTTATGAGAATCTAATGCTTGATGATCTGTAGCTGTCTCCCTTTGCCCCCAGATGGGACTGGCTATTTACAGGAAGACAAGCTTAAGGCTCCCACTGATTCTACATTATAATGAATTATACAATTATTTCATTATATATTATAATGTAATAATAACAGAAATAAAGTGCACATAAATGTAATGCACTTGAATGATACTGAAACCATCTCCTGCACCACCCCATCTGTGGAAAAATTGCCTTCCATGAAACTGGTCCCTGGTGCCAAACAGGCTGGGGAGCACTGCTGTATTGTGTACTTGAACATTTGTTAATAGGGCAGATCTTGTGTTAAGTAAAGTTAGCAGGTCTAAAGTTTTATTTAAAAATTTTAAAATCCGTATTAAGAAGTTGTGGATTCCTGAATTTGAACATGTATTCTTAGGGTTGGCCAGAAATATTTGTGCTAAAATGTATCTTTGGACTTCCATTTTACTACCTGGAGATGTTTGACATTTCGACCAATAATAAATGCCTGAGATTTTTCTCCTATACATTTTTGTAAATCTGGGGCTTCAAATTTGTATAAAGACTTGGGTAAACGCCAAGGCTATGTATTCAAATATCCAGGTACTTTGAAAAGCTCTTTCTTCATTGTTCTCCTCTTGATGGAGATGTTAATGAAGCTGACCTTGACTGGCACTCAGTGAGAAATCAATGAGATACTTTTTTCAACGTGTTTGAAAAGGTATAAGAAAGGTTTCGCAACTGTTTTTAACTCAGGCCCAGATTTTAAAACCAGGTTGTTCCCATTGTAAAACTAGAGAATAATTGTTTTTGTAGCAGTATATTTTACAGATATTTTGAATGAAACAGGGAGCCTGTGTTCCATTTTGAATGCCCTAAGTAGGTGAAACATGTCAATTACTCTATTCTATATGTGTTTATTAAAGAGAGCATTTAACATTAATGTTTATTTAAAAGTCCAAATGGACCTAGTCTTTTCTCTTTAGTCTCCTAGTTTTGTCCTCATCCTCTTTCTTAGTTTTCACTTTCAAATAACATAGAATATAAATTCTAGCTTATTTTTGCTGAAACCTATACTGCACCAGTGGTCAGTTTGCTTATATTCATTACAACAATGTGACCATCCTAAGAAAGTCTCCATTTTTAAGACTGATAGGACTGGGAGAGAATTTATAACCAATTCCTTTGTATCAGAATAAGTAAATTTCCTCATCAAAAATATTAGTTACCAGGGCCTAAATGAGGCCACTTTTAAATGCCAGGCAGAAGTAGAGTACTCAATAGTTTACCCTAAGTAATTTTTCTGACTATAAATTTCAAAATGAATGAAGGCAGAATTTTAATCGTTGTACTGAAAAAACTCAAACTGATGGTGTCTCTGCTATAAGAAATTGTCAAAACAATAACAACAGTAGCAGTAAATGTTGGAAAAACATTTTTCTCAGGTATCAAGTACAAGTTCATCATTAATATGTGCTCTTGCATGGTAATACCAAAAAGCATGAACACATATGTAAAATAATCACTACTTACATACATACCATTAAAAGTGGTGAACAATAGAGAATGTAAATTTTCTAACTGTCATAACAATATTTTGTAGGATATGTAAACTAGAGGCTCCACCGAGTTGCTCAAAAATTATTTGGTTAAAGGGTAAATACACCTTGTACATCATAATGAAAGTCTTATAGGTAGGAGTGGAGATTAACACTTCAGGCTGTCTACAGAATATTAATAAAATTCAATATATTTTCTAAAAGGTATAATTTATATTTTGTGGAAATGAGACCCTTTTCTAATAAAATTCTTCTGTCCTTCATTCTGTTCATATAATTTTGCTATAAATCATCCTGTAGGAGTTTTTCCCCTAAATATTCATCTCAGGGAGAACCTATTTAAATAAGCCCTCTTAGCAAGATCTTTCAGAATTAAAATTACACCATGAGCAATACTTCATCTAATATGTTTCCTTGTATAGAATTTTCTTATGCCTAAAATAATATTTTTGCTGAATTCCATTATGATAAAATTGTTGATTTGGGGTGACTTTGACAGTAAATAAACTGTGTTAAAAGATCATCAAATTATCTTTAGTCTTTTTAATTGTAATGTCTCTGAATTTATACCATTACAGCTCCTTGTTGCTTTCCATCTACATACATAGTGAGAAAAACCTAAGGGCATTATTCTCAGCTTCACTGCAAAGAAAGAAAAAGAAAAATTGCTGCTAGATATACTAGGTTTCCCAGGCTTCTAGTAAACTAGAACATTATCCTCTTTCTTAGTCATTTAAAGCATATTTTACTCTACTGTCTGGTAGCCATTAGAATAAATTCTTTTATTTCTGATATAAATATAATAAGTAATTTGATTTTTTTGAGATGTGAGGTGCAATATGGGAATAGACATATCCGGCATTCACAGGTATACACACACACACACACACACACACACACTCTGCATTAATGTCAGGCCTTTTGTAAGGTCTCAAATACTGGGAGTGTCTCTTAAGGGTATTACAGGAGGGTTCCATGGGAAACTCATGCCACAGAGCTCAGAGACTTTGGATGATGTAATTGGCAAGATTCTTGCTTTGCAAATTACCAGGTGCTTGACAAGTGAATAATCAGATGCTTTAATTCGTGTATTTCTTATAGGTGCCCATTGAGGTAGGTGAAATGGGCTTTATTACCTTCTTTTTCCATATGGACACTGAGGTTCAGTCAGGTTACCTGATCTCTCAAGATTACACAGCTCACAGCATTGTTTTCTGATGCAGAGGCCAGGACTTTTTTACACGACTTTTACATGACATAATGGAAAACTGACTTTCAGTCAACTGATATTTTTGGCTCCTGGGCTCTCAGGAGGCCTTCACAACATTTCAGCCCCAAGCATCAAGCAGGAGATGAGCTTGGGGTTCAGATTAAACATATCCATTTATTGTTTGTTGTGGGATATATGTGAGAAGCAGTCATGTGCGTAGGCTCCACAGTTGTTGCAAACATTAGGCACCTGATAAACCCTCTGTATGGGCTATGGGGCATCACAGACTGTGGCATAAATGTGTTGGGGAATATCTGTCTGCTCCACCATCCTTAGTGCCATCTGTCTCCCATATATGTAGGTCCCTTCATGGTCTCAAGTTTGCTGCCACATCCCAGAAGTCATTGGCAGATGGACGATACCAGTAAACTTATTAGAGAGGAATTGAGCCTCTTCTGATGCACATGGCTGCATGATACAAATTAGAGTTCTTGCAGCAAGATATAAGAAAGGAAGCATTTGAAGATGCAATGACAAGTGCCTGCCCAGAATGCATAGAGACATAAGGTCATATTTAGCTTCTTGCATTAAAAAAAATAGGAGTTTTACAGCAAGAACAGAGGCTTATTATCTAAAGTCCTTCATCTGCTTTTCGAGTATGCCATTAAGCAGGTTTAGTAGGTTGAGTTTGATGTAAAAGAGGTCTTCGGACTGGAGAAGGAAAAGGGGGAAGACTTGGTCTTCTTTTGCCCCAAAAAACTGTGGAGAGAAAGGGAGAGAAGAGAGGAGGAGAGTGAGGTGTTCTCTGTTTTCCCTTCTTGGGGTTGTTTTGGGGAAGTGGCTGTGGTACTGTGGTGTGGGGAGGGGCTCTGACGTTAAGTAGGTGTCAGGGAGCAGTGAAAGCACAATGCCCATGTCCCACTCTCGCATTTGGGATTCAGGAGAAACACCAATTTGCCAGGAATCTTATTAGGAGGTAATAGCATCGTAGTCTGCACAAATAACTTGCTGGCACTCTTGAGGCTTTCCCAGGTTCTACGCACAGTAGACTCTGAGTTGACAAATAGCTGACCTGTCTTCAGGACAGCACGGCAGGGGACTGAATGTAATGAGCAAACAGACTGGCTAGTGGACATGGTGGAGACGCAGAGTTTTTCCAGGAGCCAAAAAAATAACCTCAAGTCCATCACCTATAGTACTCCCAGGTGACAAGTGAACTCAGGGCCTCTCATCAGAGGGGTGCAGTTCCTTGCCATGACATACCAAGAAATAGTACATCAGCTAGTGCCGGTCTCCATCCTCCACCAGAATCGTGAAGCCACTTACTCCTTCCTCTTTGTATGTGGAAGCTCTATTTGGGATAGAAGCAAGGAAAACATTGGGCCCAGAGCCTGCACCAACCAAGATGAAGTGAGTCAATATTTCAGCCTCTTATGGTCTGAATGTTCATGTCCTTCAAATATTCATATGTTGAACTCCTAACCCCCAAAGTGATGGTATTAGGGGGTAGGACCTTGGGATGTGATTAGTTCAAGGGCAGAGCTCTCATGAATACAATTAGTGCCCTTATAAAAAAGACGCAAGGTAGTCCCCTCACTCCTTCTATTATGTGAAGTTACAGTGAAAAGATGGCCGTCTGTGAACTAGAATGCCGGTCTTCCCTAAAGTCCGAATCTGCTGGCACCTCGATGTTGGACCGTTCAGCCTCCACTGTGAAAAATACATTTCTGTTGTTTATAATTTATACATGGTTTATGGTATTTCGTTGTAGCAGCCTAAGACACACTCCCTCCGTGTTGTCTGTGGGCACAGGGTGGAGTTTGGAGACAGTTCAGGATTCATAACATGGTTCATTTTTCACTGAAGTCTTGGTTCCTCTAGTGTAGTATGGCATGCAAGATATAAACATGCTTATCACATACCTGCTTAGGAAAAGGAGGAAAATGTTTAACACACCTGCATGATCCCTACTCCATACTATAGGAATATTTTGTTTGTTCTTATATATAAGAAGAAAGTACTTATTGCTAACATAGTGTATTAACTTAACAAAAAGAAGGGCTTATACTAAGAAAATCTTTACTAGGAGGCATTTTTGAGATAAGTTCCAATTCTTTAATTGCCATTAATTTGTACCCAATTAAATAGTGGGCACTAAAAAAGGTAGTGAATGTAAATGAGGGAAATCAAAGGGATGAGAAATCTGAAAAATGCTGGGGTAGTTTCACCTGTGGAAGATAAGACAAGGTTGTCTTCCTATAAGTAGAGATAAAACTGCTGGCTATGAATATGTAAAGGGCTCTGTTGAGAAAATCACATAGTCAACATAAAATTGCTTTATAAGTTCTAAGGCATTGTGGAAATGTGATCTCTTTATGTTTTATTTTATTCTCTAGTTCCAGACAGCATGGGTAGATCCAATGGGTAAAAAGTAAAAGAAAGTAGCTTGCATCTCCGCATATACAGTTAGGAGCACTCCACTGGTGGAATGTACTGCCTTAAACATGGGAGCCCAAATGATTCAAGGGCAGAATGAATCTCTCTTGCAGGATGAAACTAGATGTGCTTTAAGACTTCTATAAGGTTCTAGGTCGCCACTATTCCAAGAAACAATTTCTTAACTTTCTTAGTCGAACGTTTTTCCATGTATGGGGTTTCTTCCCCTGAAATTGAAGCGGGTAAGCAGTTTACTCAAGGCACAGATCAGGGAAATGGTGGGTCTTTACATCTGTGAGGATACCTGAGCCAGATGCTTGCTGCTGAGAGTGTAGGCCTGGAGCCAGCAGTAGCAGGATCACCTGGGAGCAGGTTAGAAATGCAGACTCCTAGCCCCACCCCCTGAGATTCTCAGGCCAGCATGCCAACAGGATCCCCAAGGTGTGCCTGCATGCATGGAGCTGGACATGTAAAGGACTCCTAGGGCCGGGTATGGTGGCTCATGCCTGTAATCCCAGCACTTTGGGAGGCCGAGGCAGGCGGATCATGAGATCAGGAGATCAAGACCATCCTGGCCAACATGGTGAAACCCTGCCTCTACTAAAAATACAAAAATTAGCCGGGTGTGGTGGTGCACGCCTGTAATCCCAGCTACTCGGGAGGCTGAGGCAGAAGAATCGCTTGAACCTGGGAGGCAGAGGTTGCAGTGAGCCAAGATCACACCACTGCAGTCCAGCCTGGTGACAGAGCGAGACTCAAAACAAACAAAGAAAAACAAACCCGAATTCCTATAAATGTGACTCCCAAGTGGACCAAAAGAGCTCCTACTTGGGAGGCTGTCGTGTTCTCTGATCCAAAGCACCTGCAGTTCAGACTCCTGCTTGCCCTTGCCCTCCTAGCAAGACAAGTAGTCAAACACCTAGTAAACCCAAAGTAGTTATTTTGGGTTAAATTCAGTGGTTCCCGTTGTAAGGAGAAAGGCAAATTAAAAATAAAAAGCTTAATTTCCCCTGTTGAAATGAGGAAAGAGATTCCCCTAATTGCCTGTACTTTCTCATCCCTTTGAAATGTATATAAATCCTTTTGAAAACTAAGTAGGCCCTTTGTCAGCTTTATGACCTAGGAACACTTTCTCTAGAACCTGGAAGACATCTCTTTGAAATGTAATTGTAAAGGAAGACAGCATCTCTATCACCCAGTTTCTGTGAGAAGGCAGAACCCTAAGTTAGGTATGCACCTTGTACCAAGTTGCAAACCTTCTGTTTTTGAGATATGAGAAATTCATTTTGCTCTGGATAAAGCCATTTAGCTAACACAGATGGTAACCCTAATTACTGGATAAAGTTAGAATGAACAATATGACAAAATGTGGTCCTCTTACTTTGGGACTAGTTACTGCTTATCTTCACAACATGTATGTATGCATTGTATCTGCTTAGCTTTATAAAAGGATGTAATTCTTTACTATTGGTGCGATCTCTTAGTGGATTGCCTATAATGTGCTGATGCACATTCTGGTTTAATACTTAGTCAACGATGAAACTGTTTTCTCTACTACCTTTGTGGAGAGACTTTCTGGGAGGAAGAGGATTTTTGTTTTTAAATTATATTTCCTCAACACCATACTATTATACTAATAAATTATTTAAGCATCCTATTTTTTATTCTTATATTTCTGCACGGCCATAGTCTCTTTCTCTCTCTCCCTCCTTCCCTTCCCCCTCCCTTCCCCCATCCCTTTTTTCTTTTTAGATGAAGTCTTGCTCTTTGACCCAGGCTGGAGTGCAGTGGCGCAGTCTTGGCTCACTGCAACCTTAGCCTTCTGGGTTCAAGTGATTATCTTGCCTCAGCCTCCCAAGTAGTTAGGATTATAGGCAGGCGCCAGCACATCCCTCTCATTTTTTGTATTTTTAGTAGAGAGAGGGTTTTACCATGTTGGCCAGGCTGGTTTCGAATTCCTGTCCTCAAGTGACCCACCCACCGTGGCCTCCCAAAGTGCTGGGATTACAGCCGTGAGCTACCGTGCCCAGCCCTTCTTTCTATCTTTCCTTCCTTCCTGCTATCTTCCTCCCCTTTTCCTTCATCTCTTACCAGCTGTCTTTCCTCTTTTCTTTCTTTTCTTTTTCTTTTTTTCTATATTGGCCTTAAACCAATTCTTCTCCAGCCAAACTCTTCAGTAGAGATGAGACTGTAGATTTTATAAGTGGATATCTGTCCCAAATGTTCTGAAAAAAAGGAAGTAGCATGGACCCAAACAATTAAAACACTGGTTTAATCCAAAGTTTTTTTCTTTATAGTGAGGAAGTTTTAGGACTGAGCTCCTAACACTTTGGTGTTTAACCTTGAGAAGTCAAAACAAAAGAAGTTCCTTATATCACGAAGGAGGGTATTAAAGGTATATTACGAAGATAGACATTAAAAAATGTGGACTTTTAAATTTGAAAGACATTAGGTTGGCAATTATAAGATATCATTATTATAATTGGTCAACAGTGTGTGTGTGTATACCTACATCCAACTGTCATCTACCTATATGTCAGGAGCCATTTTATTTGTGCTTTTTGAGATTAAAAAGTCATTCATTTGAAATACATGAAAAATTCTGTGTGCTAGCTGATAAGGGAAATGCAAATTATTACCATTGTTTATTTCTAAGGCATCATTCTTTGGTTATAAAAACCTATCCAAAGAGCATATTAGCAAAATGCTGTATTTAAAATTACTCATTATACAAAAACACAGAAGTTCTATAATAATTTAAGCAACTGATATTAATTTTATTTCTATTGATACCATATAGAAATTGATGCACTAATGTTGTTCTGTAAATCTGTGGTGGGGAGGAAGTTCCTAGGGGGAATACAACAACTACCTAGCTTAACCTAAAATCTGCACAGCATTTATGCCCCTGGGCTTTTTAATAAGCAATAGCAGTGGTGTTTTTGATTGAATACTCTCCTTGGTCAGTATCAATAAATACTTAACCTTTGAAGTCAAAACATGCATGTGAAGTAAACAATGAAATATCTCCTAATTCTCTAAGAAGTCTTGGACTCTGAAATTGTTTGTACATACTATGACTTAATTTCTGACCGTTACCTTTTTCACCCCTGATATTTCGATCCTGTCCTTGCTAGAGAGCCACAAAGCACCTTCTGACTGAAAAAACAATACACAGAAAAGCCTCACATTCTGCATAACCACAGATATAATTCCACATTGGACAGCACTATTTAGTATCATCCTAGGTTTACTGAAGCATTCTATTATTATTATTTTTTTTTACCACAAATTCAAAGCTATCCAGTGTTACTTTTCTTAATTAAGCTAGGCTGCTCTCACAATTCAAACAGCTTCATTTTTTTTCCTGCTTAAATTAAACTCCCTGTGCAATGCAGTGACCAAAACAAATAATCTATGACCTACAAACAAGACACTTGCATTCCCTGAAGACTTACGTTCTTGTTTCCTCTAGGTTATACATCTTTGAACCTCTCTTTGCTGTAACGACCTTCTGGTGCTCATTAGCATGCTGATTACCATTAACACAGCTATAATGCAGCAATTTTCTTGGTGTATGTCGAGGAGAAATGCTCATCTGAATGCAGTCAAGGGACAAAATTAACTGCATAAATCTGCAGTGCAAACTGGATCTGGTCCAACTTTGCACCAGTTGTCTTTCCTCTCCTGGTTGTGACATCATCATCTAGATTCCCACAGACGACTTAATAAGTATCTCAGGGTTTCATATTTAATTTCCTTTCATCTCTGTATATTACATTTCAACTGAATTTCAGGAATGCCTGACCACCTTATTACAATGTCTCATAATATACATTTGCCTTTAATCTTCTAGCTATAGCCCTTAATGGCTCTGTTATGAGATTTCTATCTACTTTTTACATCCTTTTTTTGTTTTTTCAACATTTGTATCTTTAAAAAATATTGACTGATAGAGTAGAATTTAAGCACACGAACACATACACATAATACATTTCTGGAACTAAGAGCAAGATTGAGATATGGAAGTCATCTGCATGTTTGGAGGTAGGCATACATATTCTTTTGCAAGAGAAAAGTTGATTAATAGGAAAGGAAGACGTTTTAATGGAGAGAACAATGGATGTATGAGATCAGCTGCTGTCATTGGGCATTTGATGGTTTCCTGATGATGTTGGTCTCCAAATGTGAACTCAGGACTGCTGACTCTCAGCTTGCAGGTTCTGAAGCTGACAGGAAAGCCCCCGTGGCCCTCTAAAATTCCTATCCTGGATTGTTCTTCAAGGGTGGCATTGCAAATATTTTAGGTAATGAACAAATGGCACCAAGGATATTTTGAAATCTGGTTATCTTAATGCTTATGTAACTGAAATTATAAAAAATGTGACAGAATACAAATCACTTTTTTAAAAAAAATTTGCTGTGATTACAAAATACACAGTATAAATAATCATCTCAAATAAGAAAGGTTACGCATTTTTTTTTTCTTTTTGAGACAGTCTCGCTCTGTCGCCCAGGTTTGAGGGTGGTGGTGGCTATCTCAGCTCACTACAACCTCTGCCTCCTAGGTCGAAGCAATTTTCTGCCTCAGCCTGCTGAGTAGCTGGGATTACAGGTGCCGACCACCATGTCCGGCTAATTTTTATATTTTTAGTGGAGAAGGGGTTTCACCATCTTGGCCAGGCTGGTCTCGAACTCCTGACCTCATGATCCACCTGCCTCGGCCTCCCAAAGTGTTGGAATTACAGGCGTGAACTACTGTGCCTGGCCGGTGATGCATTTTCTACATAATTTGCATTTATAATCTTTTAAAATGCTAAGCTGTGGCCACTTTAATTTTTAAAAACATAAAATAACTTCTGCCCCATGCTTTAAGAAAAGCACAGATTAAGAACACAGACTGTGAACCACTCAATTGCTACCTCAGGATGATTAAACCTGATGGAGAGTGGTCTCTTGGTAACTTCCTAGCACTTTCCAGCACGGAGAGAGACTGGGGAAGGATGGAAGAAGGAGAAATAAATGCCACTAGAATGCCACTTTTCTTAACACATTCTGATTCCTTCCATATTAGCCATGTGAACAAAGTGCTTGTGGATGCTCATAGAAAAGGATAGTTAATTCTGATTCTCCTCTGTGGGCAGAGAGTCGAGGGACCAACGGAGAAGATGTGGGAGAGCATCAAGAAAAAAGGAACTTTTTGAATTGAGTTTTGAAAATGGGGTAGAATTTCATGACACTGAGAAGGGTGAGAGAGAGAGAGCCTTCTTTTCTTACTTTGACTATTGCAACTATAAAAACAGAATCATTGGGTGGGAAAGCTGGGAGGAGCTTCAATGATCTCTTCTCTCCTACTCACCAACTTATGGATGAAAGGAAGCACTGCTTTCCTGTATCCCTGACCTGTGATGGCAGAAATAATAGGTCATTAGGTTTGCAACTGTATCACTAATACAAAGAATGATAGGATACTTTTTAATATTCCCATTTTCACTTTTATATGCAAATTAAACATTGTAAAAATGATGAAACAAACAAGAAACTCGTATTTGTCATTACTCTCACACAAAATGCTTGCATTTAGTATATATCAGAATTATACTTTCTGAAAGTCACCTCAATAAGGTTCAAGATCTGGTTTGAATAAAGTTCTTTAAGTAAATATTATAATAGCCATTGCTGTAAAAATGACTGCTTAATCGAGCCTAAATCTATTTGTATGACCTATCTCTCTGATGTCTACATTCTGAAAGCATGATTTGTTTCATAAAAGCAGTGACGTCTAAAGGTTAATGTATCTTTCCTATGTTCCCAAGTGACTCTCAAGGAAAAACTCATCTTGTTAAGCAAAATCACTTCACAAATACTTGTGATATTCTGTATAACTCCAGATCACACAGGTAAATTCTCTGTAACTTGGAGAGTTGCACAGATTTGCTATATGGCTATAGATATGGATGGATATCAGAAATGGTTTGCCGCAAATTAAAAAATCTGTAAACTTGTGTATGTCTGAATTGCAAAAATTCAGTTGTAAATGTTTATCCTTCTATCTTTCTTCAATCATTTAATTATTCACACATCCAACACTCAATACCAATCAGTTAGATTTCTGTCTACTATATTCTAGCTACTCTGCTAGAAACTGGAGTTATAAAGGCAACTGATAAACAGTTTACATTCAGAGGTATCACAGTGTTAACGGGTGAAAAGCCAGGCTGTAAGTGCTTGGTCAACAGGCTGCATCAGTCTGTTTAGGCTGCCATTAAAAAAAAAATTGCCACAGACTGGATGGCTTATCAACAAGGGAAATTTATTTTCTCATACTTCCAGCAGCTGGCAGTCTGACCTCAGGGTGCTGGTACAGTTGGGTTCTGCTGAGGACTCTTTCTGGCTGCCTTCTCCATGTTTCCTCACACAGCACGGGGAGAGAGAGTCAGAATGCTGGTGTTTCTTCTTTTAGGGACATAGATCCCATCATAAAGTACCACCCTCATGACCTTATCTAAACCTAAATGTCACCTGAAAGTCCCATCTCCAAATACCATTACATTGGAGGTATAGGGCTTCAACACATGGATTTTGGGAAGATACAATTCAGTTCATTGCAACAGCTGTGCTACTTTGATAACATTGTATAACCTCTCTGAGAGTCCACTTCCTCCACTATAAAGTGAAAATACTGCATGCATTTGAGATTATTTGATAGTAACATAAGGTAATACAAGTAAAAGCATTTATTAAAGATGGTGCCTGATGAAGAATAGGGACTAAATAATTAGTGTTATGGCCCCCTTCTACCTGCCCTTTCTCTGTTTAAGGTTCCCAATAGAAGAAATAGATGATAGAGTGGGACAAGGAAAAAAAAAAACTGTAAAGCCACCTTTCAAAAGGCATTGTGATGCATTCTGTATTAGCAATACTTTCTCATAGAAGGGAGAAATTAATTCTGATTCTGACTTCTTGGAGTAGTGAGGGGCATGGTGGGGGGCTGCAGGGGAATGGCTGTGAAGGAGGAGATATTTGAACTGGGTTTTGAAAACGAGGTGGAATTGCCCTAGGCTGAGACCCTCTGTGCTGATCGGGCCCAGTGCACCTGGGGGATGTGGCTGGCATGACTGTGAGTACCTATCTAAGGAATTTCAGCACACTCTAAGGTGATTTGCTTTTTTTCCTTTGAAAGCTCCTTTACCACCTCATCTTCTCATCTTAATAGTCTATCATCTCCAGGTAAGAAAAACATATGCCGTATATTACTGAGTGCAAATTGGAAAGATTACAGCACTCTGGGTTTTGGAGTTGCAGATATAAATCTCTTCACGGGGACTCCCAGACACAGGGAGGCACATTGGCAAGTCTTAGCTTTCCACGGAGCCTGGCTGAGCCTCTGAGCAGCTGCTATTTTATGTCCTTGAAAGCAAATCTGTTAGGGAAAATCCTTTTGCACACAGTCTCTAATGCTAATAGTTTCTTTCTTAGATGAAAAAAATGTATTTCACATATAGAAACCAAAGTAATAGAACCAATGTACAACTTAGGGTATCTGATTTTTTCTACTTCAAATAAAATATTAATACCCTTTTGTTCTTATTACAGTGTTCGTCCATATTCACTTTAAACACTGCAAAATACAGATAAACAGGGAAAAAAAAACCAAAATAAGTCACCCGTATTCCTCCTACTTAAAAATAGTTAATATTTAAATTCTAGGGGAACTCATACTCTTCAATCTGCATTTTATGCATATATTTTGCTTTTCTATATGGCTTTTAATGTTTTATCAAATATTTTTTGAAACAAAGCATTTCTCTAACATAATTATAGTAGCTATTTAGTATTTTAGTATAAGGTTGTGCTGTAATTTTTTTCACCAATTTTATATTCTTGTTCATTTAGCTTGTTTTTTTTGTGAAACTCTGGGGTATATTTATTGCTTGTAAATTTTGCATAAGTTAATATTTCTTAGGATAAAGTTCTAAAAGTAGAATATTTTCAGTTACAGGTATATACATTTTACATGTAGTTGATAAAGCGTTACAAGTTGCTGACCACAAAGAATATACTCGTAAAAATGTATCAAAATTTTATGAGAAAATGTCTTTCTGTTTTTTCCAACACTGGACATTAATATATATTTTTAAAATATTGCCCATTAGATACCTTTTTCTTTTTAAGGATAAGATTTAATAGGGAGGTACTACTACCTGAGCTTTAAAAGGGAGAGACCTGGGGAGAATAAAAACAAATAGAACAAGGACTTGAGGGTCCAAGGATAGAGCTTCCCTTGCTTACGTTTTTGCCTGGGGTTAGCCCTGAGTTGCAAGACATATTGTTGCATTTTGTCTGAGAGGTCATGACATACTTATTTGGAATTCTAAAAAGAAGACAAAACCACCTTTCTCTTTTCTCCATCTCTTTATTTTTTTCTCCAGATATACCCTTCCTTTCTCATTGGAGTTGCCTCCACTATTGCAGGAATGAAGGGCAAGTAGCAGAGATTAGGCCTTGGCTTCTCTGCGAGGGGTGTCAACACTCTCTTCAAAGACTATTGTGGAAGGGGTCGCAAAGATGCCTGCTCTGCAGACATGATTACCTGGTGGAATTTTGAGATGTTCGATGACACACAGAAATTAACATTTCTACCAGATAAACTGTTGAGGTGATCATGGAAATAAGCCAACAAAAGAGAATTTTTAAAAATAATGTTTTTAGGGAATGTCACTTTACTCCCTCAAAATTTACTAAATCACAAACCTGAACCTGACTATGAAGTGCGTGTTCCAGCCTTGAGGTTGACTTAAACTGTAAATTAATTGCTGTGTGGCCAAGAGGATTGTATCTGGTCTAGTTCCATGTGCGAAGAGGACTGATGAAGGGTAGGATAAAGTCAGTGGAGGACTGGTTGTGAGACAGAGACCTGAGTTAGAATTCACTTCCATCATTCACTAACTGTGTAACTTTGGTAAGTGGCTTAAATTTCTAATACCACAGTATCTTATCTGTAAAATAAAGATTACAAAAGCCCTGCAAAGGATGTGAGGATTAAATGACATACTTGTAAAGTATTTAGCAAAACATCTGTCTCATTGTAAGTGGTCAACAGTAGTAGACATGTAGACACAGTTGTATCCACTACCAAAAGCCAAAAGTCTAGCTACTTCACACTATGGCCCCTTGTGTTAACATTGTGTGAAATGAAGAGGTCACATTCTATTAACTGTTATATGTTTTTAATAGTTCACAAAAGATGAAGGAAGAGTAGACCCACACAAAACTGCTGAATTCTCACATAGAGAGAAAGAAACAATGTAGGCCATAATACTGCTACTTTACTGAGATTGTTCAAGCTCATTTCAACTGGAAAATTGATCTTGGCTAGGGCATAATTTAAAGATAGTATTTTTATTCTTTAGGACAGACCTCAGTTCCTATAGTCTTCCTGGATTGAGATGAAACATAGCTGATTCCCCTCCATCTCCCAGGAAACAGGTAAGGCAATATTAGTTAAACAATAAATTTATAAACAGGCTTTATCTATTGGCCTCAAGAAAGTGAGAATTCTGGCCAAGTGACAGATCAGATCCTTGAAAATGAATTTGGATATGAAGACCATTTAACAAGAGGCTGGAAACAATTGATAAATGATTCAATCATATCTTTCTCTAGATTAATAAATCAAAGATACTGAAGCTGGTGTAATGAATGGCTAGATACCAAAGTGCTTGTTTATTCTTTTTATCCTCCCAAGTGCTTAGCAGGGCTCATACACATAGGTGCTCAAGGGCTACTCATTTTTAATTAACTCAAATTCATTATATTTCATTACCATGTTTTTAATACTATACAATACTTCAGTATAGAGAAAGTAGAGTATTAGTATTCTATATGTGCCAACTAGTTTAATGTTTAGTTCCAGAAACAATGAGTTGTTTTTATAATGAATCCATTCTCTAAAGATAGTGGGTTTATATTTTATCAGATGGGCCACACTCCAGAGATGGCTACCGCAAGATGTATAGCAAACTTTCCAAATTTCAACTAACATGCTAACATAGTGAATGTCAAAAATGGATTATTATTGATGAAATTGGTGTCTTGCTATTTAATAGGTTTAATGTCAGAGATGGGTTCTCACTGGGATGTTAAAGTATACAAAACGTGAATTGACATATATATATATATATATATATATATATATATATATATATATATACACACGTTACTGTACTTTAGGTTCTGGGGTATATGTGCAGATCATGCAGGATTGTTGCTTAGGTACATTTATGGCAAGGTGGTTTGCTGCCTCCATCCCTCCATCACCTATATCTGGCATTTCTCCTGTTATTTCTCCCCAACCTCCCCACCCCTGCTGTTCCTTCCCTAGTCCCCCCAACAGACTCCAGTGTGTGATGCTTCCCTCCCTGTGTCCATGTGTTCTCATTGTTCAACACCTGCCTATGAGTGAAAACATGCTGTGTTTGATTTTTCTGTTCTTGTGTTAGTTTGCTGAGAATGATGGTTTCTAGATTCATCCATGTCCCTACAAAGGATATGAACTCATTAATTTTTATGGCTGCATAATATTCCATGGTGTATATGTGCCAGATTTTCCTTGTCCAGTCTATCATTGATGGGCATTTGGGTTGGTTCCAGGTCTTTGCTCTTGTAAACAGTGCCACAAGGAACATACGTGTGCATGTGTCTTTATAACAGAACGATTTATAATTCTTTGGGCATATACCCCAGTAATGGGATTGCTGGGTTAAATGGAATTTCTATTTCTAGGTTCTTGAGGAATCGCCACACTGTCTTCCACAATGGCTGCACTAATTTACCCTCCCACCAACAGTGTAAAAGTGTTTCTATTTCTCCATATCCTCTCTAGCATCTGTTGGCTTCAGATTTTTTAATGATTGCCATTCTAACTGGCATGTGATGGTATCTCAGTGTGGTTTTGATTTGCGTTTCTCTAATGACCAGTGATGATGAGCATTTTTTCATGTGTTCTTTGGCCTCATATATGTCTTCTTTTGAAAAGTGTTCATATCCTTTGCCTACTTTTGAATGGGTTTTTTTCTTGTAAACCCGTTTTAGTTCTTTGTAGATTCTGGATATTAGCCCTTTGTCAGATGGGTAGATTGCAAAATTTTTTCCCATTCTGTTGGTTGCTGGTTTACTCTAATGATGGTTTCTTTTGCTGTATAGAAGCTCTGGAGTTTAATTAGATCCAATTTGTCTCTTTTGGCTTTTGTTGCCAATGCTTTTGGTGTTTTAGTCATGAAGTCCTTGCCTATGGCTATGTCCTGAATGGGCCAAAATATTTTTTAAAAATCCTACCCCCTTTTCCATCTCCCTGCATGAATGAGGATTAAGAATCCAGTATTGTTGGTAGCCAGTACCTTTAGGCATAGGATATGAAGCCCCAAATGGCCCTGAGCTCAGCTATTGGTTTAGGAGGCTTACTGTTTGTCTATACCAACAAGAGTAATCTGATTCTAAAGTAGGGTCACATCTCACAATTGCCTAAAAGGCCACTCAGTTCACAGAACAGATTGTATAAAGTGTGTTGAGGATTACTTGCTAATGAATGCTGGATGTGTGAAAGAATTGGGCTTCAAGTATTTTTCACTGGCAAAACTTTACTGTGTAGGGGTAGGAATGTAATCCTCGCACCCACCTCAAATTTCTTCAGGAACTACCACTAAGAACCTAAGAAATGTGCTTGTCCAAACTGGCTTACATATGATTTGCAACATGCTTACTTGCTCTATATGGAGTTCCTTTTTTAAGATCCTCTGATTTAATCAGAGGACCTCCTATTTGCTCAGAAATGTTCAGAGCATATTGTGTAGATCATTCTACCATCCCAAATTATTATATTTAATTTTTTTAAAAAATCTGATATTGTGTTTTTTTTCTTTCCTCTAAGTGTATCAGACCCAATGGCATTTGGTTATATGGATAATAAATTGCCTTCAGTTTTCCCCAAAGGAAACATTGGTAAGAGGAGAGAAAGCATTTCCTCTCTACGCACAAATACAATGGTGCGGGGATAGAACTTGTCATATGGCCCCAAATGGGATGAGGGCCAAAGGGAGGAGCAGAGGAATGGGCACAGTGTTGGCCGTGACAGGAGGCTGGAGGGGACAGAAGCAAAGTTATTCTCTAAGAATAGCACTTATTTTTATGGTGACTATTTACTCAGGATTTAATATGTGTAAGGCAAGGCGATAAACTCTTTTAGTACGGAGTTGCTTTTACTGAATGTGTCTATGAGGTATTTACTATGATCCTCATTTTACAGAAGAGAAAACTGGCATTCAGAGATGTTAAGTAACTTGCTCATAAGTGGTGGGGACAGATATCAAACCAGTGAACCAGCAACACTCTTTCAAGCTCTCCTTTTTTCTTCTTTTTAAAAGCAACCTTTTCAAGAATAGAAGTTTTTATATACTTTTGAGACAATTCTACACAATTCCACACACCCTTTTTACATTTCATGTTCTTTTAGAAATTTGATTACCTAATCCTATGCTTGCTTCTGCTAACACTTGTGAAGATTCTGTAACCTGGGAAAGAAAGGGAAGCAAGTCTCCATTCTTTCTGTGACCTCCATTAGAGCAGGGTCCCCAAACCCTGGATTGTAGACTGGTACTGGTCTGTGGCCTGCTAGGAACCAGGCTGCACAGCAGGAGCTGAGTGGTCAGCGAGTGAGCCTTACCTTAGCCTGAGCTCCTCCTCTTGTCAGAACAGCAGCGGCCTTAGAGTCTCAGGAACACAAACCTTCTTGTGAACTGAGCATGCGAAGGATCTAGGTCTCATGCTCCTTATGAGAATCTAATGCCTGATGATCTGTTACTGTCTCCCATCACCCCCAGATGGGACCATTTAGTTGCAGGAAAAGAAGCTCAGGACTCTCACCAATTCTATAATGCATTATAGTGAGTGGTATGATTATTAATATTTAATTATATATTACAATGTAATAATAGAAATAAAGTGCACAATAAATGTAATGCACTTGAGTTATCCTGAAACCATCCCCAATGTCAGTCTGTGGAAGAACTGGCTTCCACAAAACTTGCCCCTTGTGCCAAAAAGGGACCACTGCATTACAGCATTCTCACACAATTCTAAGCATATTAGAGGAGCTCTAACTGAATAATTCTATCACTCAGAGGACACCACTATTATATATATCTTTTAGGTATTTTCTCCCAATGTACATATAGCAAAATTGAGTCACATTATAGATATTATGTTGCAACTTGTCTCTTACTAGCAACGTATTATAAACATCTTTTGGTGCCACTAAATATAAACATGGAATATATAGTCTTAATTTAAGAATTATAATTGGTTTCAACATCACATCCTCCCATCCAGGAACTCTTAAAATCTCCTTACTGTAACTCTGTTGAGAGGGATGCATATGACATTGTTACCCAAGAGGAAATCAAAGTTATCAAATGTATCTGTATTATTCTCCCTCAGCATTGTTTTGACAGGAATTGCAGTATTTTAAACCAATGTATTGGCACAATCTGAAAATCAGCTTCTCTTTGATGATCATAGATGGCATAACTGAAGCCACTTGCTGCTGTTATATAAATTTTGTTACATTTTGTTCTGGGAATGGGGTCAATATGGTCATAGATCGAAGCTGGGCACTTTGGCAGCTGTGAAATCAATACTGTTTTGCATTTCCTTTATTGATAGGCTCTAGAGGACCACACTTAGACCAATTCTGAATTCACATTTTGGTAAACACTTCTCCAAAAGTAGATGTCAATAATTTGACGTCTAATAGGGTAGACAGCAAAATATCCCTCCTTCAAAGTAAAAGTATAAGCTATCAACAAAAATTTTCCCGATTTTATTTCTTAGATTGCAATAATATTCTACCACTTCCCTCTCTTTGTGTACCTGTGGTTATAATTGTTAATCTTAAGTAATTGATATTCACATATATATATATAATGTATATCTCCACTTTACAGTTTTTAAATATCACAGTTCTTTACTGACAATACCCAAATATGTCAGATAATCTTACAAGGAAAAAAAACCAGAAACAAACCTCAGATGAAACAAGAATACCAAAAAGAATTCCGGGTTTTTATCTACCAACTTAAGAGGAAGGCAAGGCACTTAGTCAATCATGCCTTTTGCTGGTTAGCCTCTTAGGCTCTCCTCGGTTTTATGAACCAAGAGCCACCAGAGGGAAATAGAAAGTTGAAACATACTAATATGTCAAAGTGTGGAAAGGTGAGTATCAGCATTTCCCATGTGGGTGTGTTTTGATTTCATGTCGATTTGCTTATTTCCTCTCTTACCTGGAACTTCAGAGGCTAAAACTGAAAGTGCAGGAGATCCTGACTGAAATGCTAAATTACTCTTCCAGAGGCTACGATTCCACATAGCCTAGTACCCCAGCATTCAAAGAATCTGTGGAGGAAGGCAATTTCTTTATTAATCTGTTTGTTTTTAATCCTTAATCTATTATAGACTAATGTTTTGGTAAAATACAAAATCGAGCTCTTGGCTGTCATGACAATACCAAATTGTTATAGAGGGCTTTAATCACATATTCTCAATCTCTGTACCAGTAAGAAACAATGTGAGTAGTACTGGTCTTGATTTGAATGCTAAAAGTCCAAATGACTCAGATCATTTAACTTTTCTAGGACTCTGGCTTTTTTATGCTTTAAGTTTCTATATCACATGAGATGTTAGATGCTGAAAAGCTTGGATTGTAAATGGTCAAGCATGACACACAAGCTGGTGGCAGAATTTGATACTAGCTCATTTGGTAACTGGGAACAACTTTGGTGCATTTGATTTCAACATTTTCTGTGGAAATTTGTTTCTTAACTGAGCTGCTGGGAAGAATCATTAATAATAGATAACATAAAACTGAACACCCACATATACACACACACAGACACACATGTAATATAGCCATCGTAGATATGTGTGACTCTTGGTGAGAATTGGTGCAAGAAACCCAAATGGATCTAAAGAACATGAGATTACATGTGTCTTCTTTTATATTATTTTAGGCTTTTTCAA
This sequence comes from Sapajus apella, assembly GCF_009761245.1. Classification (NCBI taxonomy): domain Eukaryota; kingdom Metazoa; phylum Chordata; class Mammalia; order Primates; family Cebidae; genus Sapajus; species Sapajus apella. The sequence goes on along the minus strand of NW_022436949.1, from coordinate 25,593,178 downwards.
AGAAAGGTAAATTTTCTTATTCAGAAAGTGGGTCACATAATGCTGATTATGCTTACCTTAGACATGTGTAGTATTTTTTTCTCTTTATTTTGAGGCAGAAGCTATTGGAGGAAGAAGGTATGACTTGGATAAAATGAGTTTATTATAATAATTTGCAATGGGAAACATTTTTTTTTGAGAAAACATTAAATTTTTAATTATAGTTAATACACATAGAAAATTGCATAAATTATAAGGGAACAGCTCAATGAATTTTCACAAAATGCATAAACCCACCAAACCAGTACTCAGTGACTGAAGAATATAAACAACGTGGAACCTCTCCCTCCCTTAATCTCCCTTTCAATCACCAATCCCCCAAGGATAACTTACATCCTGGTTTCTTATGCAATAGATGAATTTTGCCTGTAATTGAACTTTATATAAATGGACTCACACAATAAGTTCTCATTTCTGGCTGACTTCTTTTGCTCAACATTGTTTGTGAGATTCATTTCTGTGGTTGCCTGTAGTTGTGATTTGCCTATACTCATTGCTCTACAGTGTTCAATTATATGAACATACTCATTTTTTTTTTTGATTGGGGAAAACTTGAATGTATTTGAAAACTTTTTGAAGCCATCTACAAGACAGAATTATAAATCCATGAAATGTTTATATATATGTTGCTCCTGGGGTGTTAGACTTCTGTGTGCCATCCCATTTTCCCTTCCCAATTTTCATTCTGTACATAGGCCGGAAGTTTGCCTAAGCTGAGTCAGAAGAAAAAAGGTGAGCAGATCCCATCCAAAAGCATCAGCAGCCAAACAGATGTGGTAAGAGTGATGGTTTTGATGTTTTAAGGCACCTGGCTACTGCCTCCCAGATTCAGGCAAACTGTACCCAGAGAATTGCTTTGGAAATGAGTCAAATGATCCATGGTGGAAGAAGCTGATTTATTTGTCTAAATTTAGGCAGGAGATATTGAAACTAGCCCCACTCATCAAGGTTTATGCAAGGCCATTATAATATTTCCACATTATCTCTGCCTTTATTAATTCATCCAAGCAGTCTATTTGCTTTTTGGCCCAGTGTAGCCCATTGAGCAGACATCTTAATTGAGTTGTTCATAATGATGCCTAGATCTTTTGCATGAGAGGTGCCAGCTAACTCAGAGCCCATCAGACCCATTAGTGTGTGGGAACTTTAAACGATCTTTTTCAATATGCATTACTTTGCAATTAACTACTTGGGAGTGTGTTGTCATGCATAACCTAATCAATTTCTCTTTTAGTTTCTTTGGGAATACCACAGAATCTCTCAATGTTTCAATGAGGCTTAAAAGTGATGTTGTGATCTCATGGTTAAACTGGTCAAGTTTCAATTCTTTTTTCTTTCAGGATTTATATTTTCAGAATTTATTTTGCTACCAAAACCCTAAGGTTTTTATTTTGAGCCAAAGTTATGTTTGAAATACTTTTTGTTTAAAAATATATCTACTTTAAAAAAGCCTTGGGCATTAGAAAGCTCCAAAGAATAAAAGAAATCAATGTGTACCTCATAATGAAATCCTACATAAAGAAAATGAATTTAAAATTCAACTATAATAATGGATTCTATAATGGAAACCACATCTAATAATTCTGCATATATTTGAATCAAACAAAGCACTATTTTGTTTATATTCTATGATTTGAAGTTAATTGAAATGAACTGAAGGTTTTTAAATTTTGAAAAATACTCTCTCAATAATCTTAATAATCTGAATTATTTAAGACTGGAAGCAATCTGTAGGGTCCATTTTTTTTTTTTTTTTTTTTTTTTTACAGAGATTGAATTAATTTATCTGAGGAGTTGAGCATCTAATATATTATAAAAGAGGCAGAATTATTCTCTATGATATGATTCTTTATTTCATCTGTATTTTTACATATATAAAGAGAAAATCAATCATAATATTTTCTCTCTATAATGTGGAATATTTAGATTACTTATAAGGCTAACCTGCAAACTAAGCCTATTAGTCTTTCAACTTTGACTTGAGACTATATCAAAGCTACATAAGAAATAATTTGGGAATTTTCCTAAAATAGAGATAAATTCTTACTATGTGTAGAGAAATAGAATTTGGCTGCAGCTCTGTTGACCCCCACCCTCACCACCCATAAGTCCCAATACCAGTTGGGTTCTTTTCCTTTACCACATTTTGTAAAGAATATATAATGATGAAAGTAAATACTGATCATATGATGTCTTTGATTTACTTCATTCTAATTGACTTAGGATCTTAATATAATATTAAAGCAGTAGTAGCAATAATACACATTATAATCCATAATGATATAAAACAACAAATATATATATATATTTTTAATTGTACTTTAGTTTCCGTGGTGCATGTGCAGATCATGCAGGATGGTTGCATAGGTACATACATGGCAAGGTGGTTTGCTGCCTTTCTCCCCCTATCACCTATATCTGGTATTTCTTGCCACGTTATCCCTCCCCACCCCCCGCTGTCCCTCCCCTAGTCCCCCGACAACTGACCGCAGTATGTGATGCTCCCCTTCCTGTGTCCACTTGTTTTAATTGTTCAAAACCTGCATATGAGTGATAGCATGTGGTGTTTGATTTTCTGTTCTTGTGTCAGTTTATGAAGAATGATGTTTTCCAGATTCATGCATGTTCCTATGAAGAACACGAACTCACAGTTTTTTATGGCTGTGTAGTATTCCATGGTGTATATGTGCCACATTTTCTTTATCCAGGCTACTCTTGATCGACATTTGGGTTGGTTCCAGGTCTTTGCTATTGTAAACAGTGCCACAATGAACATACATATGCATGTGTCTTTATCATAGAACAATTTATAATTCTTTGGTTATATACCCAGTAATGTGATTGCTAGGTCAAATGGTATTTCTATTTCTAGGTCCTTGAAGAATTGCCACACTGTCTTCCACAATGGTTGCACTAATTTGCACTCCCACCAACAGTGTAAAGTGTTCCTATTTCTCCACATCCTCTCCAGCATCTGTTGTCTCCAGATTTTTTAGTGATTGCCATTCTAACTGGTGTGAGATGGTATCTCAATGTGGTTTTGATTTGCATTTCTCTAATGACCAGTGATAGTGAGCATTTTTTCATATGTTTGATGGCCTCATATATGTCTCCTTTTGAAAAGTGCCTGTTCATGTACTTCACCCGCTTTTGAATAGGCTTATTTGTTTTTTTCTTGTAAGTTTGTTTTAGTTCTTTGTAGATTCTGGATGTTAGCCCTTTGTCAGATGGGTAGATTGCAAAAATATTTTCCCATTCTTTTGGTTGCTGGTTCACTCTAATGATTGTTTCCTTTGCTGTACAGAAGCTCTGGAGTTTAATTAGATCCCATTTGTCTATTTTGGCTTTTGTTGCTAACACTTTTGCTGTTTTAACCATGAAGTCCTTGCCTATGCCTATGTCCTGAATGGTTTTGCCTAGGTTTTCTTCTAGGATTTTTATGATGTTAGGTCTTATGTTTAGATCTTTAATCCATCTGGAATTAATTTTAGTTTAAGGTGTCAGGAAGGCATCCAGTTTCTGCTTTCTGCACATTGCTAGTCAGTTTTTATTGAAGATTTTTACATCGATGTTCATCATGGATTTTGGCCTGAAGTTTTCTTTTTCAGTTGTGTCTCTGCCCAGTTTTGGTATTAGGATGATGTTGGTCTTATAAAATGAGTTGGGGAGGATTCCCTCTTTTTGTATTTGGAATAGTTTCAGAAGGAATGGTACCAGCTTCTCTTTGTACGTCTGGTAGAATTTGGCTGTAAACCCGTCTGGACCTGGGCTTTTTTTAGTTGGTAAGCTGTTAATTGCTGCCTCAACTTCAGCCCTTGCTATTCATCTATTCAGGGTTTCAACTTCTTCCTGGTTTAGTCTTGGGAGAGTACAAGTATCAGGAATTTATTCATTTCTTCTAGATTTACTGGCTTGTGTGCATAGAGTTGTTTGTTGCAATCTCTTATGGTAGTTTGTGTTTCTGTGCATAGTTAGTGATATACCCTTTACCGTTTTTTATTGCATCTACTTGATTCTTCTCTTTCTCTCTCTTTTTTATTAATCTGGCTAGCAGTCTGTCTATTTTGTTGATCTTTTCAAAAACCAGCTCCTGGATTTGTTGATGTTTTGAAGGGTTTTTTTTGTGTCTCTATCTCCTTCAGTTTTGCTCTGATCTTAGTTATTTCTTTTATTCTGCTAGGTTTTGAGTTTTTTTTAAATCTTGCTCCTCTAACTCTTTCAATTTTGATGATAGGATGTCAATTTTCGACCTTTCCTTGCTCCTCATGTGGGCATTTATTGCTATGAATTTTCCTCTAGACACCACCTTAAACGTGTCCCAGAGATTCTGATATGTTGTGTCTTTGTTCTCGTTGGTTTCGAAGAACATCTTTATTTCTGTCTACATTTCATTGTTTATCCAATTGATATTCAGGAGCCAGTTGTTCATTTTCCATGAAGTTGTGTGGTTTGAGTAGGTTTCTTAATCCTGAGTTCTAATTTGATTGCACTGTGGTCTGAGAGATTGCTGGTTATGATTTCCATTCTTTTGCATTTGCTAAGGAGCGATTTACTTCCAATTATGTGGTCGATTTTAGAATAAGTGCTATGTGGTTCGGAGAAGAATATATATTCTGTGGATTTGGGGTTGAGAGTTCTGTAAATGTCTATTAAGTTCCTTGGTCCAGATCTGCGTTCAAGTCCTGGATTTCCTGTCTTGTTGATTTGTCCAATATTGACAGTGGAGTTTTAAAGTCTCTCACTATTATTGCGTGGGAGTCTAAGTCTCTTTGTAGATCATTAAGGACTTGCTTTATGTATCTGGTGCTCCTATATTGGGTGCATATATATTTAGGATAGTTCTTCTTGTTGTATTGATCCTTTTACCATTATGCAATGCCCTTATCTCTTTTGATCTTTGTTGGTTTAAAGTCCATTTTATCAGAGTCTAGGATTGCCACCCCTACTTTTTTTTTGCTCTCCAATTGCTTGGTAAATCTTCTTCCATCCCTTTCTTGAGTCCATGTGTGTCTCTGCATGTGAGATGGATCTCCTAAGTATAGCATACCAATGGTTCTTGGATTTTTATCCAATTTATCAGTCTGTGTCTTTGGATTGGGGCATTTAGTCCCTTTACATTTAATGTTAATATTGTTCTGTGTTAATTTGATCCTGCCATTTTATTACTGGTTGGTTGTTTTGCCCTTTTGTTGGCATAATTTCTTCATTGCATTGTTGGTCTTTACCATTTGGTTCTCTTTTGCAGTGACTGGTACTGGTTTTTCCTTTCTGTGTTTAGTTCTTCCCTCAGGAGCTCTTGTAGGGCAGGTATGGTAGTGACAAAATCTCTCAGCAATTGCTTGTCCATAAAGGATTTTTATATCTCCATCACTTTATGAAGCTTAGTTTGGCTGGATGTGAAATTCTGGGTTGAAAATTCTGTTAAGAATGTTGAATATTGGCCCCCACTCTCTTCTGGGTTGTAGGGTTTCTGCTGAGAGATCCACTGTGAGTCCGTTGGGCTTCCCTTTTTAAATGACCCGACCTTTTTCTCTGGCTGCCCTTAGTATTTTTTCCTTTGTTTCAACCCTGGTGAATCTGACAATTATGTGCCTTGGGGTTGCTCTTCTAGAGGAGTATCGTTGTGGTGTTCTCTTTATTTCCTGTATTTGAATGTTAGCCTGCCTTGCAAGGTTGGGGAAGTTCTCCTGGATAATATCCTGAAGAATGTTTTCCAGCTTGGATTCATTCTCCCCATCATCTTCCAGTACACTGATCAAGCGTAGATTAGGTCTTTTCACGTAATCCCATATTTCTTGAAGGCTTTGTTCATTTCTTTTCACTCTTTGTTCTCTTTTCTTGCTTTCTTGTTTTGTTTCATTGAGTTGATCTTCAATCTCTGATATCCTTTCTTCTGCTTGATCTATGTAGCTATTGAAACTTGTGTATGCTTCACGAAGTTCTTGTGCTGTGTTTTTCAGCTCCTTCAAGTTGTTTATGTTCTTCTCTAAGCTGCTTATTTTAGTTAGTATTTCATCTAATCTTTTTTAAAGTTTTTAGTTTCTTTGCATTGGGTTAAAACATGTTCCTTTAACTCAGAGAAGGTTGTTATCCATCTTCTGAAGCCTGCTTCTGTCGAGTCATCAAATTAGTTCTCCATCCAGCTTTATTCCCTTGCTGGTGAGGAGTTGTGATCTTGTGGTGGGGGAGAGGTGTTCTGGTTTTTGATGGTTTCATTCTTCTTGTGCTGTTTTTTTCCCATCTCATTGAATTTACATAGTTTTGATCTCACGTAGCTGCTTGGGGAGGTGGCCTTTCCTTTGTCTGCCTGTAGAGGCGCTGCTGAGCTGCCATGGATTCAGTGGCGCTGCTGTCTTACTTATTCAGGAAAGTTAGGCCTGCTTCTGCAGTGGTGGCCGCCTCTCCCCCCACCGAGCTGGATCCTTCCTGGTCGCTCTCTAGGTGCGAAACTCTGGCGTGAGAGTTTTTTTCAATCTGCTGGGCTTTGTCGAGGTCGGGGGACCTGTCCTGCCATATGGGCTGTTTCCCTGTTTTCAGTTCCCCTTCCTCTGGTTGGAGGATAGATCCATGCAGTCAGCTTTCTGGCTTTCTTGTCAGCCAGTACTTCTGCCGAGATCTATGCTGACAGCCCCGGCGCCGGCCAAAGTTGCTGTTCTGCCCTGTTCCCGTGGCTCGCTGAGACTTTTCAGCCCAGTGAAGATCTGTTCTGTGGGTTGCAGAGAGCTTGGGTGGAGCTGTATCGGAACTCAACTCCCAGAAGGGGAGATCCTCCAGTCCTCTGGTCGGTTACACGCACCTCCTGGGTGGGGCTCTGCCCCGCCTTGCCTCAGCTTGCCCTTTTTGGTTTATGCCCACTGTCCAACCAGACCCACAAAATAAACCTGGTACCTCATTTGGAACTGTGGAGATCACTCGGTTTCTGCATCTCTCTCGCTGGGAGCTGCCTCTTATTTGGCCATCTTGGGATCCAAGCTATATTTGTATTTTGAAAGTAATTTTTTCCCAGGTGGTATGTGAAGGTCAAAAGAATCAGCTCGTTCTTCTGCTTCAGACTCAAGTATAACTTCAACTTGAAAACGGAAAAAAAATATTTAGTATTGCATGTATCAATGATAAATAATGGCAGGAGCCCAAATGTGCTTCATCAAAGTCAACTATCCCTCTGTAACCACTGGGGGATTTTGATCACCAAGGATGACCATGTAAGAAGTTATTTATATATAAGGTTTTTCCTGGAGGATAGAAGCCAAACATCAGCTCAGTTGGCTGTTTAGTAAATAATTTTGGTGATAATGATATCAATTTTACGTGTATTGTGTGTACCCTTTATTTATTTATTTTCTAAAAAATATTTTCATTTTGTAGAGGTGGGGCCTCACTATGTTGTCCAAGATTGTTTGGAACTCCTCAAGTGATCCTCCTACCTCAGCCTCCCAAAATGTTCATGTGAGCTACCACTCTTTGCCAATGTCACCATTTTTAAGTTCAGGGATCCATGTACCAGTTTGTTATATAGGTAAACTTGTGTCATGGGGATTTGTTGGACAGATTATTTCATCACCCAGGTACTAAGCCTAGTACCCATTAGTTATTTTTCTGATCTTCTCCCTCCTCCCTCCATCCACTCTCAGGAAGTCCTCAGTATCTGTTGTTTCTCTCAGTGCCTATGTGTTCTCATCCTTTCACTCCCACTTATAAGTGAGAACATGTGGTATTTGGTTTTCTGTTCTTGAATTAGTTTGATAAGATAATGGCCTCCAGCTCCATCCATGTTCCTGCAAAGAACATGATATTGTTCCTTTTAATGGCTGCATAGTATTCCATTGTGTATATGTACCACATTTTCTTTATCTAGTCAGCTGCTGATGGACATTTGGGTTGATTTCTTGTCTTTGCTATTGTGAATTGTGCTTCAATGAACATATTCGTACATATGTCTTGGTAATGTTTATAGAATATTTCTATTTTATTTTATATTATTTATATTCATTTGGGTATATACCCAGTAGTGGGGTTGCTGGGTCAAATGGTATTTCTGTTTTTAGCTCCTTGAGGAATTGCCACACTGTTTTCCACAATGGTTGAACTAATTTACTCTCTCACTAATAGTGCATTGTCACTATTTCAAAAGTCAACTTTGCCAATTTGCCTCCTCACATCTTTCTGGTGTCATCAATTACTTCTAGATTCCTGGATCCACTCAAACATTCTGGAGAATGATTGACACTTACTGGCAACCAGGGTCATTGCAAAGGAACTAGTAACAGAAGTTCTATTAATAACATGACTTTTAAATGATTTGAATCTGGAGAAATATTTACGCCTTTGTATGTATAAGGCATACATACATACCAACACTTCCTGATGCATTGAGAACCCACATAATTACATAGGAGAAGGAAATATAATACTTTTCTGTGATTACACTTTGGTCCACCTTTTCTCAACTCAAAACTATGGAATTAAAAATACAGCAGGACCTAAAAATTCATCATTACAATAGTGAGCACAAATAGATACTCAATACTTCATCTTTGACAAACCAGAAATATAGAACTTAATTTGTATTTCATGTTCTTAGCAGTTATTTAAGGACAAAAATTATTTTTAATGTGTTTTGTGAACAACTCTTAAAGGAATGTGGGTTATTAATAAATTTTGATTGGGGAAGATGATGATGAATCACACATGAGATTGGATGGGCCCTTAATGGTAGATTAGACGCTTTTAGCATGCCTCAGCCACTTAGAAATAGCAACATAATACATAAAGATCAACTTTGTGAGTTTAAATGCAAGAAGATAAATGGGAATACACTGGGATCATGAAAGACACCCCAAATCCTAGCAGGAGGATGCCATTAAACAGCCTCTGTGACAGTGTCTGGCTGAAAAAGAGTAAGTGAAGCCCCAGTATATGACAGAGGCAGAGCGCCTCCTTCTGTGACTCACCTTTCCACTGGGGATTCAAGCAACTCAAGCCAAAGGAGAGCACTTTGTTTCTCCCAAGCTCTGGAGCTAAGTTGGGGATAGGCTTGGAGGCACTGAGAGGGAAAGACACTGGAAAAAGCTGCTGGCATTTTCACAGAGCTGGGACCTAGAACAGGATGCCATTTTTAATCTAGGTGCATGCAAAGTCAGCCATTCTTTGGTGACACAGCAATGTGGCTGCACAGGCACTTTAGTCTCAGGCCAGAGATTGAAGTAGGGTAGAGGCGTCCACAGCCATAACTGTGGGAAGTGCCTCAGCAGTAGGCATGGAATTGTACTGTCTGATGTTGTAAGCCTGGGGAGGGAGCTGCTACAGCTGCAGTTTCTCCTGGATGGCAAGACTTGCAGCCAGAATCAATTTGGTACTAGGAACCAGTCAGCATGTTCCATGGCTAGTTGTTCCAGCATCCTCCCCTGAGTTTATGGTGCAGAAGGGCCATCTCTGCTCCATCCCTAGGCAGATATAGGCATTTGGTGCACCTGCTTGCCTGAAACAGCAGCCTAAGCCTCTCTACCCTTCCTATACATAGATCATGGTGCAGCAGGGCTCTCCCCTCCCCACACTGAGGCAGATCTCCAGGCATTCAGAGCACCCATTCAACTGGTTCAGCAGCCTGAGCCACTCTACCCTTTCTGACATAGATTGTGGTGCAGCAAGGACTTCATTTCTTGCCCAGGCAGATCTTCAGGTATTCAGAGCATCTGTTTGCCCTATTCAGCAGCCTGAGTCACCCCACACTGCCTGTACAAAGATCTTAGTGTAAGGGGTCCCTGCTGGAACATACCTAGGCAGATCTTCAGGCATCAGGGGCACCTAATCTTCTGGTTTAGGAGTTTAGTCACCCCCATCCCCATATGTAGAACTTAGGGCAGAATACAACGTGTGACCACCAAGTGCCCAGAGGTGTGCCTAGGCATGGAGCTGGGAAACCCTGAAGCTGCTCTCCCAGTTCCATGCCAAGGCACCCCTCTAGCCAGCCATTGTATTCTCCCTCAGTACTGGTGCATGTGCTTGTCATTGGATGACCTGTAGGTGAACTTGCCTGGTTGGGCCCTGCTCATTTTGGCTCCCACTCACCCTGGCATCAACAGGAAGCTCAGACCACTGTGCACTTCACAATTAACCCACTGCCTGAGACAGCAGAGAACGTCTCCCACTACACAGGGATCAAGTATATACTCAGCCACATTGACCACAGCTGGTTTTTACCTGTAAGTGTTGTCTACTGGCTTGCAAAACAAACTGCATGGCCTAATATAAAACTTGCAGGCAGAGGCACATAGGGCTATAAAAGCAAAGCCAAAAGACTCTACCTAGTATTCTCTGTAGTCTCACTCCTGAGGAGCAGAGGGGAGGAAAAAGGAAAGAAAAAACTAAATATTACAGGGGGTAAAAAGGAAGAATCTTACACACACACAAATAACAAACATTGCAAGTGCTTGTGTCTCAGATGAGAATCAACACAAAATTTGGGCCACCTGAAAAACCCAAATGTAGTGACACCACCAGAGGATTATACTAGCTCTCCAGCAATGGTCACTAAGCAAAATGGAAACTTAGAAGAGACCGATCAAAAATTCAAAGTGTGAATTGCATAGAAGCTCAATAAAATCTGAAACAAGGTTGAGAATCAACACAAAGAAACTTCTAAAGCAATCCGGGTAAGGAAGAGATAAACATCTTAAGGAAAATCAATCAGAGATTCTGGAATTGAAAAACTCACATAAAGAGTTTCAAAATACAATTGAAAGGTCAATCAATAGATTGGACCAAGCAAATAAAGAATTTCAGAGTTTGAAAATGGATCTTTCAAACTAACATAGAAATTTTTAAAAAGATTATAAAAAAAATGAAAAAAGCCTTCAAGAAATATGGCATTGTGGAAAGTGACCATATGTATTATTGACATTACTGAGGAAGAAAGAAAAAAGTAAACAACATGAAAAACATATCTGAAAGAATAATTCAAGAAAAATTTCCTAATCTTGTTATAGACATAGACAACCAGATATAAAAAAATCTGTAGAAAGCCTGTGAGATAGTATAAAAAAGTGAACAACACTAAGGCATATAGTCAACAGACTATTTTTTTAAAAAAATAAAAAAAATTATATGCAAATAGAGAAAATTTTCAGGTCACATATAAAGGGAAGCCCAATTGCCCAACAGCAGACTTCTCATCAGAAACCTTGTAAGCCAGGAGAAACTGGGACCCTATTTTCAGCATTCTTAAATAAAATAAATTCTAACAAAAAATTTCACATCCCACCAAACTAAGCTTCATTAGTGAAAGAGAAATAAAATATTTTTCAGACCAGCAAGTGGTAGGGGAATTTGTTACTATTAGACCAAGTTTACAAGAGATCCTAATCAGTGTTCTAAACATGAAATAAAAGAACAATACCTGCTACTACAAAAACATATGCAAGTACATAGCCCACAGACCCTATAAAGCAACTACACAATAGAAACTACAAAGCAACCAGCTAACAACTTTATGATAGGATCAAAACCTCACATATCAATATTAATCTTGAATATGAATAGTCTAAATGTCCCACGTAAAAGACACAGTGCAAGCTGAATAAAGCAGAAAGAGCTATCTGTCTGCTGTTATCAAGAGACTCATCTCACATGTAATGACACTCGTAGGCTCCAGGTAAGAGGGTGGAGAAATATCTACCATGCAAACAACAACAAAAAAAGAGCAGAGGTCACTATTCTTATATAAAATAAAACAGACTTTAAACCAACAACAGTAAAAAAGGACAAAGAACATTACATATTAATAAGAGTTCAATTCAGCAAGAAGACTTAAATATTCTAAATATATACACATTCAACATTGGAACACCCAGATTCATTAAACATACAAAAAAACTTCAACACCCCACTGTCAGCATTAGCAGATTACTGAGGCAGAAAACTAACAAAAAATTTCTGTACTTAAGCTCCACACTTGACCAATTGAACACAGTGGACAAGTACAGAACACTCCACCTATCAACCAGAGAATATACATCCTTCTCAGTTGCACACCATATTAGGGTTCTCCAGAGGGACAGAACTAATATAAAGGGGAGTTTATTAGGTATAAATTTACACAATCACAAGGTCTTACAATAGGCTGTCTGCAAGCTGAGGAGCAAGGAGAGTCATTCTGAGTTCCAGAACTGAAGAACTTGGAGTCCAATGTTCAAGTGCAGGAAGCATCCAGCATGGGAAAAAGATGAAGACTGGGAGGCTAGGCCCATCTCTCCTTTTCACAATTTTCTACCTGCTTTATATACACTGGCAGCTGATTAGATTGTGACCACCAAATTAAGGGTGGATCTGCCTTCCTCAGCCCACTGACTCCAATGTGAATTTCTTTTGGTAACAGCCTTACAGACACACCCAGGATCAATACTTTGTATCCTTCAATCCAATCAAGTTGACACACAGTTTTAACCATTACACAAATGGAACGTATTCCAGGATCAACCACATGCTCAGCCATAAAGCCAGTATAAATAAATTCAAAAGAGTTAAAATCATACCTTGGACCATTTTCTTGGATCACAGTGAAATAAAAACCGAAACCAATACCAAGATCTCTCAAAATCACACAATTACATGGAAATTAAACAACTTGTCCCTGAATGACTTTTGTGTAAACAAAAAAATTAACATAGAAATAAAAAAAAATTCTTTGAAATAAATGAAAACAGAGACATATCATACTAAAATCTCCAGGATGCAGCAAAAGCAGTGTTCAGTTTATAGTCCTAAACACCTACCTCAAAAAGTTAGGTCTAAAATTAATGAGCTAACATCACACCTAGAGGAACTAGAAAAACAAAAACTAACCTCAAAGCTAGCAGATGAAAAGAAATATTTAAAATCAGAGCAGAACTGAACAACAATGATACCCCCCAAAATCTATACAAAGAATGAACAAAACCAAAAGTTGCTTTTTAAAAAGGATAAACAAGATAGACCACTAGCTAGATTTGCAAAAGAAAAAGAAGAGATACAAATAAGTATAATCAGAAACAGCAAAGGTGATATTACATCCAATCCCACAAAAGATCCTCAGACTATTATGAACATCTCTATGCATACAAACTAGAAAATTTAGAGGAAATGGATAAAATCCTGGAAACACACAACTTCCAAAGATTAAGTCAGGAAGAAATTGAAACCCTGAACAAACCAATATTGAGTTCCAAAAGTGAATGAGTGATTGAAAACTGATCAACCAGAAAAAGCCCCAGACCAGATGGATTCATAGCTGATTCTACCAGATGTACAAAGAAAAGCTGGTACTAATTCTACATTCCAAAAAATTGAGAATGAGGGGCTCTTGCCCAACTCATTCTGCAAAGGCAACATCACCCTGATACTAAATCCTGCCGAAGACACAACAAAAAACACTACAGGTCAATACCCATGATAAACATAGAAACAAAGATCCTCAAAGAAATGTTACTTAACTAAATCCAGCAGTGCACCAAAAAATTACTTCACCACCATCAAGTAGGCTTCATTCCTGGGATTCAAGGTTACTTCAACATAAACGAATCAATAAATGTGATTCATCACATAAACAGAATTACAAACAAAAACCATATGATTATCTCAACAAACGTGCAAAAAGTTTCAATAAAAATCCATATGCCTTCATGATAAAAACCCTAAATAAACTAGGCACTGAAGAAACATACCTCAAAACAATAACAGCCATCTATGACAAGCCCACAGCCAACATCATATCAAATGATGCGTTCCCACTGGAAGAATTCCCACTAAGAATTAGAACAAGACAAGAATGCCTACACTTACCACTCCTATGCAAAATAGTACTGGAGGTACTAGCAAGCCTAATCGGGCAAAGAAAGAAATCAAAGGCATCCAAATAGGAAAACAAAAAGTCAAACTATCTCTCATATCACGGATGATATGATTCTATACCCAGAAAACCTTAAAGACTGCCAAAAAGCTCCTGGAAATGATAAACGACTTCAGTAAAGTTTCAGAATACAAAATCAATGTACAAAAAATCAGTAGCATTTTTATATACCAATAACATTCAAGCTCAGAGCCAAATCAAGAAAGCAATCCCACTTACAATAGCCACAAAAAATACCTAGGAATACATCTAACCAAGGAGATGAAAAATCTCTGCAAGGAAAACTATAAAACACTGCTGAAAGAAATCAGAAATGACACAAATGGAAAAACATTTTCATGCTCATGGATTGGAAGAATCAATAGTGTTAAAATGGCCATAGCAATCTGCAGCTTTAACACTATTCCTATGAAACTACCAACATCATTTTTTCACAGAATTAGAAAAAGCTATTCTAAAATTCATGTGGAACCAAAAAGCCTAAATAGTCAAAGTAATCCTAAACAAAAGAATAAAGCTGAATGTGTTACATTACCTGGTTTCAAACCATACTATAAGGATCTGGTAGCCAAAACAGCATGGTACTGCTACAAAAACAGACACATAGACCAATGGAACAGAATAGAGAACCTAGAAATAAAGTTGCACATCTACAACCATCTGATCTTCGACAACGTTGACAAAATGAGCAATGGGGAAAGGACTCCCTATTCAGTAAACGGTGCTGGGTTAGCTGGCTAGCCATATGCGGAAAAATAAAACTGGACCCCCTAGCTTTCAGTATATGCAAAGCTTAACTCAGGATGGATTAAGGATTTAAATATAAGACCTCAAACTGAAAGATGGCCATTTAGGAACAGCTCGGGATTGCAGCTCCCAGTGAAAGCACAGAGGGTGAGTGGATGCCGCATATTTATTGCCCACAGACTAGGCAATTCCCAGGCGGAGGAGCTCCACGGGTCGCCAGTGCAGCTGTTTCGGCCAGCGTGGCTGTGCCGGCCAGCACCGCTGCTTTGACCCGCGCAGCTGTTTTGTCGGCGCCCCGGAGCAGCGGTTTTCCGTAGAAAATACACCAGTCCAGGTGCCCTTCTGGCAGGCAATTGGAGCCACAGGAAGTCGCCCATTCGTCTGTTTAAAAAGGGGACTGAGCAGGGAGTCAGGACAGTAGATTCCAGGGAAAAAAAAGCACCACGAATCTCAGTGCTGCTGTTTAAGCCAGCACAGTGAGTTGTCGTGCAGAAAAAAACACACACCACGGCGCCTCTTCAACAGGCGACTGGAACACCAACTTAAAAAAAAAAAAAAGGCTCTGAGGCAGGGAGCCAGGCGATGAGGCTCGGCTGGTCCCACACCCACAAAAGAACAGCAATCAGAAACTGTCTGGATTGAGAGTTTCACAGCAAGCACAGGTGAACGCAGGATGGTCCAGCTCTGTGGGGGAGGGGCATCCGCCATTACCCAGGCAGCCTGCCACTATGGAGGTAGTCAGCCAATGCTGAGGCAGCCCGCCATTGCCAAGGCAACCCGCCACTACAGAGAAACTCAGCCTTAACAGAGGTGGGACACCCTTGCCAAGGCGGTTCTAATTACACCCATATAAACAGGACTGCAGGGAAGTTCACTCGGCAGCTGGGCAGAGCCCACAGCAGCTCAGCAAAGCCTCTACAGGCAGACAGTGACTAGGCTGCCTCCTTGCTGGGCAAGGCAGCTCTGAGGGAAAAAAAATAAAGAGAAGGCAGCAGTATAACCGACACTCATAAATCCCTAAATCCCTGGGACAGAGCACCTGGGAACAAAAAGCAGTTTATGAATTCTGCTGCAGCAGACCTAAACGAACCTGCCCAGCAGCTCCGAATGAACAACGGAGCTCACAGTTCAGCATTTGAGCTCCTATATAGAAGAGACTGTCTCCTCAAGCAGCTCCCTGACCCGTGTATATCCAAAAAGACACCTCATAAAGGAGAGATCAGATTGATAATTGGTGGCTATCCTTCTGGGACAAAGATAGCAGAAGAAGAAAACTGGTAACAACCCTTACTGTTCAGCACCTGCTGCAGGTGAACCCCAGGCAAGCAGGGCCTGGAGTGGACCTCAGCAGACCTACAGCAGAGGGGCCAGACTGTCAGAAGGAAAACCAAGAAACAGAAATAACTTCATCATCAACAAACAGAACCTCCACTCAGAGACCCAATCGGAAAGCCAGCAACTACAAAGTTGACAGGTGGATAAATCCATAAAGATGGGAAGAAACCAGTGCAAAAAGGATGAAAACACCCGAAACCAGAACACTTCTCCTCCTACAAGAGATCACAACTCCTCACCAGCAAGGGAACAAGGTTGGAGGGAGAACGAGTGTGATGAAATGACAGAATCAGACTTCAGAAGGTGGGTAGTAAGAAACTTCTGTGAATTTAAAGAACATGTTCTAACCCAATGCAAAGAAACTAAGAACCTTGAAAAAAGATTTGACGAAATGCTAACGAGAATGGACAAAATAGAAAGGAATATAAGTGAATTGATGGAGCTGAAAAACACAACATGAGAACTTCGCGAAGCATGCACAAGTATCAACAGCTGAATTGACCAAGCAGAAGAAAGGATATCAGAGGTTGACGATCAACTCAATGAAATAAAACGGGAAGGCAAGGCTGGAGAAAAAAGGGTAAAAAGGAATGAACAAAGTCTCCAAGAAATGTGGGACTATGTGAAAAGACCTAATCTACGTTTGATAGGTGTACCTGAATGCGACGAAGAGAATGAATCCAAGCTAGAAAATACTGTTCAGGATATTATCCAGGAAAACTTCCCCAACCTAGCAAGGCAGGCAAACATTCAAGTCAAGGAAATACAGAGAACACCACAAAGATATTCCTCAAGAAGAGCAACCCCAAGGCACATAACCGTCAGATTCACCAGAGTTGAAATGAAAGAGAAAATACCAAGGGCAGCCAGAGAGAAAGGTCCAGTTACCCACAAAGCGAAGCCCATCAGACTCACAGCAGATCTCTCAGCAGAAACCCTACAAGACAGAAGAGAGTGGGGGCCAATATTCAACATCCTTAAAGGAAAGAAATTTCAATCCAGAATCTCCTATCCAGCCAAAGTAAGCTTCATAAGTGAAGGAAAAATAAAATCCTTTGTGAACATGCAAGTACTCAAAGATTTTTGTCACCACCAGGCCTGCTTTACAAGAGCTCCTGAAAGAGGCTCTACGCATATAAAGGAACAACCAGTACCAGCCACTCCAATAACATGCCAAATGGTAAAGAGAATCGACACAATGAAGAATCTGCATCAACTAATGGGCAAAACAGCCAGCTAGCACCAAAATGGCAGTATCAAATTCGCACATAACAATATTAACCCTAAATGTAAATGGACTAAATGCCCTAATCAAAAGACACAGACTGGCAAATTGGATAAAAAGACAAAACCCATCGGTGTGCTGTATCCAGGAAACCCATCTCACACGTAAGGATACACAAAGGCTCAAAATAAAGGGATGGAGGAAGATTTACCAAGCAAATGGAGAGCAAAAAAAAAGCAGGAATTGCAATTCTCATCTCTGATAAATTAGACTTTAAAGCAACAAAGATCAAAAGACACAAAGAAGGACATTACATACTGGTAAAAGGATCAATGCAGTAAGAAGAGCTAACAATCCTAAATATATACGCACCCAATACAGGAGCACCCAGATACATAAGGCAAGTTCTTAATGACTTACAAAGAGACTTAGACTCCCACACAATAATAGTGGGAGACTTTAACACCCCATTGTAAATATTAGACAGTTCAACCAGACAGAAAATTAACAAGGATATCCAGGACTTGAACTCAGACCTGGACCAAGCAAACCTAATAGACATTTACAGAACTCTCCACCCCAAATCCACAGAATATACATTTTTCTCAGCACCACATCACACCTACTCTAAAATTGACCACATAATTGGAAGTAAATCACTCCTCAGCAAATGCAAAAGAACGGAAATCATAACAAACAGTCTCTCAGACACATTGCAATCAAGTTAGAACTCAGAATTCAAAAACTAACCCAGAACTGCACAGCTTCATGGAAACTGAACAACTTGCTCTTGAATGTTGACTGGATAAACAATGAAATGAAGACAGAAATAAAGATGTTCTTCGAAACTAACGAGAATGAAGACACAACATACCAGAATCTCTGGGACACATTTAAAGCAGTCTCTAGAGGAAAATATATAGCAATAAGTGCCCACATGAGAAGCAAGGAGAGATCAAAAATTGACACCCTATCGTCAAAACTGAAAGAGCTAGACGAGCAAGATCAAAAAAACTCAAAGTCTAGCAGAAGACAAGAAATAGCTAAGATCAGAGCAGAACTGAAGGAGATAGAGACACAAAAAACCCTTCAAAAAATCAATAAATTCAGGAGCTGGTTTTTTGAAAAGATCAACAAAATAGACAGACCACTAGCCAGATTAATAAAAAAGAAAAGAGAGAATAACCAAATTGATGCAATAAAAAAAGATAAAGGGGATATCACCACAGATTCCACAGAAATTCAAACCATCATCAGGGATTATTACAAACAACTCTATGCACATAAACTAGTAAACCTGGAAGAAATGGATAAATTCCTGGACACTTGCCTCCTCCCAAGCCTAAACCAGGAAGAAGCCGAAACCCTGAACAGACCCATAACAAGGTCTGAAGTTGAGGCAGCAATTAAGAGCTTACCACCCAAAAAAAGCCCAGGTCCAGATGGGTTCACAGCCGAATTATACCAGACATACAAAGAGGAGATGGTACCGTTCCTTCTGAAATTATTCCAAATAATACAAAAAGAGGGAACTCTTCCCAAATCATTTTATGAGACCAACATCATCCTGATTCCAAAACCCTGCAGACACTCAACAAGAAAAGAAAACTTCAGGCCAATATCCATGATGAACATAGATGCAAAAATCTTCAATAAAATACTGACAACAGCACATCAAAAAGCTTATCCACCATGATCAAGTAGGCTTCATCCCGGGGATGCAAGGCTGGTTCAACATATGCAAGTCTATAAACGTAATCACCACATAAACAGAACCAAAGACAAAAACCACATGATTATCTCAATTGATGCAGAGAAGGCCTTTGACAAATTTCAACAGCCCTTTATGCTAAAAACCCTCAATAAGCTAAGTATTGACGGAACGTATCCCAAAATAATAAAAGCTATTTATGACAAACCAACAGCCAATATCATACTGAATGGGCAAAAACTGGAAGCATTTCCCTTGAAATGTTGCACCAGACAAGGATGCCCTCTCTCACCACTCCTATTCAATATAGTACTGGAAGTTCTAGCCAGAGCAATCAGGCAAGAAAAAGAAATAAAGGGCATTCAAATAGGAAAGGAGGAAGTCAAATTGTCTCTATTTGCAGACAACATGATCGTATATCTAGAAGACCCCATCGTCTCAGCCCCAAATCTCCTGAAACTGATAAGCAACTTCAGCAATGTCTCAGAATACAAAATCAATGTGCAAAAATCACATGCATTCCTATACACCAATAACAGACATAAAGAGAGCCAAATCAAGAACCAACTGCCATTCACAATTGCCACAAAGAGAATAAAATGCCTAGGAATACAACTAACAAGGAACGTAAAGGACCTCTTCAAGGAGAACTACAAGCCACTGCTCAACAAAATAAGAGAGGACACAAACAGATGGAGAAACATTCCATGTTCATGGTTAGGAAGAATCAATATCGTGAAAATGGCCATACTGCCCAAAGTAATTTACAGATTCAATGGTATCCCCATCAAGCTACCAATGACCTTCTTCGCAGAACTGGAAAAAACCACCTTAAACTTCATATGGAACCTAAAGAGAGCCCACATAGCCAAGTCAATTCTAAGCAAAAAGAACAAAGCGGGAGACATCACACTACTGGACTTCAAACTATACTACAAGGCTACAGTAATCAAAACAGCATGGTACTGGTACCAAAACAGAGATATAGACCAATGGAACAGAACAGAGGTCTCGGAGGCAACACAACATATCTACAACCATCTGATCTTTGACAAACCAGACAAAAACAAGCAATGGGGAAAGGATTCCCTGTTCAATAAATGGTGTTGGGAAAGCTGGCTAGCCATGTGCAGAAAGCAGAAACTGGACCCCTTCCTGACACCTTACACTAAAATTAACTCCAGATGGATTAAAGACTTAAACATAAGACCTAACACCATAAAAACCCTAGAAGAAAATCTAGGCAAAACCATTCAGGACATAGGCGTAGGCAAGGACTTCATGACCAAAACACCAAAAGCATTGGCAACAAAAGCCAAAATAGACAAATGGGACCTAATCAAACTCCACAGCTTCTGCACAGCAAAAGAAACAGTCGTTAGAATGAATCGGCAACCAACAGAATGGGAAAAAATTTTTGCAGTTTACCCATCTGACAAAGGGCTGATATCCAGTATTTACAAAGAACTAAAACAGATTTACAAGAAAAAAACTAACAAGCCCATTCAAAAGTGGGCAAAGGATATGAACAGACACTTTACAAAAGAAGACATACATGAGGCCAACAAACATATGAAAAAATGCTCATCATCACTGGTCATCAGAGAAATACAAATCAAAACAACATTGAGATACCATCTCATGCCAGTTAGAATGGCGATCATTAAAAAATCTGGAGACATCAGATGCTGGAGAGGATGTGGAGAAACAGGAACACTTTTACACTGTTAGTGGGAGTGTAAATTAGTTCAACCATTGTGGAACACAGTGTGGTGATTCCTCAAGGACCTAGAAATAGAAATTCCATTTGACCCAGCAATCCCACTACTGGGTATATATCCAAAGGATTACAAATTGTTCTATGATAAGGACACGTGCACACGAATGTTCATTGCAGCACTGTTTACAATAGCAAAGACTTGGAACCAACCCAAATGCCCATTGACGATAGACTGGATAGGGAAAATGTGGCACATATACACTGTGGAATATTATGCAGCCATCAAAAACGATGAGTTTGTGTCCTTTGTAGGGACATGGATGAACCTGGAAACCATCATTCTCAGCAAACTGACAGAAGAGCAGAAGATCAAACACCGCACGTTCTCACTCATAGGTAGGTGTTGAACAATGAGAACACATGGACACACGGAGGGGAGCACTACACACTGGGGTCAGTTGGGGGGAAATAGGGGAGGGACGGTGGGGGGTGGGGAGCTGGGGAGAGATAGCATGGGGAGAGATGCCAGATGTAGGTGATGGGGAGGAAGGCAGCAAATCACACTGCCACGTGTGTACCTATGCAACAATCTTGCATGTTCTTCACATGTACCCCAAAACCTAAAATGCAATAAAATAAATAAATAGGAGGAAAAAAAAAGAAGACCTCAAACTATAAGAATCCCAGAAGAAAATCTAGGAAACATCATTCTGGATGTCAGCCTTGGGGGAAAAAAAGTTTGTGACTAAATTCTTGAAAGCAATTGCAAGAAAAACAAAAATTGAAAAGTGGGATCTAACTAAACTAAAGAGCTTCTGTAAAGCAACAGAAACTATCAACAGAGTAAATAGACAAGCTGCAGAATGGGAGAAAATATTAGCACATTATGCATCTGACAAAGGTTTAATATCTGGAATTCATAAGAAACTTAAACAACTAAACCAGCAAAAAATAAATAACCCCATTAAGAAATAGGCAAAAGGCATGAATTGACCTTTTCAAAAGAAGACACACTAGTGGCCCACAAACATATGAAAAAATGCTCCACATCACTAATCATCAGGGAAATGCACTTTAAAACCACAGTTAGATACCATTTCACATTACCCAAAATGGTGATTATTAGAAAGTGAAAAAACAACAGAAGCTGGCAAGGCTGTGGAGAAAAAGGAATGCTTATACATGATTGGTTGGAATGCAAATTGGTTCAGCCACTGTGAAAAGCTTTGTGGTGATTCTTCGAAGAGCTAAAAACAGAGTTACCATTTGACTCAGAAATCCCATTCCTGGGTATATATCCAAAAGAAAACAAATTGTTCAACCAAAAAGACACATGCACTCCCATGTTCTCACAGCATTATTCACAATAGCAAAGACAGGGAATTGATCCAGGTGCCTATCAACAGTGGACCGGATAAAGAAAATGTGGTACAAATACACCATGGAATATCACCTAGCCATGAAAAAGGATAAAATCCTATCCTTTGCAGCAACTTGGATACAACTGAAGGCCATTATCTAAGTGAATTTATGTAAGAACAGAAAGCCAAATACCACACAGTCTCACTTATAAGTGGAAGCTAAACATTGGGTACTCATTGACATACAGATGGTAGCAATAGAAACTGGAGACTACTAGATAGGGAGGAAGGGGGGAAGGGTTGAAAAACTAACTATTGGGTACTATGTTCAGTACCTGGGTGAAAGGATCAAATATACCCAAGTAACAAACCTGCATGTGCATCTCCAAGTCTAAAATAAAAGTTAAAAATAACAAAACAAAAACAAAACCAAATTAAATTTTGATTAGAAAAAAGAGGCATCAACACAGAATGACAGCCACTGCCATAGAAAATTTAACATCTGATGCCTACCTAGGGGTTACACAAAGAGACATAGCTGTCTAATCACATTTTTCTTTGGTAAAAAGATCTTTTTTTTTTTTTTTTTTTAAATAGAGACGGAGTTTCACTCTTGTTACCAAGGCTGAAGTGCAATGGCGTGATCTTGGTTCACCACAACCTCCACCTCTCAGGTTTAAGTGATTATCCTTCCCCAGCATCCTGAGTAGCTGGGATAACAGGCATCACCATCATGCCTGGCTACTTTTGTATTTAGGGTAGAGACAAGGTTTCTTCATGTTGGTCAGGCTGGTCTTGAACTCCTGACCTCAGGTGACCTGTCTGCCTCAGCCTCCCAAAGTGCTGGGATTACAGGCACCAGCCACTGTGCCTAGTCTATGGTCCAAGGATCTTAATTATTACATTTGAAATATTTCAGTAGTCTCCAGAGTACACTGTCATTCACCAGCTCAACACAGCCGTCTATGGACTAAAGTATAACAACATGTATTTTATACCTGGAACAGAAAGAAAGCAACTAATATAAACTAACAAATGAAAATTATGGAAAGAAAAAAATGAAGAATGAGGAGTAAATTTGATGTGGTTTTAAAGTGAAAAAACAGATCAAGATTAAAGGAATACCATAAGAACAAAATGTTCAAGTTGTAAAAGGCCTATTCCTATGACATACTGTAGTTAGGATTTGCCAATTAGGAAATAAGGAAAAGTTGATCAGATAAATGTAATGGGAATAGCATTTCAATGGCATCTTTTGTGTGAGTGTGTGTGTACATGTGGGCATGCATGCATGAATTTGGCTGAATATTTTAAATCAACTTGAGTGAGCTATAACTTACATATAAGAAAATGCACACATGTTAAATATGGAGTTCAATGAGATTTGAGGATCCATGCTCCTATGTAACCCTCAAAATCATGAGATAGACCATTTCTTTTCGACTAAGAAACTTTTTCTCTCATTGCAGGCAGCATGTGGAGCAGACATGGAAGCTGCGTTGAGAAAAGGAGGAACAAAATATAAACTCTAAATAGAATTTTATAAACCTTAACAGAGGATATTGGTTTTGGAAGAGATTTTAGGCTCAGAACTTTGGGCTTTGGAATATGAGAGTGAAAGCTCCAATTAGCCATACAAAGGCTTGTGGAAAATATTAAAGGAGGAATAGGAATAGGAATCTTTTCCTCCCTTAGTCTTGCTTAAAAAATTTCTTGGACTGTAGAGAAGGTGAATCAGAAATACTAAGATTTAGCCATTTTGTTACAGTATTATGGAATAGGAGGATGAGAGAAAAAGTGATATGATGTATTTCAGTACAGATGATCAGTTTCTCAAATCTCTGATAGTCTTAGGAGTGGTATGTGAGAGCATCCCATAATGTCTCATCACTCCAAAACAGGAAAGGGTGCCAGAGGAAGAGCCTGTGGGCCTAGGGTGAGGAAAGCAGGGCACACTCTCTGCTGGTGGCTGATGAAAACTCAGATATTAGCAGTGAGTGGCAATACCAAAGAGCAATGTTAGCCAAAAACCAGAAGTCTCTCTCCTGCCCTCTCTCGCAGTAGCCCAGCTGTCATACAAGCTTCCCAGAACTTGAATTAACTCTGGGGAGAATGGTGAATAGGAATCCTGGAATGTCAGAAATCACCAATTTGACAAAAATTAAGTTCTCTGCTACTAGGTAAAATGAGACTCAAAGATTAGGTTGAATAGTAGAATAAGAAAATTACATTTTAGTTCAACCATTATGGAAGACAGTGTGGCAATTCCTCAAGGACCTAGAAATAGAAATTCCATTTGACTCAGCAATCCCATTACTGGGTATATATTCAAAGGATTATAAATCATTCTATTATAAAGACACATGCACATATATGTTCACTGCGGCACTGTTTACAATAGCAAAGACCTGGAACCAACCCAAGTACCCATTTATGTTAGATTGGACAAGGAAAATGTGGCACATATACACCATGCAATATTATGCAGCCATAAAAAATGATGAGTTTGTGTCCTTTGTAGGGACATTGACGAATCTGGAAACCATCATTCTCAGCAAACTGACACAAGAACAGAAAATCAAACATCACATGTTCTTGCTCATAGGTGGGTGTTGAACATGAGAATGCATGGACACAGGGAAGGGAGCATCACACTCTGGGGTCTGTTTGGGGGTGGGGGCTAGGGGAGGGACAGTGGGGGTGGTGGGGAGGTTGGGGAGGGATAACATGGGGAGAAATGCCAGATATAGGTGATGGGGGGATGGAGGCAGCAAACCGCATTGCCATGTATGTACCTATGCAACAATCCTGCATGATCTGCACATGTACCCTAGAACCTAAAGTACAATAAAAAAAGGAAAAAAATACAATTTTTTTGCATATCTAAATTCTGAGAAATGTGTATCCACTGCATAAGCAGAATAAATAAATCCAATATCATATTAGAAACTAAAATTAGTAATGAATGAGCATTATTCAACCATATTGAGTAACCATGTTTGTATTTTACTTGAGAGCTGACAAGTGGTTTTATGTACTTAATCTTATTTGGTCCACTTAATAGCCTGCAAGGTAAGCAAGTCAAAGACCTTTTCTTTACATGAAAATATAGACAGCTATGAAATACCATCCCTGAATATTCATTGATTCAATTCATCCAAGAAATCAGTGAAATGCCATGTACTTGCTACCTACTTGACATTTCATTTTCCCTGGGGTGCATTTCTGAGAGGCTCTGAGGGATATAGAGCAGGGTCACAAAAACATCATGAGAAGTAGAAGTGTAGCAAGAGCAAGGTGTGTCTATGCCCATAAACAGAAATGGTCATAGAGGTAACAAGGATAAAACAATGAGTTCTTGACATTTTATGTTGCTGTTGCAGAAAGGAAGGTGATATGGTTTGACTGTGTCCCCACCCAAAATCTCATCTTGAATTGTAACTCAAATTGTAATCCCCACGTGTTAGGGGTGATGCTTAGATCATGCGGTGATTAGATTATGGGCGTGGTTCCCCCACACTGTTCTCATGAGTCTCATCATAGTGAGTTTTCACAAGATCTGATGGTTTTATAAAAGGCTCTCCCCCTGCTTTGCTCTGTACTTCTCCCTGCTGTCATATGAAGATGGACATATTTACTTCCCTGTCTGCCATGGTTATAAGTTTCCTGAGGCCTCCTCAGCCATGCAGAACTGTGAGTCAATTAAATCTCTTTCCTTTATAAATTACCCAGTCTTGGGCAGTTCTTTACAGCAGCATGAGAACAGACTAATATAGAAGGGGAACTCTACTTAGTGATACCCTAATATCTGCTGGTGGTGATTTAGATGATGTGGAGAAGCAGCAAAAGATTCACAGGGGAATAGTCTTAGTTAACTGACTGGATGAGCCAGTGGAGGCATCGGTAACCCTGCCTGGTGGTGAGGAAGAGGCTGGACAAGGTAAGAAAAGGGCGTGGAGAAATAAAACTAGTTTCAGAGACTGGTCCTTGCATACAAGATGCAAAGGGGTGTGGTGTTCTGGAGGTTGGCCTGTATCTGAACAAGTCTAGACATGCAGATCTGCAGTTACTATCCAGGGAACAGGTGATATCAAAGCCTGACAGGTGGCTGGTCAGTTCCTTCACAGCCAGGGCCCAGTCACTGGCCAGGATATGGAGATTCATTCAAGAAACTCAGAGATTAGAATAGAGTTTCAATTCCAACTGTATCTGGAGTCCTGGTGGGAAATCAAGGCTGTAATCCTGACTGTGGTCCAGGACAAAAGAGAGGGGAGCAGAGAAAGAAATAGTGAAGATGAAGTCTATGGCAGCAGGGCCCCTTTCCTGCCACTGTGGGCTGAACTGCTGACCTTCTGACAGGGTAAGGATGAATGTGGAACTCAAGGGACCCTAGACTACAGATGAAGGTTGTCCATGGTGCCAGTGGTATACAGAGAAGACAGATATTGAAGATCACAAAATCCATACAGAGTAGATTTTGAGCCAGACTGTAAATCCCAGTCTGACAAAGTACACTAGTCATCCATTTGGCACACAGATGAGATGTGAAACAGGTAGCTGGAAAAACAATGTCTTGACTGGTAGCCCATTTATTTAAATAAAATAAAAAAGTAGTTTTAACCAGATGGCTAAATAATTTTGATAGTGATTTTAACAGGATTTAGGACACAAGAAAATTTTCCTAAACAGTAGGAAACATGACATTGTCCAAGCTAGAGTCAAGAATTACATGAACAGTAAAATAATTTCTGATTACTTCTGTCATATATAGAAGCCCATTGGACTTTACTGTTCATCTGACCAGCCTAGTCTTGTAGAAAAATGGTCAGGCCAGTCCCATGATTTCAATTTCTCCCTTAAGTCTTTATGTCATGTCAGTCAATTTTGACAGGATTCTGAGAGAGGCATTTAAGAATACCTGGTTTTTTGGTGTAGTTTTTTCTTCTTTTTGTTTTGCTTTTGTTATTGTTGTTCTGTATTTCTGTTTACTTGGAAAGCTTCCATTCTCCATGCACACAGGACCACCGCCCCCCCCCCCCCCCCCAAAAAAAGTATAAATTCTGGAATAACAGGAGCAAGCTCCTATACACCTGTAACACGTATCTAGCAGAGTTACTACATGGCTTTAGAAGCATCCAGTCTACCAGGTAATTTATCTTTAATTTTACTTCT
The DNA here is from genome assembly GCF_009761245.1 of Sapajus apella. Lineage (NCBI taxonomy): Eukaryota > Metazoa > Chordata > Mammalia > Primates > Cebidae > Sapajus > Sapajus apella. Next base: position 25,565,986 of record NW_022436949.1, on the reverse strand, counting down.
TCCATTTTGTTAGAGAATTTTGAACCAGGTTTTCTTTCTAAGTGTCTAGTTTTTCCTGTGTAGCAGCAATGATAATAAGAGAAGAATGAACACCTATAGAATATGTACTGTGTCCTAGGTACCCTTTGAGTCACTTTGTAAGGATTATCTTATCTGTTTTCACAGCAAACTTATGAGGTAGTACTGTTATTATCTCCATCTTCCTGGAATCCACAGGATTTTAGGTCTGAAAGACAAACACGTTAGCAAACATGTTGCCCTGTTTTCCAATGAGCTCTTATGCCATACCAGTGTCTCACACAAATAAGAATGAATTAGACACCAGTGTCTTGCACAAATAAGACACTGAGGTCCAGACTACTTAAATCAGTTGCCTAAGGGCATACTTTTGTTATATGACAGGCCTGGAATAAATGTAGGTCATTTCTTGTTCATTTATCTTTCAACTATACCATGCCTTCTCTTAATTATAATTTTAAAAGTATCTTCTCTTAGAAATACAAATGTATAAAACAGATGAGGTCTGGCACAATCACCAGAAGTAAATAAATGAAATTCTATGTGAGCTGATTATATGTATTTATTTATATATAATACTGCCTTTAACAAAATATTGGCAAAGGAAATATAGAGATTCCAAATCTTTGAAAGCTCACCAGACTTCCTGATAACCAAGTTTGTGTCAGTGGTTCGGAACCACTTTCATCTGAACTTCTACAAGAGATCCAAACAAGGCACCTATTAAAATTTCATAGGTCATAATTAATGAACCTGCTCATAAAAGTACGTCTATCATCTCTGACTCTAGAGAGACGGTTTACCTGCAGGGAGAATTTTCTTTGCAGCAACACATGGAAGACCACAAATTGGTGTGGTTCATTAATTTAGTGGGTCTTGCAGAGCTAAAACCCCTTTCTTTCTAAATCGATGATTTCAAAATAAGTTTATTGCAACAAGACATGGAAAGCTTGCTATATACCCACTTTCTAAATCTACTTCCATGGCCCGAGGTTGTGAAAATTTGAGGAAACTTTTGATTTTCAGCTCTTATTGTGCTTTCCTCATGTTCATGCCCTTGTGTCTGCAGGGCATGCATCCACAGCTCCATGGTACACATTGTGGGCACAAGAAAAATCTGCTTCTTTTGTGACCTCTGCTGTATGCAATACAGTGTGAGGAACAAATTGTAATTCCACATTTTTTGGGCCACTGACACTTTTTCTTTCACCTACTTTGTCCTCTTCCTCTACTGTTTCTTCCTTTCTTTCTTTTCTCTCACCTCAACCATTACATCTCAGAAAGATTCTCCCTAAAACAATTTCTTAATTATCAGTGTACAGTTGAGCCAAGAAAGCATTTTGTTGCTACACTGGCTTCCTCCAACCTCCCTCCCAGAGTGTTCTTTGGTTTTTCCTCCACTGTTAGAGGAAATGAGCTATATAGATAATACCTTGCTTTGAGTGTGCTTCATAAATGCTTATCAAATTTAATATTCTTTTGTTGAATTAAAAAAATTGTAGAGATGGGGTTTTGCCATGTTGCCCAGGCTGGTCTCAAATGATCCACCTGCCTTGGCCTTCCAAAGTGCTGGGATTGCAGGTGTGAGCCACCGAGCCCCAATACTTGTTCTTGAAATGTATAGTTATAAAGACAAATCTACCAGGGGTAAAAAATATTACACTTTAAACAGTATGGCCAACAGTTCCATTTGGCATTTTGGATTATCTGCACCTTCAGGTATTACTGTCTGAACCTAGCATTTTATCTGCAACAGTTTTACATCATTCACAGTCTTTTTGATGGAAATGCAATAAAAAATCATTAGTTTACAGGAAAGAGAACTACTAAATTTACTTTAAATAACAGATCCAAGTGACACACCATACCAAAAATGTTGACTTGGCTCTCTAGACCTCATGGAAACAGACTAAGGGGGAAGGGAGGGAAGGGTGTTAAGTACAAGGGTGAAGATATAATTTACACTTGGTTATTAACTTAACCAATGTTGTCAATAGTGTATTTCCTTTTGCCTTGGGGCTAGCTGGAAATGGTAAAATTATCTCCAGTCCAATCAACTGGCATCTGCCATTCACAATGTGAATGATACCACACTTAAAACTTGATAGAACAACCCATCTCATGTAGACTTTGAAACGTCACCACTTGGAAATTGCATCTCAAGAAACCAGAATCAAATATGACACATCAACCTAAAGTGAGGAGGGTCAATAGCCCATTAGCAGTTCCCTGGAGAGCTTGTGTTGTAAGTGACCTTCCCTTTCTGCTGCCACTCTCATCCAACTGCATCAAAGCTGCTTGGGGAAGAGACAAACTAATCACTTGCATACACTAAATTTGCTGCAGGCCATTGTGTGATAAATTGTCCAATTTCACTAAGCACAGTAGCTTTGAAAAAGAAAATTCAGTCTCACTCACAGAATATAACGTCATTGTGTGGTCAGGTCGTCAGCTGTAGTACAGGACTAAAAATATCTACATTTTCTGGCAATCTCTCCCGTCTTGCTGGGAGTGTGTGTGTGTGTGGTGCAGAAAGGGTGTGACTGTTATAAAACAGCCACTAGATGAGTCTTACTGGGTAGAAGAACTTGATTTTTTTTTTAGTATGTCACCTCATTGATTTAAAGGTTTCATTTTTATAATTTTGTTCTTGTAAGAAACTAAAGCATGAAGTGTGAACTCTTAAGAGTTAGGCCAATTTGGAATACACTTACATGATGAATCAACTTGATTAACAGCCTCTGAAACAACTTTCAATGGCTTTAAAAATATGCATAATACTTTGAGTTATAGCAATTTGGGTACTGAAAATGATGATATAATAAATTCTACTGCCTGATGGAAGGGTTAGTTAGCTTGGGGGAATTTTGTTTTGCTGCAAAACACGCTATGTTTAACTGTTGTTGCTAGTTTTTCCCCAACATTTCTAGGCAGTAATGTTAGGGATATCAGTTTTCCTGTTGGCCAATTCTGGGCAGATAGTAGGTGAGAAGTTAAGTGGGGTTAAAAATGGGGACATATATCTTGTCTCCCCAGATTATTCTTGGTCCTTGTTTACTACACTGTTCTATCTCAAGTGTTAGTTTCTTTCATTTCTGGAGTACCTTGGATGAGCTTTGCCAAAGGCTATGCCTCACAAAACTGGTTACACAGGATGAAAATAGATGCTACTCCAGAAATTATATTATTTGGGAAAACCCTTGGCTGAAAACAATAAAATGGGTGCTTTCCTATAGGACTTTTCAGAGCTTTAACTTGCCAATGTGCATTGTGGCTAACCAGAAGGGATAGATAATAGGTGGCATTTACCAAAATTATTTGTCCAGCTATTTACTTTAGGAGAATTTTGCGGGAGTGATGTTCTATGGGGCATACTTGGCCAAACATTTAAATTGCTCAGTTTCAAATGAAAGCAGCCCTTAAAAATGATCTGCAATACCCACCATATGAACCTACTATAAAATAGAACTATAATAGAGAGGGCAGCAATATACAAAAATAAAAATTCAGTGTGAACTGACGCTATAATTAGTTTTGAAAAACTCTTCAACTAGCGTACAGACGTTCAAGGGAGCCCAGGAGATAACTGCCTCCACCTGTCCTCCTGCAGGTTGCCTGCTCAGTTTTCGAGGGTGATGAGAGATTAAGAGATGCTCCCACACTGTGAAAACTGGGAGGAACAGGAAGGTCTTAGAAGTTTTATTCTCTTGTGACAAAGCAGCTTCAGGAATTGTGAGTTGGCTTGGAAGGGAAGTTCACCGGGGAAGCAATGTGACCACAGAGGGATCTGTCCTGTGTAGATAGCATGTTGCCCTACAGGAGAGCATAGACCTCTTCTCTCTGGGGCATGCTTAATGAGACTCCCTTTCCCTTAAGAACCAGATAAATTCATTACCAATCAGAATTCTCATTAATGTGGTTTATCTTGGCATAGGAAACATGCCTATAAATTGTACTTTATCATTTGTTGATTAACCTGAATAACTTGAAAAGCCATGTAATTAAAATGCTTAATAGAACAATAGAACCTATTTTATTTACTTAAATATTTATAATTTTATTTATTTTTAAAACCTCTTTTAACAATTACTGTATCAGCTATCTTCTGATCCTTGACCCCTTTCTTTCCACATTTTCTGTTCCTAGACTTCTCCTGATTTTCCTGCTCTTGCTTCAAGCTCCTGACACATAGCATCAATGGATGTACAACAATAGTATCTAATATCTTCACATGAATGCAGATAAATCTCCAACCAAAAACAAATATGCTTTTAAAGTGCAATCTGACCCAAAGAAGGAGAGAAAGATTCAGTGGGGCATTTTCTACTTCTCCAAAAGAATAAAGACATATTATAGGATTCAGGTGCTCTAATTTGCAGAGAAATTTTTCAGTGGTTAGTTTTCTGAAAATGAAGCTGATATACATTTTCAACAAAAAACAAACCATAGATAAAACAATTTCTGAAAATATACATTTTATCCAAATGAAGTAAAATTCCCCTTTAAACATGATTATATCAAAGTGAAAGTAAGGCTTCAAAGCTGTGTTTACTTGCATTTAAAGATAAATATCTGTATTTCTGAACTTCAAAACTAAGTCAAATTATTGTGGGTTTTTTTTGGCTTACCCATTTTGAATATAGATAAGCAAATACATCTATATTGCTAAACATGTCTTCTTCAAAACTATGTGTTTAATGCAATGAAAAATAAGTCCTTAAGTTGCAATGAATCTTATAAGAACTAAATAAATACTATTTTTCTTGTTTTACAAGTCAATGAATAGAATTTGTAGATCTTCTTTGCCCCAAATTCAAGTCTATCTATGTAACCTGCCACTTCAAAACATCAAATGTTTTTAAAGCCAGAAGCATTTTGTGTATTCATCATTTCTCGCAAAATATAAGAACTGCCACAGAAATGCCTCGCATTTAAAATTCTATAGCAGAATTAAACAATCTCAAGACTAAGCAGAAAATAAGAATACTGAAGCTAGAAGAAGAAAAAGGAACATAGCTTTGTTTCTGCTGACAAGACAATTTGTAGTTCTCTCTTTAGGTCAGAGTTTTTCCACAAAGCTGGAGTCTCCCAGTGGTTGCACTGGAATCTCCAGACTCAGTTGCTGAACGGTTGCAGAGCTGGGCACCCCTACCTTGTCTAAATGATGAGGGTAATCTCAGCTATCTTTCTCTTTGAACATCTGAGGAGGCTTATGGGTCATAATGGCGAATAGCCAATAAGCCAACGCTTCTTCTATACCTCATCATTCCACAGCAGAGGGCAATGAAGCCAGGTTGTGGGGTGATGAGCAAGGTTGCGGAATCACAATTTGTCTTTGGTTCCCTGATATCTAGACTAACAGTTACGTACAAGCTTCTTTGTAATGGTACCTCTCAAAACTCTGTTGAAGGTATTAATCCTGCTGATTTTCAGAAGACAGTGCTTGCTATCTCTATTCCAAATGCCTGACCAAATGACCTTAACATGTTTCATGAGGAAATCACCTCAAAATGCTTAGGATATGGGTGGTGAGAGGAAGCATGGAGAAGTTGTCTCTTGTCTTATAACAGAGGAGCTGGGAATAGTGCTCAAGCCCAAAAAGAAGGATCTCCACCACAGCAGGGCTTGCTAAGTCTTACAAAGGTCTTAGGGAGGTGAATGATATTTTGAGAACAACAGTTATTTCCAAAGGCAACTTCCTTAAGCAGTATAGCTTTTTGACAACTCTTTCTGATAAAGCCATGTTAGATTTCAGAGACTGCCACATAAGTTCCAGATGTTCTAGATTAAACTTGAGATATCACTTTAATAAGAAGAGACTAGTGAAGAATTAAGAATTTTTCTAAAATAAAATAAACCTTTCTAGGTAACTTACAATGTTCATTATAAGTTGGTAATTTTTAAGTAATTTCTCTTTGATGCCATTCTGCTAATGTTCTTGGTGTCTAGAAAGAAAACAAGCATAATTCCATGGTGTATATGTGCCACATTTTCTTTATCCAGTCTATTATTGATGGGCATGATAAAAAAGGATGAGTTTATCTCCTTTGCAGGGACTTGGATAAAACTGGAAACCATCATTCTCAGCAAAATGACATAAGAACAGGAAACCAAGCACCACATGTTCTCACTCATAAGTGGGTGTTGAACAATGAGAACACATGGACACAGGAAGGGGAACAGCACACACAAGGGTTTGTCGGGAGGTAGGGGACTAGGGGAGGAATAGCAGGGGGTGGGGGGAAAGGGGAGGGATAACATTAGGAGAAATACCTAATGTAGATGATGGGTGATAGATGCAGCAAACCACCACAGCATGTGTATACCTATGTAACAAACCTGCACATTCTGCACATGTACCCCAGAACTTAAAGTATAATAAAACAAAAAAAAGAAAGAAAACAAACACAATTTTATTAGGTCCAATATGCGATTAGTTTTGGCTGCCTTAACACCTAAAAAATTCTCATTATTATTATAATTATTATTTAGAGATAGAAATTTATTTTAATATGATTGCTTTCTGCTATTCTGTGAAGAAACCTCTGGAGTCATGATCCTTTTGAGCAGAAGAAAGTGAGGTCTGATGAGCTCAGTGATTTATCCTCAGAATCAAAATTGGGTCCTTGACTGGGCTGGGATAAACCGCAGGTTCTTACTCACATGAAGTGTTTATACTTTTTAAAGATTTTAGCTTTCTCTTCCCGCTGCCCAAGATGCCGAAAGGAAAGAAGGCCAAGGGGAAGAAGGTGGCTCCGGCCCCTGCTGTCGTGAAGAAGCAGCAGGCCAAGAAAGTGGTGAATCCACTATTTGAGAAAAGGCCTAAAAATTTTGCCATTGGACAAGACATCCAGCCCAAAAGAGACCTCACCCGCTTTGTGAATGGCCCCGCTATATCATGTTGCATCGGCAGAGAGCCATCCTCTATAAGCGGCTGAAAGTGCCTCCTGCAATTAACCAATTCACCCAAGCCCTGGACTGCCAAACAGCTACCCAGCTGCTGAAGCTGGCCCACAAGTACAGACCAGAGACGAGGCAAGAAAAGAAGCAGAGGAAAGAAGCAGAGGCTGTTGGCCCAGGCCGAGAAAAAAGCGGATGGCAAAGGGGACGTCCCCGCTAAGAGACCACCTGTCCTCCAAGCAGGAGTTAACAGCGTCACCACCTTGGTGGAGAACAAGAAAGCTCAGCTGGTGGTGATTGCACACGATGTGGATCCCATTGAGCTGGTTGTCTTCTTGCCTGCCCTCTGTCATAAAATGGGAGTCCCTTACTGCATCATCAAGGGGAAGGCAAGACTGGGACGTCTCGTACACAGGAAGACCTGCACCACTGTCACCTTCACACACGTTAACTCGGAAGACAAAGGTGCTTTGGCTAAGCTGGTGGAAACTATCCGCACCAACTACAATGACAGATACGATGAGAACCGGCGTCACTGGGGAGGCAATGTCCTGGGTCCCAAGTCTGTGGCTCGCATCGCCAAGCTAGAAAAGGCAAAGGCTAAAGAACTTGCCACGAAACTGGGTTAAATGTAAATAACTGTTTCTGTAAATAAAAATAATTAATGCAAATTTTCCTTAAAAAAAAAGATTTTAAATAAATTTTTTTTGCTTCTTTTCACAATATTCATTAGTTCTAATCATATTATGGTCCCAATGTAGCTATTTTAAAGTGAAATTAAAAGGCAGCCCAGCTTTGGAGGGTAAGAGTTATTGAAAGAGGTGTCTGGAGAGCCATTTAAAATTTTCAAGTAAAAAATATAGAGTGTGTGTATGTGTGTGAGAGAGCTATTCTTCTTCTTTTAAAAATTAAGAAATCAAATATAGAAATAGTCTAATTTACATTAATGATCTGCAATCCATGAGACAATTTTTAACCATTTTAAAGTGAAAGGCTAGTGATTATGTGGGGGGTAGACAGTGATAATAACTATAGACCTTTGAAAAGATGTGCTAGGTAATAGTATATAAAAATGAGGTTGGCTAGGTTTCTGGACTGAGTGAGAACTTTACTTTCTCTCTCTTTCTTTTTCTCTTTTCTTTCTTTCTTTTCTTTTGTCAAAATTTTGACAAAATTTGACTCTTGTTGCCCAGGTTGGAGTGCAATGGCACTCTCTCAGCTCACTGAAACCTCCGCCTTCCAAATTCAAGTGATTATTTCACCTCAGCCTCCCAAGTAGTTGGGATTACAGGCACCTGCTACCACACCTGACTAATTTTTGTATTTTTAGTAGAGACAGTGTATCACCATGTTGGCCAAGCTGGTCTTAAACTCCTGACCTCAGGTGATGTGGCCACCTCAGCCTCCCAAAGTCCTGGGATTACAGGTGTGAGCCACCATAAAGAAAGCCTAAGCCAATGTTTTGAGCCCTTGAGAGGTTGAAACTTACTCTTTCTACTTGTCCTTATACTTGAACCATTAGCCTTTTCCTTTCTGGCATCTTCTTCACTCATTTGGACACTGTGTAGAATACATTTAGGTCTGCAAGTAAGCACTGGCTTTTCTTAACCCCCCTTTCAGGGAGAGTAGGGCCAGGAGCAGTTCAGAAGTGGGAATACTGGATGTGCAGAATAAAGTCCCTGCAGAGTGGCAACTAGCCCAAGTGAACTCCAAGGAATTCCCCACTGGTGTTGCTGGGAATTAGCAGTTTTTCCTCCTAACTTGTATCATTAAAGCATGGTGTCCATCAACTGCTGAAATTCTGTTCTCCTTCCTGCTAAGCCCAGTCCCTCTTAGAGAAATAAACATTATTGCTTCACAGCTGGGTGGATATGGATAAGGGACTGAGGATGGAGGATGAAGGCATGAAAGATGGAGATGAAAAAGCAGATTTGTCTGAACCTATCAATGAGTTGAATGAACCTCAGCTCATATGCAGAGGGAAGATGAGTGTCTACCAGATGGTTCTAAGAAGCAGAGGCATTCATGACATGTGTAAATTGCCCATATATGCAAATTGAACCAGAGACTTGATTGAAAATAGAGTCTACTTGCCCTGTTTCCCAGTTCTAGGTCCCACATCATCACTGGGAAAGAATGTATCATGGAAATCCACATGAAAAGCACGGTCAGAAACAAACTGCATTTATGTGGGTATGATTTTAAACATAATCAGTGATATTTTCAAATATGCCATGAACACGCTTTTAAAAGCATTCCCCTTTACCACTCAAAACATGTAAGTGCAATGAAAAGTATGCTTGACTGAACTACAATAAATAGTATGTTTCTTAATAGTTTTAATATCTCAACTATACCCCCAAGTCTCTTAAGATAAATAGTTAATGGTAATTATTTGTAAATGGTATACTCTAAGGGAGGTACTGCATGAATTCGGTTTTATGTGACAGGCCAATAGTATGAAAAGAATTTCAAATTTTAACCTTATTTTTGGAGACAAAAATGGATTTTTTAAAAAGCCTGTGGAGAATTGGCTCTAGCAATGCCATTATGTGTTATACATATTAGAGAAGGGGGAATGGCATGCACTCAGAGAGTTTTAGAGGAAATTGGAATACTACAAATGATTCCCTTTCTTGAACCCTAAAAAATTCCACTTTGATTTAGCACTGGCGGAATTGTTAATAAAAACTTCTTTGCACATGGTGTATAAACAGCCCAGCCCAGCCTGTATCAACTTTATGCTCCAATAAACAAGACAATAATGACAAATTATCAAAGCAGGCCTCAGATGTGACCCTCAATTGGGAGAGCAGCAATTTAATGAAGACAAAAGCTAGGTGAAAGCTGCTAATATCATTTACTGATAAACAGATTTTCTCGAGAGGCTCCTAGCTGAATCCCCCATGGACCCATAAACCTGCATAATTCCATTTAAAATATTGTGCAATTCACTAAATTAGTCTTTGAACATCCTTACTATCCAATTACGAAGCCCCAGCATGGACAGAATAATGAAATTTTTCAAACTGTGGAATGCATGTGGTCTTAACAAACTTATGACAAACACCAAAATTAGCTTTCAATTTTGAGGCCAATGTAGCTCCCTTTAATACCTCAAGTCAGAATGGCAACAATAAAACACTATTGCAGGGCTAAGCAGAACAGAAGAAAAATAAATCTTGACTTCCTCAGAATTCTGAACACGGTCTACCTTCAGGAAAAAAAAAATCATACGAAGTTGAATGATGTTTTGCATTTGCAAGCTATTTGGTCGCTTAAAATCTAGTAAAAGCTTTACTGAATAAAGGGTACAAAATACCTCCTGGACAGTTCTATCTTCCAGGCAGGCAGAAAAAGGCGAGAGTTTGAGGAAGTGAAATTTATTTCTGTTCAAGTATTGCAAGCTGTATTATTAAAGTCATTTGTCATGGTTTGAATATTTCTGCCTGATTCACCATTAAATTGGCCTTCTAATTACCAACTTTGTCATGAAAAGTGGTCTGGCTGTTTCATTCACCAGGAAACTTTAATTCTTTAATCATCACTTGTTTCATGAAAATAAAAGAAAAAGGAGGGGGAGGGGGAAGCCCAGAAAACAACAAACCATGTATTTTATTCTAAAATCTTAAAAAGAAATGATGTCAACAAAATTATGCTTAAATTATCACATAGCTACGCATTTAAAAGACGATGACAAGTATTTAGGAAGTTAGTTATTTCACCTTTGTAAAGAAACTTTGCCAACATAAACCTATCATCTTGCTGTTGACCACATAACCTCTTGTGATGGTTTTGTAACCAACACATACCAACTGCAATCATAGTGTGCCAGTTGAGTCCTTTTTCCTTCTCATGTTTTCTAGGTTCTTGAATTTTTGGTTGCTATATTTAACTCTATCAACAGGAAAATACCTGGAATCCATGGCTTCTCTCAGCAGCCTAGTGAGGCCATCAAGTTGTTAATTCCTTGTCCACACTGCAAGCTAGGCAGGGGTAGGGAACTGTGGCAACAATCACAGTATCTTTCCTTGTCAGTTGTGATCACGTTACAACATGCGCTAATGGTTTAAACTATGCAGCACAGTTTTGTTCATTGTTAAGGGAAAGAAGATGAACCTATCAACCTGAGTCCAACAAAGACTTAGTAATACAATCATATTTGGGAAACATTCATATATCAAAACAGAGATTGGCAAAAAAAAAAGTAAAACACCAAATTGTGAGAAATTGTAGGTAGAGAAACTAAAGCATAGAGGGTTTTGCAAATTTCCCAGAGGTCACGCAGCTAACAAGAGGCATAATCATAATTTGAATCACTGTCAACCAGACCTTCTGGAGCTCAAGAATGGAACCATCTCCCTGGGTGTATGGAAAGCACTTACCATGGTGGCTGGGATGGGTGCATGCATCAGATCTCTGAACGAGCTAATTTTTATGTTTAGGCTGTCTTTTAAAAAGTATATGATTTAGACATTTTCATTTCTAGGCTCCATATAAAGAGATCAGTGTTTTAGCTGCTGCAGAGGCAACAGGCAATAAACTCAAAGAACTTAAAAGTTACATTATTGGGATTGACATAATAGCATCTTATGATCACCCTTAGAGATGCCATGTATTATGAAAGGAATCTTTGGATAAGCATTTTCTGTTGACCTGTATGAGTAGCAAAAATGAGTAGAACATCTGAATAAAGTTTATGAATGTTGAAAACTTACTTTTATGTATTTTTATTTTATTTCATTACTAAATTTACTTGAAGGAAACTTGAATCTGCTAATGAGAGGTTACGTCCAGCATACGTATCTCATGGCTACAAGATAATCATGTATATTTTCTAATTTATTTTCCAGAATTTATGTACATTGAGTCACTGGTTTCATCATGTTTTTTTACATTGAATCACAATGGGGAAATTTGATTAAGAATCTTGAACATCATAAAATATGAGATTAGTATCCACCTTTTTAAAATAAATAAGACACTTTTGAGAATGAAAGTGCTGCTACTAACAGTTATGCCGAAACAATAGAGCTAAACCAACACTGTTCAAATAAACCGGGACATCTTTTCACTCTCACATTTTAGTGTTTACAGTCTGTAACTCTCTTATTTCCTGTTTTTTCTGAATTATGTAACCGGCAGTGGGTTCTAAAAAAAAAAAAAAACAAAAACAAAAACAAAAAACTTGATGGTAGGTAATACTTTTGGAGTCCTAGTATGTTTAAATATATATTTATTCTACTCTTAGACCCAATTGAAAACGCTAATAATATAAAATTTGGAGTTTATGGTCATTTTGCCTTAGAATTTTGAAAGCAATTTTTCCTTCTCTTCTAGTTTTCAATGTTGCTTTTGGGAAATTTAATGCCATTCTAATTCTTTGTTCTCAATGTGTGATCTGTTGTTTTGCCTTAGGCTTTTTTCCTATCCCTTTTTCTTTCTTTCTTTATTTCTTGAAGTATTTAAGATTTTGTGTTTATCCTTAATGTTCTGAAAATTCATGATAATGTGCCTTGGTGGTGCATTGGTTTGGTCTCTCTTTTTTATTAATTGGGCTGGGTACTTGCAATATTATAATCTGGAGATAACTGTCCTTCAGTTCTGAATGTTTTTCCTGTGTTATTTCTTAGGTAATTTCATTGGCTCTATTTCCCTTATTCTCTCTAGATCTTCTATTAATAAAATATTGTATCTTCTCAATTGACTAATTTTTAAAATTTGTACGCTTTCTATTTCTTTGCCTTTTTGATATAATTTGGGGACTTTTTCTTATCTTTATAAACCTTTCCATTGAATTATCATTTTGCCTTTCTTATTCTTAATTTATAATGGCTCTTTGTGGTTCTCTGATAGTTTCTTTTCACAGTACCCTCGTCTTGTTATATGAACACAATATCTGTTCTTGAATCCCCAAAGATATTTTTGATTCTTCTGTTCTCTGTATTGTCTTTCTGCTCTAAATTCTTTTTTGTATTATTGTAATATTTTCATAATGGAGGCTTTAACCCAATGCCCGATGATCTCTTGTTGCTTGTTAGGGTTTGTGAATGAGGCATTAAAAGCAGATTGGAGGCTCTAAATGTGTGGATGGGCTTGTGCACTGAAGAGCTTGACTGTGGGCTCAACAGGAGACAAGATGACCCTTTCACTGGAAGATCTCTAGAAGTCAGACCAGTTCCTCCGCAGAAGACTCCTTCAGCTTCCTGCTGGTTGATGCAGGTATTCTATGAGCCTACTTTCTCTTAAAGGAATTATTCTGTTATCAGCTCTATATCCCATTCCTGACCACTATTGTTTCTGTTGTATCTGAATCTGGAAACACTCTGCCCAGTTTCTCCCAGAAAATAAAACTCCAGTCTCCTTGGAATATTCAATGACCATACATACAATTTTAGCCCAAGCATGCCTTTTTGGCTTTATACCCGTAAGATATCTGATGTTTCTAAGTGCAGAACCTCTCAGGGGTTTATTGTACAATCTAGCTCACCTGTGTTGCTGCCCCACCTGTGCCAGCAGGTATGTTCTACTTCAACTCTGCTCTACCCTACTCCCACTCTATTAAGTCTGTCACCCTGTTGTTTAAATCCATTACCATCCATCTACTTCCTATCTTTAAAAAATCTGATAAAAACTGTCTTCACATTTTTATAATTTCAATATAAGTGGATAATATGCTTTAAAAATCAGGTCTTGCTCTGATTACTAAATTCAATGGATGAAAGATGCAATGGGATATCTGCTGATGGACAAATTTCAGCCATTGTTTCAAGACAACTGAAAACTCAGAGTTCAGGTAAAAATCCAGATCTGAGATCTGAAGCCAAATGCTTTTAACTTCACAAGATCCCTGCTGACGTATCAAAGCAGGCAGCTCCAGCAAACAGGATGTTGCATATCTTGAATCAGAAAAGAAGTTGGAAAAGAGGTGGTGAGTTTGCAGAGAAAATAAATTAAGTGAAACACAGATCCACAGTGTTAGCAATTGACATTAAAAAAAAAACATAAATGATGAGCTGTAGTTTTAATATCACTGCTCTATCCAACCCTCTGAATCTTTTTATCATACCTAAGGATTTGTTCATTCATCTTTCAGGAATACATTAGGAGAGTTTTCCCATAGGCAAAAGCATTATACATATTTGCAAATGTCTTAGATAATGATGCAAATACTATGCACAGAGATGTTTTGATGAAAGGTAGAAAAAATGCAGCAATTTTCATTTCATTTCATTAGCTATAAGCTCCAAGTAAGGAGAGTTTTTCTTTGTTGTTTATGCTTTTTCAAATGTTAAAAAGGCAGGTATTTAGAATTCATAGTCCTGCCTGTAAAGAGAAAATCAAGTTATCTGATGAAAAATATTTGCTTCTGATAGGATGGAAAATAGATGTTTCATCTCATATTTCTGGTCACTATTTCTAATAACTTTATTTAAAATATCTGCTTATTGAGAATTTATGGTCAGTTTTTTATTGGATTTCAAAAGTATTTCCAACATACTATAGAGAGGAAAATATGTATATGTCAGATTCAGGTACAAAATAAAGGGTTGTCTTCTTATTTTGCCTGCTTTGGTCAACTCAGGTTTAAAATTTTATTTTTGCAGCTGAAGCTTAAATATAATTACTTACATTAGACCTTAGTTGTCAATGTGAAAACAATGAAAGTCCCAACCATTTAGTGCCTGCTTTGTATCTACATAAGAATTCCTTTTCGATACACTCTTGCTCCTGGCAGCTTATTATGGCCATTGTTTAATTTGTGCTCTGTTTTTACAGATGACACTTGTACAGGTCTCTTGGGGCAGCTGATAGAAGTCAGGCTCCTCTCTTTCCCTTGTGTCAATTCTTTTGTGAACCTTTATAATTAGCCACTTAACAAATTGAGGGAAATGAACCTTCAGCTGCAAAGTATATTCTGAAGTTAAGTCAACCATATGACAGGCAAAACTGATACAAGAAAATCTCCTTAACTCAATTGTTGAGCTGCTTTAAGGGTTAAGAGGGATTCTACCAGTAATAGCCTAAAAAAAGAAGCATTAGGAGTGATGTTTTTGATGGTTCTCTATATAAATGCCTCAGCCATCTCAAGAAACAGCAAATATTAGAAAAAGGCACATATTTCAAAGCCTTTTGGCTACTTTTTAAAATCTTTTGTTTGGCAGGAGAAAAATGTCAAAAGCCTGATTTTTTTAAAGAAACAAGATCCCTAGGCCTCAACCTTACAGGTTAAATGTAAATAAATAAAGTTTACATCTTCTGGGCTGAAGTATTTGAATATTGAAAAATGATATAATGTAGATTAAGATATTAATGAATTTGTTTTCAGAATCTGTAATAGGGACCCTAAGAGCAGGGTGCTATCATTACAAACTCTTCCCTTTTTATTACTAATTAGACTTCTAAATGTGAGTGTAAATGCACCTCAGAGAGTATGTATTAAAAAGTTGCATATGCATAAGCGATCATTTCAAATTCATTTTCCAACAAAAACTTCAACTTCGATATTTTCTCATGTTCCCATTTATACCACATTAACATAATCTTTTGTATTTAATTTATAAATTCCATTGTGATCTTTCAATCAAGGTATTTACTTTTGGGAACTGTCTGATATCTTAATCCCCAGTTCAATACCCAACAATCAAGTATTATTTATTTAATGTGTCCTATTATTCATCAGTGATTCTTTTTCAAGTAATACATATGTTTACTCTAAAGTGTATAATAAAATGTATTTGGTTTAGTGGCATATCCAAATCAAAAATATATATGATGCCTTTTATGCAGAACTGGGGAGACATAAGTAGAGTTTATATTCAGTGAGGGTTTAGTATAATATTAGATCAAAATTTTAATATACTGTGTAACATTAAGATAGTAGAATTCTTTATATTGAGAATAATAAAATGGAGCACAATAACATTTTTGTATTGGTCAGCAAGATTTTTAAAAAAAGACAAAGTTTCCCTACATATATACAATAACAAAGTGTTATTGTAAACAAAACCTTTATTTTTATTATGATATATATCTCAAATATCTTAATTACAGCTTATAGCAACCTGACTTTTTTTGTAGACTGTTAAATCTGCTGTAGTCTATTGAAGTTAGGTTTGATATTGCTCAATGAAGATTGCATCTATAGTAGGACTGTCAGTTTATCCATGTCTACCTTTTGATTGATGATGTAGTGAGAAAAACCCCATATTACATGATTGACAGTATGTCAGGCACTGTTTTAGGCACTTTACACATATTAATTAACGTGATCCTATTTGATATATTATTGAGGGTATGTGATATGATTTGGCTGTGTCCCCATCCATATCTCCTCTTGAATTCCCACGTGTTGTGGGAGGGACCTGGTGGGAAGTAATTGAATCATGGGACAAGCCTTTCCTGCACTGTTCTTGTGATAGTGAATAAGTCTCACAAGATCTGATGGTTTTAAAAGGAGAAGTTCCCTTGTATAAGCTCTCTCTCTTTGCCTGCTGCCAGCCATGTAAGACATGACTGGCT
The DNA here is from genome assembly GCF_009761245.1 of Sapajus apella. NCBI lineage: Eukaryota > Metazoa > Chordata > Mammalia > Primates > Cebidae > Sapajus > Sapajus apella. The sequence continues at coordinate 25,549,546 of NW_022436949.1, read as the reverse complement.
CTTCCTTGCCTGCTACCATGATTGTGAGGCTTCCCCAGCCATGTGGAACTGTAAGTCCAATTAAATGCCTTCCTCTTGTAAATTTCCCTGTATGTCTTTACCAGCAGCATGAAAACAGAGTAATTCAGTAAATTGTTACCGAGAGTGGGGCATTGCTGAAAAGATACCCAAGAATGTAGAAGCAACTTTGGAACTGAGTAACAGGCAGAGGTTGAAACAGTTTGGAGGGCTCAGAAAAAGACAGGAAAACATGTGAAAGTTTGGAATCTCCTAGAGGCTTATTGAATGGCTTTGACAAAAATGCTGATAGTGACATGAACAGTAAGGTCCAGGTTGAATTGGTCTCAGATGGAGATGAGGAACTTGTTGGGAACTGGAGCAAAGGTGATTTTTGTTATATTTTAGCAAAGAGACTGGTAGCATTTTGCCCCTGCCCTAGATATTTGTGGAACTTTGAACTTGAGAGAAATGATTTAGGGTATCATGGTGAAAGAAATTTCTAAGCAGCAAAGCATTCAAGAGGTGACTTGGGTGCTGTTAAAAGCATTCAGTTTTATAAGGGAAGCAGAGCATACAAGTTTGGAAATTTTGCAGACTGAAAATACTATGGAAAAGAAAATAATCCCATTTTCTGAGGAACAATTCAAGCTGCCAGCAGGTATTTGCATAAGTAATAAGGAGCTGAATGTTAACCCCCAAGATAATGAGGCAAATGTCTCTAGGGCATGTGCCCTGTGTCCCAGCCACTTGGTGCCCTGTGTCCCAGCCACTCCGGCTGTGGCTGAAAGGGGCCAACATAGAGCTCAGGCTGGGCTTCAAGGGGTGCAAGCCTCAAGCCTCAGCAACTTCCCTGTGGTGTTGAGCCTTCAAGTGCACAAAAATCAAGAGTTGAGGTTTGGGAACCTCCACCTACATTTCAGAAGATGTATAGAAATGTCTGGATGTCCAGGCAGAAGTGTGTTACAGGGGCAGGGTGCTTGTAGAAAACCTCTGCTAGGGCAGTGTAGAAGGAAAATGCAGGGTTGGAGCCCCCACACAGAGTCCCTACTGGGGCACTGCCTAGTGGAGCTGTGAGAAGAGGGCCACTGTCCTTCAGACCCCAGAATGGTAAATCCACTGACAGCTTACATCGTGTGCCTGGAAAAGCAGCAAACACTGGACAGCAGTCTGTGAAAGTAGCTGAGAGTGAGGCTGTACCCTGCAAAGCCACAGGAGTAGAGCTTCCCAAGACCATGGAAACCCACTTCTTGCATCAGTGTGACCTGGATGTGAGACATTGAGTCAAAAGAGATCATTCTGGAGCTTTAAGATTTCACTGCCTTGTTGGACTTTGGACTTGCATAGGGCCTGTAGCCCCTTTGTTTTGGCCAATTTCTCCCATTTAGAATGTCTGTATTTACCTAATGCCTATTTCCCCACTGTTATCTAGGAAGTAACTAACCTGCTTTTGATTTTACAGGTTTATAGGTGGAAGAGATTTGCCTTGTCTCAGATGAGACTTTGGACTGTTTACTTTTGCATTAATGTTGAAATGAGTTAAGACTTTGGGGGACTGTTGGGAAGGCATGATTAGTTTTGCAATGTGAGGATGTGAGATTTGGGAGGGGCCAGGGACAGAATGATATGGTTTGTCTGTGTCCCCACTGACATCTCATCTTGAATTCCCATGTGTTGTAGGAAGCACCTGGTGGGAGGTAACTGAATCATGGGGCAAGTCTTTCCCATGCTATTCTCCTGAGAGTGAATAAGTCTCATGAGATCCAGCGGTTTTAAAAAGAGTAGTTACCCTGCAAAAGTGCTCTCTCTTTCCCTGCTGCCATCCATGTAAAATGTGACTTGCTCCTCCTTGCCTTCTGCAATGATTGTGAGGATTCCCCAGCCACGTGGAAATGCAAATCCAATTAAACCTTTCTTTTGTAGCCTGTTCAGTCTTGGGTATGTCTTTATCAGCAGTGTGAAAATGGACTGATAACAGCATGAGACAGGTAATCTTATCATCCTAACTTTACAGATGAGGAAACTGATTCTAGGGAGGACAAGGCCACATGAGCAGAAAGTGGCAGTACTGGAATGTGAACCTGACAGCCAGGCACCAGAATCTGTGCTCTTGACCATGGGCTATGCTGATTCATTTTCCTGATTTATTAATAGATTTGTCAATAAAACTGACTAAGTGTTTAGTATCAGATAATTAGCTCAAGAAACACAGCAGTTCTCCTCAGTTAGTAGTATTTTAACCTATCAGAAGCCTTCTTTCCCAAATAGTTGATAAGATTAGATAGTTATTATCCAGGGCTGAAGTCAGCTAGTATTAATGTGACCATATAATTTATTCTGTCAGTGAGGCACTTTTAAGAAGAAAATAAGGTGTTGTTAATACAAAAACTGGGACTGCCCTGGTCAAATCTGGACACATAATCACCCTAGTAGTATACCTCAAAGTCAAAAGCTCAGCTTTCTTATGGTATAGACAGAAGGACAGGTAGCAATCCTGCCATTTCTCCTGATGCCCTTGCAAAATAAGTGCAAATAATAAATGAAGATAGAGTCACCTCACTGACCTTCTATTTTGTACATCAGAATTCTATTTTAAATTCAGTTTGAGAGTCCTAGGTAGGCCTACCTCTAATAAATTGTCAAAACGAGCCAGCACTCTGGCCACTCTTAAAAGAAGTGTTAGTTTCCCAGATTAGCAATGGGAAAACATTTAACAATCTTTGCAGGGTAAGGGGCTCTAGAGGGGTTATTTGGTCAGTGAATGTCTCCTGCTATCTCATTGTTACTATCATTATCATCTAGCGCTGACCGTAGCCTTGGATGATCACCTTAGTCCATTAACTATCATCATAGTCACTAGGTGATAAGGAATAGTAAGTTCCATTCCCTTCAACTCATTGGAGTTGCTGATGGCTTAGCACAACGCATGATATCTAGTACTTGTTTAACCCTGATTGCCGATTACACATGCGTAAGTGAATGAATAAACTTGGGGTGGGGGAGGATCCAAGATGGCTGAATAGGAACAGCTCTGGAGTGCAGTTCCCAGCAAGAATAATGCAGAGGGTGAGTGCCCACCACATTTCCAAACAAGTTTTCACTGCCCACAGACCAGGAGTTTCCTGGGCCAAAAAGCACCACAAGTTTTCAGCATAGTGGTTTCAGCCAGTGCTGGCTTGGCACACAGAAACTCACACAAATCTGGGCAGCCATTTCAACTCATACCTGGAATGCCCGGGAGACAGAGCCGCCCATTGAACTGAAAGGGAGGGGGCAGAGACAGGGAGCCATGCAATCTGGCTCGGCGGATACTACAAAACAAGCAATCTGAATTGCTCTGGATTGAGAGTTTCACAGTAAGTGCAGCTGGACCCAGGATGGTCCAGCTCTGTGGGGAGAAGGGCAACCATCACTACCAAGGCAGTCCGCCATCACCAAGGCAGTTCACACAGCAGTGGGGCAGAGCCTGTGGCAGCGCAGCAATGCCTCTGCTGGCAGACTGTAACTAGACTACTCCATGTGGGGCATGGCATCTATGAAAAAAGGCAGCAGCATGACAGGAACTTATAAAGAAAGCTGACCTTCCTAGGAAAGAGCACCTGGCAGTTATGAGTTCCACTGCAGCAGACTTAAAAGTACCTGCCCAGCATCTCTGCATGGAACAATGGAGCTCCCAGCATAGCACTTGAGCTCTATAAGGGACAGACTTTCTCCTCAAGCAGCTCCCCGATCCCCATACACCCAAAGAGTTACCTTATAAAGGAGAGCTCAGGCCGACATCTGGCAGGTAACCCTTCGGGGATGTAGATAACAGAAGAAGAAACCAGCAGCAGCCCTTACTGTTCTGCAGCCCCTGCGGGTGATCCCCAGGCAAGCAGGGTCTGGAGTGGACCTCCAGCAGTCCTGCAGCAGAGGGGTCTGACTGTTAGAAGGAAAATTAAGAAACAGAAAGAAATAACTTCATCATCAACAAAAAGAGTGTCCACTCAGAGACCACATCAGAAAGTCACCAACTACAAAGACCACAGGGAGATAAAGCCACTAAGACGGGAAGAAACCAGTTCAAAGAGGATGAAAACACCAAAACCCAGAACACCTCTCCTTCTCCAGGGGGTCACAACTCCTCACCAGCTAGGGATCAAAGATGGATGGAGAAAGAATCTGATGAATTGACAGAAACAGGCTTCAGAAGGTGGGTAATAACAAACTTCTCAGAGCTAAAAGAACGTGTGCTAACCCAAGGCAAAGAAAATAAGAATGTAGAAAAAAAGGTTAGATGAGATGCTAACTAGAATAAACAGCTTAGAGAAGAATATAAACAACTTGATGGAGCTGAAAAACACAGCATGAGAACTTCGAGAGGCATACACAAGTTTCAATAGCTGTGTTGAACAAGCAGAAGAAAGGATATCAGAGATTGAAGATCAACTCAATGAAATAAAATGAGAAGGCAAGAATAGAGAAAAAAGAGTGAAATGAAATGAACAAGGCCTCCAAGAAATATGGGATTAGGTGAAAAGGCCTAATCTACATTTGATAGGTGTGACAGGGAGAATGAATCCAAGCTGGAAAACACTTTTCAGGATATTAACCAGAAAAACTTCCCCAACCTAGCAAGCAGGCTAACATGCAAGTCCAGGAAACAGAGAGAACACCACAAAGATATTCCTCAAGAAGAGAAACCCCAAGGCACATAATTGTCAGATTCACCAGGGTTGAAATGAAGGAAAAAATGCTAAGGTCAGCCAGAGAGAAAGGTCAGGTTACCCAAAAAGGGAAACCCATCAGACTCATGGATCTCTCTTCAGAAACCCTACAAGTTAGAAGAGAGTGGAGGCCAATATTCACCATCCTTAAAAGAACTTTCAACCTAGAATTTCATATCCAGCCAAACTAAGCTTCATAAGCAAAGGAGAAAGAAAATCCTTTACAAACCAGCGATTGCTGAGAGATTTAATCACCACCAGGCCTGCATTACAAGAGCTCCTGAAAGAAGCACTAAACAAGGAAAGGAACAAACAGTACCAACCACTCCAAAAACATACCAAATTGTAAAGACCATCGACACAATGAAGAAAATGTGTCAACTAATAGGCAAAACATCCGGCTAGCATCAAAATGGCAGGATCAAATTCACACATAACAATATTAGCCTTAAATGTAAATTGGCTAAATACCCCAATCAGAAGACACAAACTGTCAAATTGGATAAAAATTCAAGACCCAGCAGTGTGCTGTATTCAGGAAACCGATCTCACATGCAAGGACACACATAGGCTCAAAATAAAGGGATGGAGGAAGATTTATCAAGCAAGTGGAGAGCAAAAAAAAAAAAAAAAAAAAAAAGCTGGAGTTTCAATCCTAGTCTCTGATAAAATGGACTGTAAACCAACAAAGATCAAAAGAGACAATGAAGGGCATTAAATAATGGTAAAAGGACCAATGCATCAAGAAGGGCTAATGATCCTAAATATATACGTACCCAGTGCAGGAGCACCCAGATACGTAAAGCAAGTTGTTAACTACCTACAAAGAGACTTGAACTCCCACACAATAATAGTGGGAGACTTTAACACTCCAATGTCAATCTAAGTCAGATCAATGAGACAGAAAATTAACAAGGATATCCAGGACTTGAACTCAGATTTGGACAGGCAGACCTAATAGACATCTACAGAAATCTCCACCCCAAATCCACAGAATATATATTCTTCTCAGCACCTCATGGCACCTACTCTAAAATTGACCATATAATTGGAAGTAAATCACTCCTCAGCAAATGCAAAAGAATGGAAATCATAACAAACGGTGTCTCAGACCACAGGGAAATCAAATTAGAACTCAGAATTCAGAAACTAACTCAGAAATGCACAGCTTCATGGACATTGAACAACTGGCTCCTGAATGTCAACTGGAGAAACAATGAAATGAAGGCAGAAATAAAGATGTTTTTTGAAACCAATGAGAATGAAGACGCAACATACCAGAATCTCTGGGACACATTTAAAGCAGTGTCTAGAGGGAACTTTATAGCAATAAATGCCCACATGAGAAGCAAGAAAAGATCTAAAATCGACACCGTATTATCAAAATTAAAAGAGCTAGAGGAGCAAGATAAAAAAAAAAACTCAAGCCGGGCGCAGTAGCTCAAGCCTGTAATCCCAGCACTGTGGGAGGCCGAGGCAGGTGGATCACGAGGTCAAGAGAGTGAGACCATCCTGGTCAACATGGTGAAACCCCGTCTCTACTAAAAATACAAAAAATTAGCTGGGCATGGTGGCATGTGCCTGTAATCCCAGCTACTCAGGAGGCTGAGGCAGGAGAATTGACTGAACCCAGGAGGCGGAGGTTGCGGTGAGCCGAGATCGCGCCATTGCACTCCAGCCTGGGTAACAAGAGCGAAACTCCGTCTCAAAAAAAAAACTCAAAAGCTAGCAGAAGAGAAGAAATAACTAAGATCAGAGCAGAACTGAAGGAGATAGAGGCACAAAAAACCCTTCCAGAAATCAATAAACCCGGGAGCTAGTTTTTTTTAAAAGATCAACAAAATAGACATATTGCTAGCCAGACTAATAAAAAAGAAAAGGGAGAAGAATCAGAGATGCAATAAGAAATGATAAAGGGGATATCACCTCTGATTCTACAGAAATACAAACTACAATCAGAGATTACTACAAACAACTGTATGCACATAAACCAGTAAACCTCGAAGAAATGGATAAACTCCTGGACACTTGCACCCTCCCAAGCCTAAACCAGGAAGAAGTTGAAACCTTGAATAGACCAATAACAAGGGCTGAAGTTGAGGCAGCAGTTAATAGCCTACCAACAAAAAAGGTCTAGGTCCAGATGGGTTCACAGTTGAATTTTACCAGATGTACAAAGAGGAGCTGGTACCACTCCTTCTGAAACTATTCCAAACAACCCATAAAGAGGGAACCCTTCCCAAATCATTTTATGAGACCAACATCATCCTGATAACAAAACCCGGCAGAGATTCAACAAAAAAAGAAAACCTCAGGCCAATATCCATGATAACACAGATGCAAAAATCTTCAATACAATACTGGCAAACCAATTGCAACAGCACATCAAAAAGCTTTTCCATGATGATTAAGTAGGCTTCATTCCAGGGATGCAAGGCTGGTTCAACATATGCAAGTCCATAAACGTAATCCACCACATAAACAGAACTAAAGACAAAAACCACATGATTATCTCAATAGATGCAGAGAAGGCCTTTGACAAAACTCAACCGCCCTTTATGCTAAAAACTCTCAATAAACTAGGTATCGAAGGAACATATCTCAAAATAATAAAAACTATTATGACAAGCCTATAGCCAATATCATACTGAATGGGCAAAAACTGGAAGCATTTCCCTTGAAACCTGGCACTAGACAAGGATGCCCTCTCTCACTACTCCCATTCAATATAGTATTGGAAGTTCTAGCCAGAGCAATTAGGCAAGAAAAAAAAATAAAGCGTATTCAATTAGGAAAAGAGGAGGTCAAATTGTCTCTATTTGCAGATGACATGATTGTATATTTATAAGACCCTATCATCTCAGCCCCAAATCTCTTTAAACTGATAAGCAACTTCAGCAAAATCTCAGGATACAAAATCAATGTGCAGAAATCATAAGCATTTCTATACACGAATAACAGACAAACGGAGAGCCAAATCAAAAGTGAACTCCCATTCATAACTGCTACAAGGGAATACATCCTTTGTTGGTTGTATTCCTAGGTATTTTAAAGGACCTCTTCAAGGAGAACTACAAACTGCCGCTCAAGGAAATGAGAGGACACAAACAGATGGAGAAACAGTCTATGCTCATCGCTAGGAAGAATCAATATCGTGAAAATGGCCATACTGCTCAAAGTAATTTATAGATTCAATGCTATCCCCATCAAGCTACCAACAACCTTCTTCACAGAACTGGAAAAAACCACCTTAAACTTCATATGGAACAAAAAGAGACCCTGGGTAGCCAAGACATCCTAAGCAAAAAGAACAAAGCTGGAGGAATCATGCTACCTGATTTCAAACTATACTATAAGGCTACAGTAATCAAACAGCATGGTACTGGTACCAAAAGAGATATAGACTAATGGAACAGAACAGAAGCCCTGGAGGCAATGCCACACATCTACAACCATCTGATCTTTGACAAACCTGACAAAAGCAAGCAATGGGAAAGGATTCCCCGTTTAATAAATGGTGTTGAGAAAACTGGCTGGCAGTGTGCAGAAAGCAGAAACTGGACCCCTTCCTGACACCTTAAAATTAACTCCAGATGGATTAAAGATCTAAACATAAAACCTAACACCATAAAAACCCTAGAAGAAAACCTAGGCAAAACCATTCAGGACACAGGCATATGTAAGGACTTCATGACTGAAATACCAAAAGTATTGGCAACAAAAGCCAAAATAGACAAATGGGACCTAATTAAACTCCAAAGCTTCTGTACAGCAGAAGAAACAATCATTAGAGTGAACTGGCAATCAACAGAATGGGAAAAAGTTTTTGCAATCTACCCAGCTGACAAAGGGCTAATACCCAGAATCTACAAAGAACTAAAACAGATTTACAAGAAAAAAGCAAACAAACCCACCCAAACATGGGTAAAGGATATGAACAGACACTTTTCAAAAGAAGACATTTATGAGGCCAACAAACATATGAAAAAAATGCTCATCATCACTGATTATTAGAGAAATGCAAATCAAAACCACATTGAGATACCACCCCACACCAGTTAGAACGGTGATCATTAAAAAATCTGGAGACAACAGATGCTGGAGAGGATGTGGAGAAATAGGAACACTTTTACACTGTTGGTGGGAGTGTAAACTAGTTCAACTATTGTGGAAGACAGTGTGGCACTTCCTCAAGGACCTAGAAATAGAAATTCCATTTGACCCAGAAATTCCATTACTGGGTATATACAGAAAGGATTACAAATCATCCTATTATAAAGACACATGGACATGTATGTTCATAGCGGCACTGTTTACAATAGCAAAGACCTGGAACCAACCCAAATGCCCATTGACGATAGACTGGATGAAGAAAATGTGGCACATATACACCATGGAATACTATGCAGCCATAAAAAACAATGAGTTTGTGTCCTTTGTAGGGACATGGATGAATCTGTAAACGATCATTCTCAGCAAACTGACACAAGAACAGAAAATCAAACACCACATTTCTCACTCATAGCGGGGTAATGAACAATGAGAACACATGGACACAAGGAGGAGAGCATCACACACTGGGGTCTATTGATGGGGGCCAAGGGAGGGACAGCAGGGCTGGGGAGGTCAGGGAGGGATAACATGGGGAGAAATGCCAGATATAGGTGATGAGGGGATGGAGGCAGCAAACCACGTCGCCATGTGTGTACCTATGCAGCAGTCCTGCATGATGTGCATATGTACCCCTGAACCTAAAGAACAATGAAAAAAAATAAACATGGGGAAACGACTGTTGCATCTTTGGCATTATTAGTAGCAGTAACACACTGAGCTGCTGATAGGATTATAGGTGGTGCTTTTATAACCCTTCATGTTTTAGGGAATAGGTTATAAAATATTTGAACTTAAAGTCAAGTTGCCCCCCCCAAAATAGAAAATCTACAATATTTATGCCTAGGTGGCCTATTAGAATAAATTAATTATGGTGGTATGGCTGCTAAGACACCTATAATTTGATGATAATATTCCCTGTGTTCAAAATATTGTTCCAACTTTAATGGCTTGAAGAAGGAAAAGTCCAGTTCCACAGTGAGCACGCCTAAAATGTTTCCACATCTGGATTTTTGTTGGTTCCTCCCTGCTTAGAATGTCTTTGCTGACTTTCCTTGGGACTCAGGTTCAAGTTTAACTTCTTTTGTGGTTGTTTCCTCCATTATCACAACCCATGATAAATTCCCATCCACTGGAACCCTATAACATATTTTGTCTGTTCCACAGTAAAAGACACAATGTGTGCTGCTTGAATTGGCAGGCACATATTTATTTGTATAATAAGTTCTATAATAAGGTTTTTACAGGACAGATTGTGTGTTTGTCCCTGCTTACTGATAGATATTGATAAGTATTGCAAGATTAATTATTGCTTTCATTGTAACAAATCATCAGATAGTAATGTTGGAGGAGGAAAATTTAAGCTTGCACCTACCTCTAACTATTAGAACCTTTATGTATCTACCCAGAAGAACTTAGTAATTGTGAATGCCTAAAGGGGCTCAGATCAGTAACAAGACTATTAATAAAAGGCACAGGGACTTAGTGTTGTAATTTTTTATTAATAATGCTATGTGATTTGCTCGGTTTATATGTGAGTGCTAGATTTATATAGTTTATTTCTATTAATGGCTAACAGAACATATGCATAAATTGTATATATTTACAGCATTTATTATATAAATAAATGCAATCATTTGTAGTAATTCAAGGCAGCATATGTGCTATTAATCAGAACAACGTGGATAATAGGTAATATAGGAGTTCAGATAAGTGATAGATCACTACGAATTTTAAAGTTCTTTTCTACTGCTAAAGCAACCTCAAAGGATATAAGAATACCCACTTAATATGAGAGTGGATAATTTTATACTGATTATAGTGCACTAAATATAGCCCTTTGTGCTCTAAAAGAATTAAAGCATGTCTATGTGAGTCCAATATACACCAGCACTCAAGTGAAATAATCTGTTGGGTATTTTTCCCTTGGCTCTCTAGCCATGCTAAGTCAGAAAGAATAAAAGGATAAACTGAGGCAGGGGGATGTGTGTTACTTTCACAAAGGAAACATAGATAGGGTTCCTGATTCCCAGTGCAGTGTTTTCTTTTTTAGGATATTACATATGCATTTACATTTTTTAATGGGCGGAGCTCACAGAGGACACCGGCAGGAGGATATACCTTCATGTTTCCCCTTTGGGCCCCTCTATGCTAACTGTCCCTAAGGGGTGATAGTTGAATTTAAAATAGTCTAATGATATTGGGTGTTATTAGTTTTTCTTATAACATCTCCACAATTCTTTTCACATACAGACGCTCAATAAATATCTTCTGGTGCTGCTTATGAAGAATTTGTATTCATAAGAAAAGGATTTGATGAGGCATGAGTGAAAACCATTGTTGTCCTCTTTAATAACTTTGTTTCTGAACGATGCTGCAGGGGACAGTGAGAAATTTTTCAGCCTAGGCACAGAGACAGTCCCTTTTGTGTTGGTAAATCAGAACAGTGTGTAGGTGTACTGTTGCAACAAATTAATGCAAATGAATAATATATGCAAGGTATTACATGTCCATGGTAAACCAGGAGGCAAGAACATGTACCTTTTACAAATATTATACCCATACAGCAATATTAGAAATTCTTTCATCAATTTTACATATCATTCTTCACAGTAACAAAGTTGAGATTTTAAGCATATTGTTCTTAACTCCATGATCATGATGAATAGAAACAATTTAGACATATTACTCTATGTAGCAGGCAGTATTGACCTATTCTAAAATGCATTATTGGATCAATTTTAAAACAGAAGAATCAAAATAGTTGATTGGTGGTGGTGGGACTGTTCTCCCATCAATATTTATGCGTATTTTGAATTCTCTGTATGCGGTTAAGCAAACCTAATCGAAGTCACATACACATGATTGTTGATGCAACAAAAACAGAAAAAATATTCTGAAAGAAAAATTGTAAAGCCACATCTCTTTACCATTTTATTCAAATAAAAATTAAAATCCTTGCTGACATTAGTATAAAATATTGTTTTATCTTTGAAAATAATTTGTAAAGTAGGCTATTTCTCACCTTGAGAAAAATGTATTTTAGAAAAATTTCCGAAGTGAGTTTTGAAAAAGAATAATGAACAGGTAAGACCAATGTTGGAGTGCCAGCACTTTAAGATTGTAAAAGAAGAATGTAACAATGCAAAATTTAAGGATGTAGAATTTTGAGTGATAATTTTGTTAATCTCTACAAAAATCACTACTTCAATTCCAGGTTTTATATAAAATATGCTAAATAAATACATACTTGTTATTTCTACTGCTTTTCATTCAGCATATCCTGACATATTATGGTATTTTTACCTTAATTTCCTTCTAATATTCAACTTGCTTTTGCTTAAAGTGTCACAAAGAGCAAGCAAATAACTTCTTTTCTTTCAGTTGAAACCAACCAAAGAGAAAATCAAGACACATCCACTTGCCTGTGTCCAGTCCTTTATGCCCTTGCATATAAAACAGCCATGAGGCAGATTGAGAAATGAAATCAAGCTTCACATGAATTGCATGGAAAATTCTCCTCTAATGAAAATTCACTGAGTATTGTCATGGATGCCGTGCTTTTCAATTGCCCCTTGTATTGCTTTCATGGTTGAGAGATACTCATTTTTCTTAAGCAAATTTGGGGGTCCGCTAAACACATAGCAACACAATTGACTAATATAGGTCTATTTGTTGATCTCTTAAAGCTCAGTGCACACGGATGGAAGTAATCCAAACTATTTTTTCTCCATCCTTCACTTAACATACATAATAATAAATGAATATTTAAAGTAGCAGCAAATATATTAACAGGAAACAAATAGCTTTTATTTGTAACAAGTGCGCACAGGTTAATTAACGAGAAGGAGGTTTTGTGTTGAAACAAGGCTCCCTGATGCTGTTCGGGCAGGTGCCGTTAAGGGCCAATTGAGCACTATAGGATAATTATGAAGTACCAGTGTGTTCTTCCGTTTGTTAACAAAGTGCTGCCCACAATTTGCCTAAACCTATAAACCATCATCTGTGATCCTCGGTAGCAATTAAATGACAAACATCTCCTCATCAGAGACTCGGGGAAACAAAAAGAGACATGATAGCATTTAAGTAGCCAGATGGATATTTTTGAACATTAACTTCGAAGACCTCTTTTCTGTAACAGAATATTAGATTAAAACATATTTGGTACTATGTGAAAGAGGAAAGACCATGGTATTTTTTTAATGGGAAGTTAAAGCAGGCATGTTGAATAATTGAAGCAGTGCATATTTGAACAGCTTTGGTTTTAAAATCTTGGAGTGTTCAGCAAACTTAATAGAAGATAGAAAGCTAACTCATCTCCTTAAAGCACTGTTGAGTCACTTTGCTCTTAAAATTCTAGCTACTCACCTATATTTGAGGAGGGGCTATGAAAAGCATAGTAAAAGTTCTCAGGAGGGATGATGGTTAAATTCTAACCAATCTCATGTACTTTCTCCAGGGTATGAGTTACTAATTAGTTCTTTTTTTAAAAAAAAAAAAGCTTGTTACTGAAATCATATATCAGTACAAAAATAGTAATTTTAGGAAGATTGCTTTCTATCACAAACTAATTGATCTAGAAGTTTTAAGGATGTAATGTTTAAAATGCTTCTGTAAGCATAGCAATAGTTCCAGGAGCTATAAACCGTATAAAGGCTCCACTTAGTTCAATTAATTGTCAGATTGGAAGAATCTCCAAAACTTGTAGTAGCTCTTGTTTTTATAGTTAAGGATCTTCTGGGCATTTAGTGGCCTACATTAAACAATGTTGTCTAACTAGTTTGCATAATTGGTAGAGCTAAAAGGCTATTCCATAACATTAAAAAATACAATTATAAATGTATGAGTTTCCCTCAATCAGAAGGTGCTGATTTTTTTTCCAGTGCCAAAATAACAGTATTTACAAATGTTTTCATGAACCGTGAGAAGCTACTGCTCAGTGAGTTTTAATGTAATAGTAGGTCAACAGCTCTCTTGAAAGAACAAAACCAACCTAGGGCCAAACAGACAGGCAGGCCTAATTAAGCACTCCAGAGTAAGAAAACCTCTCAGAGAACTACAACTCACTCGACCCCTGCTTTGTACTTCACCGGGCTTCTCTATACCTTTGCCACTTTCCTCTGGACTTATTGATTATGAATTATTTAAACATGGCCACTTCATATCCACAATTAATTTTCAAAGAAAAGGCAACAAGAGAAAACAATCACAAGTTAAACAGCTTGAGAATGACTCTCGTTTTGACGGAATTTAAAAGGCCTGAGTCTCTGTTTCAGAGCCTGCCTTTGGAGGTGGCTTCCCAAAACCTCATTTGTTTAAGTCTCTTAGATTCCATCTGCATGACAGTCCAAACCGCTATTTCCACCAGGGAAGAAAAACAAATTCAAGAGAGTTGCTTTTCTAGGTTATCTGCCTGTATTTCTTTTATATAAATGAATGGGAATTAATGATCATAATTTCAATAGCGAAGAAAAACCTACAAAGAATGAGAAATTTTTCATTAAGGAGTAACAGTACATTGAAAAATGGAAGCATTTGCACTGCTAACCACTTGCAAGAATGAAAGTTCTTGACATCTGTTTTATTCTAGCTATCCTTTTCCCATCAGCATGTGATACTCTGTCCTGTTATGGCAGGCAATGGCCTCCAAAAGTCATGGTATATTGAAACCTTATTCTCCATTACAGAACCATTCAATTGGAATATAATTCAAGGGATCATTAAATTCATCTTTCTGCCTTCAGGTGTGGCTACACTCTGCTGGAACTCATCATATTAAAATATAATATTAATATGAAATGATATGATATTATATAATATGAAAATGCTTCATCTAAAAATGTGTCCAGTGTAGGAGCTGAGGCTCAGTCATTTGCTATTACCAGAATACCCCTAAAATGGCATACCCCTAAAACGTCTGTACAGAAAGAAATTAAATCTCTAAACATGCAAAATATATGTTTGTTTTGGGGAAAAGAAAAACCTTTGAGAAAAAACAGACTTTAAAATTCACTTGCCAATGCTTTCCAATCATTTTGATGTTTCATAATCCTGCTCTGGCAATATCCTTTACAGCTAAAAAACCCATCAGTTTCTACTTTATTGTTAAATCAGCCCAGTGAAGAAGAAATTATCTTGAAAATAAATTTTTCTAAAATATTTATGGACTTAACAGTGCTGTTTATATTTAAAATTAGAAAAATGTCATTAATTTCCTATATGGCTTAAAACCAAATTGCTAAAATACATGACTAGAAACACTTATATTTGATATAACATTAAAACTATTTAAGATTGTAAGCGGCATTTCTTAAAGAGCCAACATTTGTCAGCTCCTCAATAAAAGGTTATTACTACAACTGAACACTATTACAAAGTTAGTTTTGTCATTTGCAGCTGACAAGTGTGGAAGCCAGTGCTCAAGGAGGCTAGATAACTGCCCAAGTTCACACAGTGAGGAAGGAGAGGAGTGGAGGGGCCAGGGTCCTGAGGCTACACCACATGCTGGTTGTCTGACTTGAGGTTTCGATCACTGAAACCAATTTTTTCTCTGTGACTGAGTAAACTCTGAATTAGAGATTGAACTTTTCTTCTCTAATTTAGAGGTCCACATCCACAAGTGGTTAATGACCATGGCCAAGTTAACTGGAATGGGAAGAGTAGCACCAGTCCCAAAGTGGCTCACCCCATTTCACTTATAATACAGTAGCATACCATGCACACACACTATGTTAGGGTCCCATAGACATCAACATGACCAGCACAAGATGTTGGGACACTTTGTGCTCTTCATGAAAAGGGCTCAACAGGACCCTCTCTCTTCATTGCCTAGGGAAGGACTTGCAACCATGGCAAGAAAGACGGTGTCCTATTCCCACTGTCTGCCACCATGCAGCACAGGAAGCAGTGCTGTTACTTCTCCAACTTTTTCCTCCTGGTGACAAATGTTTAGTCAATCCTCTGCTCAATAATATTTACATAAGATGAAGCAACCGAAGAGGAGAAAAAAAATCCAAATAGATTCAATTTAAAGCTTTTCTATTTGCTAGTAAAGCTCTCCGATGAAAGTGATGTAGCCAAAACTTTGATTTTAAAACCAATTGCTTATTTAAAAATTTCATAGAATACTAGTCATGACATGAATATCATTATTTTATGCACTGACAATTGGGGCAGAAATCTGTTATGTTAGCAGAAGCTATTTGAAAGTGATTGCTAGAATATCTACAATTCTAAGTGAGATTTCAAGAAGACCAGACACTTCTGGCTTTTGGATTAAAGGGGAAGGAAAAGTCCACAGACTGCCTCACTCACAAGAATCTAGAGCTGCAGCAAGAACAGTATATTCCCTTTTCTTCAACTTTTAAAATCTCTGTTGTTTTCTTGACGGGTGCCTGTAATCCCAGCTACTTGGGAGGCTGAGGCAGGAAGAGTAGCTTGAACCTGGGAGATAGAGGTTGCAGTGAACTGAGATCGTGCCATTGCACTCCAGCCTGGGCAACAGAGCAAGACTCCATTTCAAAAAAATAAAAAGGTCTCTATGTTTTTCTGAGCCTAGGAGTGAACAGAAGAAGATCAAGAGGCAATGATAGGTCATTATGATCTCCATTTCATACACTAGGAACCACTTCACGGTGGTTAAGTAACTTGGCTGAACTTACACTAGCATGAAGATTCAAATTTGAGTCCAAAACTTATGGCAATATCTATTAGAGAAAATCGTATTAGTTCTCTAATTACCAAATATATTTTCCTAGGGAAGCCATCTTTGTTCTCACCTCTCTCTGTCTACTTCTCTTTCTTCAGTGTCCTCTGAGAGCTCCTAACCAAATGTTTTATACACAGTTGGTGGTTTGGTTGAGTGCAATAATGTTATCTGAGAAAATCTAAACTATAGTTATGTGTTGCTTAATGACAGGGATATGTGATGAAAAATGCATTGTTAGGTGACTTCATTGTTCTAAGATCATAGAGTGGACTTAAACAAACCTAGATGGTATAACCTACTACACACCTAGGCTGTATGGTGTAGCCTATTGCTCATGGGCTATACACCTGTACAGCATGTTACTCGGCTGAATACTGTAGGCAACTGGAACACAATGGTATGTGTGTATCTAAACCTATCTAAACTCAGAAAAGGTAATGCATTGCACTACAACATTATGACAGCTCACAATCCTGTCACTAAGTGATAGGAATTTTCCTGCTCCATTATAATCTTATGGTACCACTATCAGATAGGTAGTCCTTCGTTGACCAAAACATCATTATATGGTCCATGCCCAATAATAAAAGGGCAGACCAATTACGACTATGTAGTATTATTATGAGTCAGCAAGGGGGAAATACTCATACTCAGGTACAGTACTCATACCTGAGTATGAGTATTTCCCCCTTCCTGGCTCTTATACTTTAAAAAATAATGCTAATATGTGAATTTATACTGTGAAAATTTTATTCCATACAAAATAGCTGTCAAATATTATGAAATAAAATACTACAATACTTAGAACCAGAGGCTACTAACCTAATTAGTATACTAAGCAGGAAATATGAGTGATTATACTACACTGTAAAAAAATTTAAAAATAATGACTAGCCACATTTCAGAATTATACAAATGATATAATTATTTTATTTATAAATGTTAAGATGATAAGAATATTGTTAAATGAATTAGAAAGATGAATTTTAGGAAATTATATAATTTCTATATTACCTGCTACAATTGTACATAAAGCTTTGAGTATAGTTTAAATTGGCTAATTTAGCATTGTCTAGGGAAAGGCAAAGTTTGCCTTATACTGCACGGTAGTTTATTTCAAGTACGTTTTTCTTCTAGCTTAATAAAGACATCAGGTTTAGGAGTTCCAGGGAGAGGTTAAGAAGCACAAATAAATAAAAGGGCAGACCAACTATGACTTACAGTGCTCTTTAAATGTGGTCCAATTTTGAGTGTTAGAAACAATAGGAAAAAAAAAAGCCACAGAGACCTCAGAATGAAAATGTTCTATAAGGACAGAAACCACATATTTTTTTGGTCATATGTGCTTCAAACTTGTGCAGCTTCTGACCTAAAATGGTCATTTAGTGAGGAAACAGTCAATAAAAGAACTAGAAAGAGAGGCTTAGCAGCAAAGATCCTTCTCATAAACAAATCTAAGCACATTATAGTCTTGCTTAAAACCTTCATGGTTTCCCATTACCAAGTAACAGAATTCAAATTCTATAGCACGGCAGTTTCTGACATAGTGCCTACCTCTTGTGCAGCTGCATCCCTGACTACCGACCCAGCGCATGAGCAATACTGGGTCACTAGGAGATTCCTCCACAAACTGCCCACCTGCTACCCCTCAGTGTTTTCAATCTTCCCACTGCTCCCCACCAACTTTTGCCTGAATAATACACTTCTGTTCCCTTGCCAACATTCCTCCTTAATATCATCCCTTACTATTATTCCCCCTTGGTTTTTCTTGGTTACACTTATGAAACATACATACTCTCCTAGAATCAGCCATGTGTGTTTTCGCCTGGGATCTGAGTCTGACTCATCTTTGAATTCCCAGAAATTCACAGGGTCTGGTTGCAAATGGGGCATAATAAAAGATTTTTGAATGAAAGAAAGAAGAAAGTACTGGAAAGAAAACAAAGTGTGAGATTCGAATAGGAAAGGAACTGATGTACAGCTGGATATGCAAAGAGGGTACTCTGACATGATTTCCAAATTCTGTCTTCAATGTCTCAAGTTGAATTTGTGTAAGACCAAAAACAGCTTGGTTTTTAAATAAAAAAAAGTTACCTGTTATTTGCAAAGTAACAGTTAACTCATTATGAGCCAGAAGATGTGGCAGTGTCATCAACTTTTTACTATTTTCTTTTAATTTTTGAAAATGTTAGACTTGTAGAAAAGTTGCAAGAATATAGCCCTGTGTACAATAGCAAAGACCTGGAACCAACCCAAATGTCCATCAATGATACACTGGATAAAGAAAATGTGGTACGTATACACCATGGAATACTACGCAGCCATAAAAAACAATGAGTTTGTGTCCTTTGTAGGGACTTGGATGAATCTGGAAGCCATCATTCTCAGCAAACTGACACAAGAACAGAAAACCAAACACCGCATGTTCTCACTCATAGGTGGGTGTTGAACAATGAGAACATGTGGACTCAGGGAGAGGAGCATCACACACACTAGAAGCAGTTGGGGGGCAGGTAGGGAAGAGACAGCGGAGGGTGGGGAGGGATAACATGGGAGAAAGCAGGATATAGTATACACCTAAAGTAAAATAAAAAAGAAAAGTTGCAAGAATAATACAAATAATTCTCATATACACAATTATCCTAATATTAACATTTATCATGTTCTTTTACTAAATGATGTAAGAATTAATTGTAGGGATGAAAACTCCTTCCCTTTAAATACTTCAGTTTGTAATTTTTAAAAACAAAAAAATTCTCTTATGTAACCACAATACAATTAATAAAATCAGAAGACTAACATTGAGACAATGCAATGACCTAAACAACCAATCTTTATTCAGATTTTGCTAACTGACTTGATGTCTTTTAAAAGAAAGAAAACATAAGGTGATGTGCTACTCTTAACCATTGGGTCTCTTTAGTCTTTTAAAATCTGGAACAGTATTTACTATTTCTCTGTGGTTCGTGACAGTGACATTTTTTGAGTATAAGCCAAAAAGCTTTGGTCTAATGTTTCTTCAAGAATTTAGATTTAGGATTTGGGATTTTGGCAGGAATAACACAGAGGCAATACTTAATTCTCAGTGCTTTCGCTCAGGAAATTAGATTTGTGCATTTTTTGGTGATGTTAACTTTGATCACTTGGTTAAAAGATTTACCATGATTCTCCACTTTCAAGTCTTTGAAGTGGAGAGATACTATGACATTATACAAATAATTCTTCTAAAACTTTTACCCACTAGTTGTAGTGTCCATTAGTGATTCTTCCCTGAGTCAATTATTATTATTATGGCTGCCAAATGGTGATTTTTCTAATTTCATGTTTTTCATTCTTTTATTATAAATGTTGCCTTCCTATTGTTAAAAATCTCTCTTCCTTCTCATTCGTTTATATGTTTATATTAACATGAATTCATGGAGTTTTACCCTATCCAGTGGGTTACAAACTTTTACTCTCATTATTTATTTTGATTTCAAATGGTCCCAGATTTGGCTGATTGGGGCCCCTCAAGCTGGCTACTAAATTTCACTGATTTTATTTTGAGACAGATTCTCACTGCGTCATTCAGGTTGGAGTTCAGTGGCACAATCTCAGCTCACTGCAATCTCTGCCTCCTGGGTTCATGTGATTCTTCTGTCTCAGCCTCCCAAGTAGCGGGAATTACAGGCACCCAGATTACCATGCCCAGATAATTTTGTATTTGTAGTAGAGATGGGGCTTCACCACGTTGGCCAGGCTGGTCTCAAACTCCTGAGTTCAGATAATCCACCCACCTTGGCCTCCCAAAGTTCTGGGATTACAGGTGTGAACCACTACATCCGGCCAATTTCACTGATTTTTAATCCATTTTCAAGTGGTTTTTTTTGCATCTTATATTCACATCCCTACCAGCCTCACACTTTGATCTTGCTGTTCTTTTAGTTTTGTAAGCGCTGCAAAGCAGCCACGTGTACCCTTCAATGAAGATGGATAAGTAATCAAAAATTGAGATGCTCTTAAAAAACTTGTCTTTGAAGATTTTACTCTTCATAATCAAATTTTACATAAAGCCAATCCCAATATCAATTTAGGGTGACAATTTAGAACAGTAACAACAGCTGAATTTAGTGTTTTAAAGTAAACCTGCATTTTAATTTTTTTTCTGATTACTTTGGTCTTGATCACTGCATTTGTAGATTCAAAACGCCTGAATTTGTAAAACGTTTGAGTTTTGATCAACATAGGCAAGGTGATATAGAAAGTTGAAGGAATTATCTTGATCATTACAGTAAAGTACCAATTCTTTCTGTGGGTGAAAGTATTCTTGGTTTTTTGTTTGTTTTCAGGGCTGAGAGTATATGTGTGGGTGCAGGGGATGGGCACATGGGTGGCAGATGGAACAGGGGAAGAGGGAGAAGGTAGTGCGGTAGAGGGCCACCTACCCTACCCAAGAAACTTAGCAGGCTACATTCATAAAGTATAAAGAACAATTACTCAATTAAGATTACTCTGTCTCTGTAGATATATTTGCCTCTCTAGACACATTTAAAATATTACAGGATTTTAAGGTTTCCTGGGCCAATTTTAAGACACAAAACCCTAAGCAATGCACATGAAAAAATAATACCTTTCCTTTGTGACTACCGTTTCAAATTCCAGTGTTTCAAATGCAAATTACAGTAGATACATTTATGAAATGAGTGCTCCTAGCTCCTCTAGAAGTCCTTCAGCTAGGATGTCCAGCTCGGTGGCACAGGTATGTTGCCATCCAGCCAGGACTCCAAAGGCCATGATCCCATAATTGATCCAACGGAGAATGTGGAGGAATTTTAGCAGAATATAATTCCTCTGATTATCTTTTGGCCACAATTGCATGTTAACGGTTGTACAGAAATTAGCTTACATGTGTATTTGTTATTTTCCAGCCTTGCAGGCACAACAGTATATTCCCCCAACTGATTTCTTTGACTGACAGAGGGCTTATTTCGGTTTCTGGAGCTCCATTTCTCTATCTCTAAGAAATTCAGAAAGTGGCAACCAGGGAAAAGACAGGTAACCAAATCTGCTTTCACAACTGCAGTGCTGTCTGCACTTGTGTCTGGACTATCATATACCATTACAGTTGATCAAGCTTAAAAAGCAAACTCAGATTTTCAAGCAGAGCAGTCACTGGAGTACATTTATGGATCGTGTTCTCATTCCAATACAGTCCCCAGGGGAGAAAGTGAACAGCACCAGAAACGGATCTGCTGTTTCCCTCCCATATAAGTTTTGCATAAAACAGAAATGCTAGTCTGTAAACAATATGAGCACCTGTCATACACATGGCAACCAGAAGGTGGCACGGTCTTAACATTGACCAAAGTCTGTCGGCTCCGCTGTTGAATCCAAGCAGATTTATTTGTGAAGATAACTGCTTCTTGTACTATGTACATTCATTTATGCATTTGTATCTGTCCTCAACTACGTACAAACAAACCACTTCCTATGTCTGAAAACAGAACTCTTGGCTTGTTTCCATTTTCTTTTTATCCCCTTTCCTCCCCACCGATACAATTAATATCGCTTTGAGTTAAACTTCAGAGGACTTGAATATTGCTCTGTATTTATCTTACTGTTAGAAGCACTTGGTTAATGAAACCTAAATGGAGCCTCATGATTTGCATCATTCTTATGTCGTATTTGTAACCAATTGCCATCATAAGAAGAAGACCTTAATTTTATATTCATTCATTAGTAGAGTTTCATTCAAATAGCAGTTAATTCTTTAGTCAAAATTAACAAAATGAATTACTGGTATGGAGTGGTGTGCATGCATATAATTCAAAATGACATTATACATTTCTGATGTGTTAAATATTAGATTTATATTGCAGTTTCCATTATAAAGAAAAGGCCATGAATTCACTAGTATTTTTCTTTCTTTAAGAGAAAAGAGAGCGTGCCTTTGTATTTTATAAAACTGGCTTTATTAAGATTCATGAGAGGCCTTAATGGTAAAAATGAATAATGTGTAAACAACCTGGCAACATTTCATCATAACCTGTGAGTGCTGGCAATTGGCATCATTTTTATATCCAAAAAGTACTCTTCTCATGGCCACCAAGTAGACTCTTTAAAATTAGTTATCCTTCAATTGTGAATAAAACCAATTTCCCTGATGTAAATTCTTGTATTTATTATTTTTTTCTTGGTCATTAGGCAGAAGGTCTAGATTGAAAGTAGACCTCCTGTTTTCCAGTATTTGGGACAGCTCCCTTCCAGATTACCCCTCCATGCTTCCATGCTCACACCTCTCCACAAATGGGAATTTCCCTGTAAACTGCTCCTTTCACTCAGACTTCCAGGCATTCCCTCCTTCTGCCTCCACCATCTGGCAGCCTTCCTGTCCCTACATGATGTCCTCTACCCTTTGTCCAATATGCCTGACAGAATGCTTACTGGGAGGGCGACCCTCTCCAAATGGGAACCATACTTAACCCCTACATATAGGCGGCATCTAACATTGGTTGAACTAAACCATCACTTGGTCATGGGGAGTTCAAATAGCAACACAGAGAAAAGTCTGTATTTACTTTTTAACAACAGCATGAATCCTGAAGCAATGACTCATTCCTATGGGCATCCTTCCCTCCTAAGGCCCCCTTAAAAAGAAGAAGGCACCACCTAAAAACCAGATTCTAGACCTTTCTCTTCTCAGAATATGAAGAAAGTAGGCTTAAGTGAAGCCAAGTGAGTAACATTGACAAATATAGGAGGTTTTCCATTGTTGGACATTTTTCAAGGCTATTTTACAGGTATAAATAGGTCATACCTCAGAGAACCTAAACGTTTTATCTTATATACTCTAACCTCAACCTTCTAGGCTTTAGAATCAATAACGGCATTTTTTTGTCCCCTCCAGTTCCATTTCTACTTATGCCATAAACCAGACAAATGGAAGCTTAACCTCATACTGGCTCTGTGACATTTTGACTCTCCCCTCAGGGTCCTGAAATATCCCAGCATATGCCCATTCTGGCATAAATCAGAGAACAGCAAGCTCAGGGGACACCATATGGCCAAGTGCCTGCATGTTACACTGGGGCATGTTGAGGCTTCAGGTACCCCCAGTTAAGCTTAGATTTGGTGTTGGTCTCATGGGCCAGAACTGAATTCTAAGAAGACCTCTAGGGATGACAGTCCAGCCTATGGAGGGCTGAGAATAGCTACTGCAACCTGGAAGTGTTTCCAGAGTCTCTGCTTATTGAGATTGGATTGTCGTCCTCTCATGTGAATCATCAACTACAGCCCTTTTTTGCTCAAGGATAAGTGGTGAAGTGAAGGCTATTTACTTACATAGGGCCAAGCGGGGACCATTCTCCACTCCTTCCTGACATAGCCTGGGTGCTTTAGCAACCAGGAGGTTTTCCTTTTCTCCAGCTGAATAACACCGTAGTAGTTTTAACAGACAAAGAATAAAGCCTCAGGATTCTCATGCTAGTATGTAGTAGGTGTTCAATCATGTTAAAGTGAACAAATAAACTTTCAGGTTCCAGGAATTAAATGTAGGCGGTAGAATTTCATTTGAAACTTTCCTTCTGCTCCCTCTTCTCTCTTCCCTATATCTTACACATTCTCATTTTCTGTTTATCTCCAGAGTCTACATCAGAAGTCATAGATCCCCCTTTTTGGGGATGTTGGTGAGGGTGGGATAAAGAAGGCTGGCTTGCAACAAAAGTCAGGAGAAGCCTTATGCTGTTTCCTTAATAAAGCATAATAATTCAAATCAATTAAATTTAAACTTCAGAATGGGGTAATATAATCAATTATGTAGATGAAAAATGAGGAAGACAAAGTAGATACAGAAAGAAGAATTTGGGGTTGGATGCGGAGGCTCACACGTGTAATCCCAGCAGTTTGGGAAGTCGAGGCGGCAGGATCACCTTTTAGGTCAGGAGTTCAAGACCAGTCTGGCCAACATGGTGAAACCCCATCTCTTCTAAAAAATGTAAAAGTTAGCTGGGTGTAGTGGCATGTGCCTGTAATCCCAGCTACTCATAAGGCTGAGGCAGGAGAATCACCTGAACCCAAAAGGCAGAGGTTGCAGTGAACCGAGATTGCACCACTGCACTCCAGCCTGGGTGGCAGAGTGAGACTGTCCCATGAAAAAAAAAGGAGAATTTGGAAAGGAGTGCAAAACAGAAAAAAATGTGAGGATGAGAATGTGGGGAAGAAGTAGAGAGACAGTGGGCTATGATAATGTGTACCAAAGAAAACCAAACATGCGATTAGTTAGGCCAGTGATTTTTTTAAGCATTGCCTCCCTCACTGTGCTTGAGTGCCCTCATTTGTAAATGTGTACTTTCTTCTGAAAACTGTTGTGGAGATTATATGAGTTTGGTAGTGAAAATACCTGGTATTGGCCCACGGCACATGGCAAGCCTCACAAAACTTAGCCATTATTTTTCTTTCCATCTGGGTAAATCAATATGATAAATATAGCACAACTTTACAATTTAATTTTTAGATTTAACAAGATTACAACAAAGATCCCAGTGGGATTTGGAGTAAAGGGAGATAAATTAATACAATTATTAAATTCATCAAAAAAAAACAAATAAAAAGTCCATTTCTGGCTTCAGTGTGAGCCACCATCCCAGGCCAGAAATGGACTTTCTAAAAGCTGTTTGGCAATACCTGTTGTCAGATGTATTTTTAATATTCTTAATTTTTGAACCAGTAATTTCACTTTGAGAAACCAACTCCAGAGAACTAATTACATTTTGGGGAAAGAAAGAAAAAGGATTCAGGGGACTTTTTTTCTTTTTTTGAGACAAATTCTCGCTCTGTTTCTCAGACTCTGGAGTGCAGTGGCACAATCTCGGCTCACTGCAACCTCCATCCCTCAGGTTCAAGCAATTCTCCTGCCTCAGCCTCCCAAGTAGCTGGGATTACAGGTGTGCACCACCACACCCAGCTAACTTTTGTATTTTTAGTAGAGATGGGGTTTCGCCATGTTGGCCAGGTTGGTCTTCAGGGGACTTCTTTTACTTGTTAAAAAACAGACCAATAAAACAGCACTGGTGGAGGAAGAATTACAGAAAAATCGGCAAATTGAATATATTATAATCTTTCAGCAGACCTAGTATAACTTCTTTTGCAATAAGAAAGTATCACATACCAAATGGTGTTTAAAAACAATTGTTTGGAAATACCTCAGTGTCATTTTATGTCACTCCCTGTTATGTGAAGCATTATATGAAGTTTCATTTCTTTCCCACTATCAGGTAGTCATATCTTTTGGATTGTAGGTGAGGAGATGGAGCTTTACTCGTGTGATACTCCCTCTACTGTTTGAGGTCCCTCCTGAATTTACTTTCAGCCTTTCCTTTTACAGATGAAATCATTTTAGTTAATACTCAACTGGCACTATGAGCCATAATAAGTGTAAAATAAACTAGTGATTTAAATGTAAAACCTGAAAGCAAAACAAGCTAAGAAAATGTAGGTGACTATTTATCTCAAGTATGTAAAGGACTTTTAAGCACAAAAGGAAGGAAAAGGAAAATGGATATATAAAGTGAAAAAATTAACTATTGTATGTAAAAGAGACATAAAAAATAAAAAGACCATTGTCAAATTGGGAGAAATATTTGTAGTGAATGTAAGAGACACAGAACCACCATCCTAAATGGGTAAGGAGTGTTTGAGGCTAGTTAGAAAATTCTCAATGTGCCAATAGAAAAATAGGCAACAATATTAACAATTAAGAAAAAAAATAGTTAATACAATGGACAAAAGAGACAAAAATTATTCAGTAGCAATTTTTGAAATGATTTTTTCAATTATGGGTTATTAAAGATTTTTCAGTTTCATAATGTATGTGAGACAGCCCTGTGTTTGTTCTAATGCTCAGCAGGTAAGAATGCAACAGAAATGGACTTTCTTTTTTGTTGTTGTTTTTTGAGATGGAGTCTTTCTCTGTTGCCCAGCCTGGAGTGCAGTGGTGCGAACCTGACTCACTGCAACCTCTGCCTCCTAGGGTCAAGTGATTCTCCTGCCTCAGCCTCCTGAGTAGCTGGCACTACAGGTGTGGACAACCATGAGTGGCTAATTTTTTGTTGTTGTTGTTGTATTTTTAGTAGAGATGGGGTTTTACCATGCTGGCAAGGCTGGTCTTGAACTCCTGACCTCAGACGATCCTCCTGCCTTGGCCTCCCAAAGTGCTGGGATTACAGGTGTGAGCCACTGCCCCAGGCCAGAAATGGACTTTCTAAAAGCTGTTTGGCAATACATGATATCAGTAGTATTTTCAATATTCTTGATTTTTGAGCCAGTAATTTCACTTTGAGAAACCAGCTCCAGAGAACTAATTACATTTTAGGGCAAAGACTTTTTTTTATAAAATGAAAAATAAGCTAGATATGATTTCAATGTTTATGTATGAAATAAATATAATTTTTATACATTAATAGGTGAAATATACTAAAAATAATGTTTTCAAATAATTCTGAAAAATGATAAGGTTAATGGAACAGTATGCAATGTGATTTCTATTATGAAACATATAATCATAAGGAAAAGCTAGAGTGGGGACTGGATCGTTCTGATTTTCTGTTACTTTATTTTTTGAAAATTCTATAAGAAATCTCTTTTACCTTCA
Source organism: Sapajus apella (assembly GCF_009761245.1). Lineage (NCBI taxonomy): Eukaryota > Metazoa > Chordata > Mammalia > Primates > Cebidae > Sapajus > Sapajus apella. The sequence goes on along the minus strand of NW_022436949.1, from coordinate 25,522,398 downwards.
TAATTTAAAAAGGCATTGATTTTTTGTTGAGGTCATACGTTTTCTAACTTCACACACTTTAAGATATATGCAGAGATAACAGAGGCTGGAGAGGATGTGGAGAAATAGGAACATTTTTACACTGTTGGTGGGAGTGTAAATTAGTTCACCCACTGTGGAAGACAGTGTGGTGATTCCTCAAGGATCTAGAAATAGAAATTCCATTTGACCCAGCAATCCCATTACTGAATATATACCCAAAGGATTATACATCCTTCTATTATAAAGACACATTCACATGTATGTTCATTGTGGCACTGTTTATAATAGCAAAGACATGGAACCAACCCAAATGCCCATCAATGATACACTGGATAAAGAAAATGTGGCACATATACACCATGGAATACTATGCAGCCATAAAAAGGATGAATTCCTGTCCTTTGCAGGGCCATGGATGAATCTGTAAATCATAATTCTCCGCAAACTGACACAAGAACAGAAAACCAAACACTGCATGTTCTCACTCATAAGTGGGTGTTGAACAATGAGAACACATGGACACTGGGAGGGGAACATCACACACTACGGCTTGTTGGGGGGTGAGGGGGCTAGGAGATGGGGGGGGTCGGAGTACGGGGGAGGGATAACATTAGGAGACAAACCAAATGTAGGTGACAGGGGGATGGATGCAGCAAACCCCCAAGGCATGTGTATACCTATGCAACAATACTGCATGATCTGTACACGTACCCCAGAATTTAAAGTATAATAAAAAGAAAAAAAGAGAAATATGCAGAGATAAAAATAAAAGTAAATAATATTGAATATTACAATGATGAGAAAATTACTGGAGACAATTTGCATGAATAGGGCAGAAATATATTTAATCAAGAGGCATGGGAGGTAAAAGAGAAGAGCTAGGAACAAAAGAGAAAAAGACAAAGAGGCAGACTAAGACAATGAAGGCTTTGATATGAGTAATGTTCCAGAGTCACACCCCAAAATTTATCCAGACCCTGGACTTCAGAAGGCATCTGCGTTAAAAAGTGACTAGGTTACAACTTTGCTCTCTTGTTATTTAAATCCTCACAGTTAAGCTGAACTCTGAGAAGATTTTTCAGAGCAGCAGACAGCATGCAAAGTATGCTCTGGTTGGAAGCAGCCATTACCAAGCTATCTTACTTTGGAGGTGAGAAGAAGCCAGTCTGGGGCTTCCCTGGATAGAGGGTCCATCTGTGTCAACATTCATTTCTCACCTTTGGTCTGATAATCAGAAGACTGCGCCATCCTGAAACCACACACCTGAAAATTGTTCCCAAGAGGCCATCATGTTTAGGTGCTATTCTGATGGCTTATGAGCTGTATATGAATTGGACCCATGGTGTCCATTTCAAAGATGGCGGCCATCACTCACCTCCAGCAGCTGCTTCCGTGTTGAAACGTGAACTCAGTGTTGCCTAATTTCCTAACTGTTGTTCTGTTTGTTTGTTAAATATTGAGCTAGGATTCTGGATTTCAAAAAATGATACATCTGTCAATTCTTAAAGTTAGCAATTAATTGAAAACATTAAAGCCTTGTGCTGGGCAATTTTTTGTGGGCTGAGCAGAATAAGCCTGCTGGTCCCAAAGACTGCAATTTGAGACTTTTGTTCTATAATGTTGAGTGTGACTTAATGGGCTTTATTCTAAAAATAATGTACAAGACTCTGAACAACCAGAGATGGAAAGATGGAAAACACATTTTCTGCCCTTAGGGAGTTTCATGTCTGGTGTAGGAGAAAGACATTTAAGAGGGCAGGCCACAGCACAGCAACGTGGTATTATTATAGAAACGGAACAAAGTGCTATCTAACCTACGGAGGTAGTTTTGTCCCAGGGACTAAAGAGAGGCTTAATGAGGGAGGTGGCACTAGAGCTGGTGTGTTCTGTGATTCCCAAACATAAAGGACCCTACAAAGTTTGGTTTGCTTCCTGAGAGAAAGAGGTCATTTGAACTGAAGCCAAAAGCCAACTGTTTTCTGATCAATGGCAGTGTTCCTAGGGGAGAAAGAGAGTTCCATCCGCTAAGTAACAGAAATAAAGGAATAGTGGACCAAAAAAAAAAAAAACCAACAACCAGAAATAGACAGTGTTGATATGATGGAGAATAATGGTAATAGTAGAAAATATAAAAGAACAAGAAGCTCCAGGACACTGAACATGTGCATGAGAGAAAATTTAGAAAATGACAAGTGAGCTCATAATGACTTTTAGCAGTGCCTTAAATCTCTGGGATTATCTGACATTTGGTTCCTTGCAGAGAGAGGGTGAGCATTGTGGTTAATGAATGGTGATTCAGACTCAACTTCCTACTTTTTCTAGCAAGGAGGAAACTGATGATGAAAAGTATATATATTTTATACACATAAAATGCCTATATAGCTTTCTCCTAGGATATAGACTCTTTATAATTAGTGGTTCACTATAAACTCTAAATGCGTAATAAGCATAATTATAATGCTATCGTGTTTCCCATGTTGAGTTATTTGTGGGATAAACTTTTACTTACTGTCTTATTTATGTAACCCCAATCAACTATCTGTGGCATGTATCCTTTGGTCACTCTACCAGTGTTCCAGGAGATATATTATCCCTGACTAGGTCAGCCTGTGTGCTACACACTCAGCAGAGAGAAAAGAAGGGTTAGGAATACAAGTGGTTACATTATACTTGTACACAATTAGCTCATAATTATCCTTCAAAGCAAATATGATTACCCTTTTCATTCCACACATAATTCTTAGGTTGAATATTGCCAAATTGGGACTCTGAGTTCCATTTCAAAGCTTCCCTTGATGATAATTTTAACCTGAATTCATTTAGATAAAAATGTCTGTGGTACAAGAAAGGGACATGCAGCATGATTTGCCCTGAATATCGCTCTTCTAGAAAAGAAGTAATAGCAGTACTCAAGGACATTATACTCGTTAGGATAGGCTAAGTTATGTTGCAGTAACAAATAATCCTGAGAGATCAGTGCTTTAGTATAACAAAAGTTTGTTTCTCACATTTTATGTGACAAAGTTTTCATTCACACATCCTTCTTTAATCACTCAGCAAGAAGGAGATGTGTCAAAGTATGTACTATTTTTTAAAGCTTCTGTCCACAGATCATCCAGCCCCTTCTATTTCTTGACTGAATCAAGTCATGCCCACCTAACTTTGAAATGGGCAAGGAAATGCAATCTTACAATATACCTGGAAAGAGAGAATAACTGGAATATTTATGAACAATTCTGGTAGTTATCATAGGCATAATCCTTTGTGAGAGAAATTTTCTCTTTAGGTTATTGTAGAGTACAAGTTAATAGCTACCAGGCAGTGAGATGTGTTGCTTGACCCATATCTCTAGTCATGACTCAAGAGGACACATGCATGACTTAGAAGTATAAAGATGAAAAGATTATCTTCTTTTTTTCAAGAATATTGCAGGCCAGTTATGAGGAAAGAGCAATGATATGCATATAATGAAGGACAATGTCTCAAAATAATTTCTGAGATGGAGGGAAGCACCAGAAGCAATGGGATTGTGGGAAAGAGGAAAGACTTAAGAGGTATATAGAGGATAGAACTTAAAGCACTTGATAACCAATTAGTTACTGGGCACAAGAGACAAATCTTTGAGGATTCCCAGGTATCTGCTTGGGTTGATTGGACAGACATTAGTACATTAGTCAAGAAGGGAATGGCAGAGTTAAGAACAATCTTGGGCAATAGAAAGGAAAATATAGGAATGTAATTTTATCCAAATTGTTCTTAAGTACTGATGGGAAGATTTAAGCAGAGGTGTCCAGTAGATGTCTAAGCACAGAGGTCTGGTCTAAGAGCTGTTTACATTTAGTCAAACAACTATTTATTGAGTGACCGCCATATGAAGTACTTTGCAAGTGCTTTGGATACAAAATTAGATAAAACATAATCCGTGCCACTGAAGAATTACATTTAGTGAAAGTACAACAAACATCAATCAGGTAATGATCTTACAAGGTGGCCTCTATTATAAGATGTGCAGGGTGCTCTGGGAGACCAGCAGAAAGGCCTCTAACTGAGTTTAAAAGGGTGATTGTGTTCATTATTCAAGGAAGTTTTCTTGCAGTTGATTTTTGAGCTGGGAATGGAAAGTTGGTAAGAAGATCTTTGGACAGTATGAAGTATGGAAATTTGCAGTTTCTGGAGTTATAATGTCTAGATTTGGGTTTACGGCTTACTATTTTCTTTAGTCACTTAAGCCTTTCTGTTCCTTGGTTTTCTAATCCCTAAAATGGTAATTATAATAGTTCTACAATATCTATCTCAACATAGTTATGAGGATTAAATACAAGGTTACCTATCAAGACCAAGATATTGGCATACATAGTAAATGCTCAATAAACATCAACTTTTACAATTCTTATTTGTAGAGACAGGATGAGGGAAGGCTATTACAGACAACAGATATAAAACAAATGGTTATGATATCATAACCACAGGGTTATGCAGATAATTATAAGTAGTTTACTATTGCTAGTGTTTAAAATGTGAGTCGGGGAGCAGCAAGAAAGGAGCCTGGAAGTACTGCCAGAGAGAAAATAACACAGAGCTGGGAATTATTTCACAGAGAGTAGCAGCTAATTATAAATTTTAAGAAAAGAATAGATGATCATATTTCTGTTGCTAAGAACTCTACACAGGAACTATTTGGAATTGTAGGGGAAAAAGAATGAAAGCTGATTGTAGGGGTATATTGCAATTTTGTTGCTCAGAAATGGATTAAGACTAAATTAAACAACCAGAGTGCGATAGAGCAGAGACAGTGACTTGAGAAATACTTAGGAAGTAAAACCAGAAAATGTGTGTGACAAGAGAGGTTCAGGGTAAGAGAAAGGGATGATTTTATCAATTTTTTTCCTAGGGTCTCAGGAGCATGATTGTGCCACCACCAACTGTGTATTTTAGAATGCAAAAAGAAAAGCAGGTTTAGGGATGCTAGCGTGTATTTTTAAGACTTCCAAGTGGAAATACTCAAATGAGGTTTGGTAAATTTTTAGACCTACAGAAAATTAATTTAAATATCAATAACATATAGCCTTTAAGCAACAATAGCAGAGTAAGTAATATCCAGGAGCCTCCGTTGAAAGGGAAGACCAGTAGGCTGATGATAAAGCTCTGGTGGACACCAACAATTAGTGGGTGAGGAAAGCAAGAGGAAATCACATGGGAAACCTAGAAAAATGGCCAAAGGGATTTTTGTTTCCCAAAAAGAAAAATGTTGTTTATGTGGGAGCAAAGGGAGTAGACATTCACTAATTTAAATAATAAATGTGTTGAACATCACCTCTACCAGTACTGTGGCCACCAGAAACATATTCAGAGAGTATTAATAATGTAAACTAAAAATTGCCCATTACATTTAGCCATAAAGAGTTTCAGTGACCAACTGAATTAGATCAATTTCTGTAGATTACTGAAAGAAAAAGCATAAAAACCGTAGTATAAAGAATGAATGGTAGGTACAGAGAAAGAGGTAGTAGGAGTAGATAAGTTGTGCATAAGCTTACATATGAAATATGTAGAAAATGAGAAGAAATCAAGGACAAAAATCAGATATTGGTGGAAGAAAAAAAGACAGTGAGGAAGACAAAGATCTATCAGATTCAGATTAAAAATGTGAAAGGAGTTGCATAATAGAAGGCAAACTGTGAAAATTAAAAAAAATAAGTTATAAGATTTATTTCAGATAGTTCTAATTTTTTTATTTATGATTTCTATTTCTCTATTGAGAACTTTCATATTTCTGTTTTAGAGTGTTTGCCTTTACCTGATGGAACATACTTATAATAGCTGCTTTAAAGTCTTTGATAATTCTAACATCTGGATCATCTCAAGATTGACACTTATTGATAACCTCTCCCTTGGGAATTTATCACATTTTTTGAATACTTTGTAAATTGAATACTTTTGTATTGTAACTTAGACATTTTAAATATGTTGTTTACATTCTGGGTTCTATTAAAATTCTCAGGAAAATGTTGAATTTTTTTTTTTGGTGGTTGTTGTGGTTTGGCACTCACTAAGTTAGGTTCAGAGTGCAATTTCTGTCTCACTTTATAGAAATAATAGTTCCAATGTCAGTTCAATTGGCAAAGCTTTTGATATGCCATTGGGAGTCCATTGTGAGCATATACCACTCAGGGGTTAGTCTAAGACCTTGGTGATGCTATAAAATTGAAGTTCCACTCTCAAAATTTTGCTATGCACTTTTGGGTCTATCCTGCACAAGTACAGCTCAAGAGTAAGCCCAGAAACTAAACTTGTTTATTCACAGAATTAGGGGACTCCTTTCTCTAAATCTCTCATCTCCAGGATTTCTCCCATACTTTCCAGTTGAAAGGGATCTCTTTTTCTGATCTTTAGGCCAAAAAGATGGAATTTAACTTGGAGTTTATTGGCCTTGCTGCCTTTGCATACTGAGTAACTCCAATGATTGTGGCCACCTTAGGAAAGAATAGAGACAGAAAGAAAATGGATTCCTTCTAATACTCTCCTGATTGAAGAGTCCCCTATATCCTATTCATCAGGCTAGAAGGATATGGTTTCTACTGGGGTTTAAGCTTTTTAGCACTGCCCATGATATGGGCTCCATTGGAAGGTGTCATTTATACTCTTATCAAGTCATGAAAGAAAAAAATAAATGGTGATTTCCCTCATGTTCTCTTGCTCATAGAGGTCTCTATTTTGGCCTTCTAGAGAAAAAGACAGAATTTATTTCAATACGTTAGATGTCCACAGTGATTCACTGGAAGCCTGTCTTTGCTCAAGTCCATGAGAGAAAAAAGAGAAAATAAGAGGGGAGTTAACCTTCACATAGATTCTGTGTTTTTTGTTTGTTTGTTTTTGTTTTTGTGGTTTTTTTTGTTTGTTTGTTTTTGAGGTAGAGTCTCACTCTGTCACCCAGGCTGGAGTGCAGTAGTATGATCTCGGCTCACTGCAACCTCTGCTTTCTGGGTTCAAGTGATTCTCCTGCCTCAGCCTCCCAAGTAGCTGGGACTACAGGTGCATGCTGCCATGCCCAGCTAATTTTTGTATTTTTAGTAGATACAGGTTTTCACCATGCTGGCCAGGCTGGTCTCGAACTCTCAACCTTGTGATCCACCCATCTTGGCCTCCCAAAGTGTAGGGATTACAGGCATGAACCATCGCACCCAGACTCATATAGATCATTTTTAAATCTCTTGACATCCTTCCCCAATCTACCTGCTTTTGTTTATTTTTCAGAGTCCTCAAAGTAGTTGCTTTTTGTACTTTAAATAAAGACTTCAGTCATAGTAGGAGAGACAGACTGTAATGGACTTACCTCATCATAGTTGCACGAGAGGTTCCAAGAAGGAGTAAGTTTTAGGGTACTAAGAGAAACCCCAGGTGAAATTGAAGGCTTGAAAATTATGTATTAGACATGGCTCTGAGGAAACTATTTGAGGCTTACACATATTTAGCTGAGCATCAGACCAGAAACTGCAGTGGGATGAGGAATGAATGGGAGTGGAACAGTGGGGATGGGTGTAGACTATTACGTTTGGTTGTGAAGGAAGGTTAGAAAAAGGACAATAATCGGGGGTTGGGGGATGAAGATTTAGTAACATTTAAAAGTAAAGAGGATAGAGTGCGTACCCGAAGGTCAGTTGGTAGATTTGCTGGTGGTTAAGATGAGCTAGTTCTCCTTGATTTTCTATTTTTCCCTGTGACATAATATGTGAGTTATTAGCTGAGAATCAGAAGAGGAGTTGAAGGCTCAAAAAGAGAAATGTACAAGAATCATCTTGTTAAGAAATAAAGTTAACATTTCAGTGAAAGACTGCAGAATCAAGAAGCAGTGTTGGAGGAGGCAATTTTATGTAGTGCAAACCTGAAAGTTGATTTCATTCAATCTTCTAGCTCAATACTTTATTGTCTTCTTGTCCTCTAGTGGCTTTCAACTTCAACCCACATCTGCAACCCACTACTGTAGGCACACCCTACACCCTGTGGTTATCCAGTTGTGAGTCCTATTGGAGAGGATGAGGTAGGCCTGTTAGGGAAAACCTAAGGATGAGAGGTACAGAGGTTAGATGAAGACATGGAGATATTATCCTCAAGATTATTCACAAAATCAGAGAGAAAAGAAGAAAGCGGTAGTTAATAAGGAGCCTTGGGTTCCTTAGAAGGAATTTAACCTGCCGTCAAACTGATGGTGTTTAGATGGAAACACAAATGGATGATGAGTTAACCAATCGAAGTAAATCAGATCAGGAGTATAAAACTGAGGAGTGAGGAGTGAAGCTTGACAAGGGAGGAGGTACAAAATGACAATCCATGGGTATCTAGTTGGTCATTCTTTCTATATAAGCTATTGCACAACTCACAGAGTGAGGATGAATGCTTAAAAATAACAGACTGGAATGAGCAACTCAGAATTGCTCCACCTCTAAAATAAAATCACAATATTCCATGCTCTGCCTATAAACTACTATCCTTTACTATTATCATGTTTGCTATTCATCTGCATCAACTTTTTAATTCTATCAATTTTGTTCCGATCAGTTATTCCTAACTGATCAGCCCATTCTGGTAACTCTTGTTTTGTTCCCATCCTGAACACTAGTCTTTTATTTCAGTCTTTCTTCCTGGGGACCCACAAATCTCTCAATCCATTTTCTTCCTTATATCTGTCCTTAAAACAATTTCCCTCCACCTTCAGATAAATCTAATCTTCTGACCTCTGCTCTCCTATTCACACTATTAAACACAGCGAAAATGTCTTCTATTTTGGGCTGTTATTCATGTCTTCCATCCTAGCACCTTATTCATACTACCATCTTCCCTCACCAGGATCACCACCACTAGCCTTATACTCTTGACTATCACTCATACCTCTTACAGTCAGTTCTCCACACATCAGACAAAGTAAACTTTATAAAACATAAATTGGTTTGCATTACTTCTTTGCTATAAACTTTCAAAGGCTAGTCATTTCCATTAGGACCCTGGCCTACATAGGCCCTCATGATCTAATCCTGCCCATCCCTTCCACCTGTGCCATCACAATCTCCTCTTTCCTAGCCTTCTTGTCATTTCTTAAAAATGACATGCTCATTCCTATATCAGGCTGTTACACTCAGTCTTCTCTTCCCAGAATTCCACACACGTTCTCCATCTTACACAGGTCAAGCTCAGATATCACCTGTTTGTCTCTCTGTAAAAAATGGACCTCTTCCTTCATTGTTATCTCTACCTTTATTCTGCTTTGTTTTTTTCCCCTAGCATTTATCATTCCTGAAACTATATTTGTTTGCTTGTTTATTTCTTTGCTGTAGCCCACACTAGACCAGAAACTCCTCAAAAGCAAGACCTTAAAAATATCTTGCGTGGCTACCATATCATGACTTACGAGACAGTACTCAGCATACAATAGACACCTAGTAAATACTTGTTGGATCTGCTGAATTATTACCATGAAAGCTAAAATCCTCTAGAATAATGGTGGAAGTTAGGGTGAGAGTGAGGTGTCAATGTCACCTGATGTGTTGAAGAAAAGACAATTTTACGATTTGAGATAAAAGGCTGAAATATAGTATGCTAAAGAGTTGTTGCTGAATTTAAATTTTTTAGGGAATCTATATTATGCTGTGTATTTGATGTTAGAGCTAGAGGTCAATGCAACCCATTCACAGGGTTTGCAACTATCATTTGTGTCATCTTCAGTGTTGCAAAAAAAAAGTTGCACTATTAAAAGATAAATGTAAGTAGCTTATGCAGAAGTAATTAAGTATATTTTTCACTCCTTTTGGGTCCAGATCTGGCATGGTTCCTAGGCATGTGAGATTAGTGATGGGGGAAAAATGTAAATATATAGCTAATGCAATAAACTTCACACAAATATTTTGCTCTATACAGTGTACAGCATTTTAACCAGCTCCATGGATTTCAGTAGGAAGTTTCAAAAATGTATCATATCTTTTCCGTATTTTATAGGAAGAATATCATGAATTTAGCTGGTATTAGAAAGTAGAACTTAGAAAACTGAGTGTAACTGGAAAATGAAAGGGCTTAAGTAAGACAGCCTCTGCTTATCCATTTTAAAAATGTTCAGGTTTAACTAGATGACCATGACCATGAAGTCCTCCTCAAGCTCTTTGGTTCTATAGGTGTATGGCAGTTTCCTGGAGGGAGTCATATGGATCCACCATTACCTCCCCACTGACATTAGGCAGATGTTCATTAGATTGGTTTGATAGGTGTGATGGTTAATACCGAGTGTCAACTTGATTGGTTTGAAGGATGCAAAGTATTGTTCCTGGGTGTGTCTGTGAGGGTGTTGCCAAAGGAGATTAACATTTGAGTCACTGGACTGGGAGAGGCAGACCCACTCTCAATCTCGGTGGGCACAATCTAATCAGCTGCCAGCGTGGCCAGAATAAAAGCAGGCAGAAGAATGTGGAAGGAGTAGACTGGCTTAGTCTCCTGGTCTACGTCTTTCTTTCGTACTGGATGCTTCCTGCTCTCAAACATTGGACTCCAAGTTCTTAAGCTTTGGGACTCTTGGACCTTTGACCACAGGCTGAAGCCTGCACTGTTGGTTTCCCTACTTGTGAGGTTTTAGGACTCGGACTGGCTTCCTTGTTCCTCAACTTTCAGATGGACTATTGAGGGACCTCACTTTGTGATCTTGTGAGTCAATACTCCTTAATAAACTCCCCTTTATATATACATCTATCCTACTAGTTCTGTCCCTCTAACAAACCTTGACTAATACAATAGGGAAGCCAAAGTAGCTGTCATTAATATTCCTAATAAAAAAGTTATTATCTATGCCAACTCTGGAGACCCACAGATAAGCTATACATAGGTCAGAGTGTAAACCAGGGGGTTCTCTGAATGTGGTTCTTGGACCAGCAGCATCTGGTGACATTTGAAATACAAATTCTTGGGCCCCACTTCAGACCACTGAATTAGAAACTCCAGAGGTGGAGTTCAGCAGTTTGTTTTAACAAGTTCTCCAGGTGATGCTGAGGCACATCACAGTTGGAAATGGTGAGGGAAGTAAGGAATTTCAGCAGTTCAAGTTCTGAAATGTAGATCTTAACAAAGTGCTAAATGCATACAGAGGAGAAAGGGTTAAGTGTCTGAGACATTTGGACCTTGTTTCAGACAAAGTTAGGGAAGTCTTCTGAGGCACAGGAAACAAGACCTGCAAAGACTGGGGAGGTTAGGAAGACCAGACCGATTCAAAGACGTACAATAGCTCAGTGGGGCTTGGGGTAGCAGAGTGCACTCTTTTTCTTAGATATGCTTCCTCCACTTGGCTCCATGGTGCCACACATGATGCTGGTGATAAAGGAGACTGAGCGAGAGTGAAGATTCACAGTGCCAATTAGGGCTTGGACATTGGCAGCCTATGGGTTAAAATGTGCTTGCAGATGGGCTGTACTTGGTATTGTACAAACACTATGTATTTGGCACATTATTATACAAATAAATGTGAACATTTAATAATTAGTAGTTTGGATATACATAAATGTGCATATATTTATATTATGTATATACATGTTAACATATAAAAACATATGTAATATATGTTATATTTTTTAAAAATTTTCATTTTGGCTTTTCATCTTCATTTTTGGCTTTTCTCAAAGACATGGACGATTCACCCACATTTCTAACAATAACAATTTGCTGATTCCAGGATCAGTTGCTGCTGCTTTTTGTTGGGTCATGTCTTCTCCATTTCTCTACAATCCCCAACAAACTCCTTTTATGTCCACAGTAATTATCACAAAAGAGAAAAAGATTTTTCTTTTCATACAATAAAGAAAGTCTTCTCCATTGTCGTGTCAAAATCAAAGGTGAAAAAAATACAAGAAGGACCAAGAGTGCTGCCTGCCTCTGTCAAAACTAATGGGAAAGAATAAAATTTTGGAAGGAAGTCAGGAAAAGAATATTTCTACATGTTTGTTAATTCCAAAGAAACTTGTAAATAGAATTTAATAGCAGTAAAAATGAAAAAATGATAAGCTCTGACTTGGAAAAACTTCACAAATTAAGTAATAACAGAAAAGGGTATTCAAGAGTGAATAGGAGTTTTTCCAGATGAAAATTAACCCATTAGATAGTCATTCATTCAATAAAATGTGGAGTCTGAGGCAATTAGTCATTTTGGAAGTGTTTAGTTTTTTTCTGTAATTAAATTGATAATCTCTCATTACAGGGCCACATATCATCTGGCCACATTGTTCAAGGCTACATTTTAATTACCCTGGCCTGAGGTCCTCCTTGAGCCCAAAGGTACCTGGAAGTCCTTTTTAATAAGAAATTCATGCTCAAGGCTCGCTTGATGCCATAGCTATTCACATTTGAAAATGAGCAGTGGAGATACACTCTGTAAATCAAAAGCCTGAGGAAAAATAGTTAACCCAACATGTTCTGAGCTTGTTCATGTTTCCTTGAGGGGGTTTATTGTGAATGAATACTTGCCTATATCACTAACATATTTAAAGGAGAAAAGCAAAAAGCACCAGAATCTAACCTTGTGTGCATGTATATAGAGGTTCCTTTAAAAGACTAAGGCAAAGTAACCTGTCTTACGAATCTTGGCTGGCCACTGAAACAGAAGCAGAGGTGGTAGATACTCCTGCTATTCACTAATTGAGAGACTTCTCCAGTTCCAGCAGTGGCTTGCTGTCCTGAAGTGGCGTTTGCAGTTCAGATCTGAATGGAGACAAATTCCTTATGGGGATGCCCAATTATGGGTCCTGATGGCCTGCGCCAAGTGCAGCATGACTCAAGTTAGCGCACACCTGCTGGAGAGGTCCCCGTGCCAGGGACAGGCTCAAGCACCACTCAGCCTTGTCTGTTTGTGCATTTGTTGTTGAGTGCTTTGTGACTAGACAGGGGGAGTGTAATGGCGTCTCTCATAGCTGGAGGCCTGGAAAGAGGATGTAAGTATGATTACTGCTGACAGCTAATGCAGCATCACCATCAGAGCTGGTGGTGGAGATGCTGTTTTTGCATCCCAGGTACTTTGGTTCCTATCCTGGAAAGTTTCTCATAGGAAACTGACTGATCTTTCAAACAAGATGACTAAATTAACTAAGTTGTTTCTACCTCTTTTATTTCAGTTCCTCATCCCTAAAACACAACGACTAATGGCAGTTGAGAGGTAAAATGTTTGCTGAGCAACACAAAGGTTTAGAGTGAATGCCCAGAGATTTTTGCCATCACTTTCTCTTCTGCAGACAGTGCAGTGACTGGGAGAGGAGGAGGGGGAAATGTGAACTGTTACATACGATTTGCGTGCATTTGAACACGCACTGTATGTACGCTAACTCAAAGTGGTTCATGAGATACGCCCATTAACTCATAGTGAAGCCATCTGCACTTTATAATGTCAAAGGAGATCACTAGAAAAAATAGACTTGAGAATAACATACGTGTATAGGAATAAAATAAATATAGAAAATAAGAAGTAGTGTGGCCAGCTTGGCTATAAGCCCTGCCTTTTTGTGCCTTCTCTCCTGAGGCATCCTGGTTCATGTTCCTTCACGATCCCTGAATCTGGAAACACTCACACTGTTCTACATGTAAGCCTGTGTTGAGCCATTTAGTTCTAGTCTCAGCTCAGAAAACTTTTCCCTGGAATTTATGGTGATTATTATATCATAATTATTCATATCTGTCACTGAGTCTGCAACAGTGACTCCCTTATTTTCCCTCATAACTTCAACTCGCATCCATTAAGCAGTTATGTGCCGGCCGTATTCCAAGTACAAGAAATATACGGATAAAGGGAGAAAATAGTAAACAAGTAAACAAAAGAACTGATAATTTTAAATACCAAGTGCTGTGTCAGAGTACTTAGGCACCCAGAGGTGAAACAGGGGCGGAAGAGGTTTTAGAGGAAAGTGAAGAGTGTTGCCCATCATGTAGGAACATTCCAGAAAAGAAAGTGTGTGAAGAAGAAAAGAGTGCTCAGTTTCATCATCTGCAGTCTGCTTGTGAACTTGGGCAAGGGGGAAGCCAACAGAGACCTTAATAAGAATATTTTGATGGAATGGTGGGAACAAAGGCTATTCTGGGGGGAGAATGCAGAAAATAAGAAGACAGGCATCCTGTTTTATTCATCTTTGTACCATTTTTGTACGTCCATTGTCTAATACATAGTAGTCACTTAATAAATGTTGCCTGAATATACAAATTTTCTGGCCCTTTACCCCAGCCCATGTATGAATTTCATTATTGGACCCCATGATGTCTTACATAAGTATCTTCCACAGTAATGACATGCTACAGCATTAATTTATTTATTTGGATATCTGCCCCTACCAAACCATTCAATCTTTGACTGAAGGATTTTGTCATATTCATTGTTGTGTCCTGACACCTCAACTCTGTTTCTGGAATATAGCAGCCATTCAGTTAATAAATACTGGAGGAAGAAATATTTATTGGATAACAACATTTGCCTTTTTTTTTCCTAAAATTAGCAAAAATTTTCAGGCCCAACTAAAGAATAGCCTAAGCCTTGGGTATATAGAAAGGAGATTTTAAATACACATCAGCCTTGAGAAATATAATAAAAAATTTATAAAGGAGAGGCATAAAAGAGCAAAGTTTAGACTTGTTATTTTTAGGAACTGAGTTTATAAGCTGAGATTTACTAGTATGAGAGTGGCTAACATTGGGCGCAGTGGCTCACGCCTGTAATCACAGCATTTTGGGAGGCCAAGGCAAATGGATCATGAGGTCAGGAGTTCAAGACCAGCCTGGTCAACACGGTGAAACCCCATCTCTACTAAAAATACAAAAATTAACCGGGCACGGTGGTGGTGCTTGTAATCCCAGCTACTTGGGAGGCTGAGGCAGGAAAATTGTTTGAACCTGGAAGGCGGAGGTTGCAGTGAGCCAAAATCCTGCCACTGCACTCTAGCCTGAGTGACAGAACAAGACTCCATCTAAAAAAAAAATGCTTATTTTTTGATAGAAAGTGTGCTAAATGATGAATTTACATGAACTAGTTTAATTTGCAAAGCAATCTTATTAGATAAGTAATATTATTAGTCCCAGTCTACAGATGAGAAAACTAAGATTTGGAGATGACTTACATTTGTCAGAGGTCACACATTTAAAATCAAGCGTGATTCAAGAATGTGACCTTTCACCTTGTGCTCATCTTTGAGATATGATTTTTAATAATGTGGGTGGGAGAATGCTTCACTCAAGTCTCTATTCAAACTGTTATGAATGTTAGTTTTATTATATATAAAGTCACAGTCCCAACAATAATTAAAGAACTATCCCTTACTGTTCACTTATTGAATCCCATACAATAATGATGTGAGTGCTAGGCACTTATATCATTAACTCCGTTCTTTGTAGGATAAATGTCATTGTCCCCATGTGCAGATGAGAAAAGTGAGGCACTGGGAGCTTATACATGTCATCCAATATTACAGAGATAATTAGTGATTAGGAGGGAATTTTCATGTTTTCAGATCCCCAAGTCCACGAGTTTCTACTTTTCATGTTATCTTCCCTTACATTCAAATGTAGCAGTACCACAAGTACCAAAAACAAACAAAAACAAAGCACAACAGCACTTTAACTTGGGTGAAAAAATAACACCAAACAGAACCAGAGGCCATCCAATAAAGAAGTCCAGAGTCTGTTTTTAAGCAACCAATTTTGCAAAGGTTCTCGGTATCCCCAGGAAATGAGACAATAGAAAAGTAGATCTATATATGTATAAGGAAATCTCTCTCTCTTTCCTCTCTCTCTTTCTTACTCTTTCTCCCTCTCATGCCTCTACCTCCTGCTTCAATAGCCAACTTGGTTCATTTATTTATTTTCCATGTTCCGGACACCTTTGATGAGCCACCCAGCACTGACTCAGCGGAGCTGGACCTTCACTTGGGGCCCAATTCTCGGCAGCTGCTGCAGCTCTGCGTTTGCCTAGAGCGATGTGCCAGCTGTCTCCGACTGCATTACACCACAGTAATGTGAACAACTGGAAGCAATAATGTGTCTCCCCATTTGCCTAACAATACCAACATGGACAATAACTCAGAAGACTGAAGATTTGTGCTGTAATTTAATAAACCCCATGCACATTTCTACAATTGAGTATCACATCTGTGCAATGGATCCTAGAAGTGTAATATTCTTTTATAAGGGACCATTAACCAATCTTAAGTTTATAGGTTTCCTTAAATCTTTTTCATCAGCTGTTAAACTACAGTAAAGAGAAAATTGCCTCTTATGAGACAAGGGATAGTAAAATACAAAGACTGTGATTAAACGTCAATCAATTAAGGATTATAATATAATAAAATGCTGACTGATGATTAAAATGAGCACTTTCTAGGAGAATTGTATAAGCAATATTAAGAATTATTTTTAAAGTCAGTAGAATAAACTTCAATTAGATAACATTATATATGAGTCCTTGCTTTATTAAAACAAAAGATTCATAAGAATTATTCCTCAGGTATAAAGATCCCAAAATTGGTATTGCACTTCTGTACTAAAAAGCATTTTTTTAGCTTCTCATTTTAATATTCCCTAGTCTACAGAATTTTAAATTTGTTTCTGAACAGAATAAATAACAGCATTTTTGCTTCAGCTAGTTTTCCACCAGTGTATGCAGCTGCGCAACAGTTTATGAAAATGGGTTGTGTAGTAAAACCACCAAACAAACAAACAACATTGCAATTGAGGTAACAAAACACTGACTAGAACTTAGGGCCCCAAAAAGGAGCTTTGGGACTGTTTATAAAACTTAGCAATCTGAGCCTTCCTGAAATGGTCCCTTGGAGAATTTTTCCCTTGAAGGCCAGAACACACATCTGTCTAGGAAGAGTTACAAGTAATCTAAAACTATTCACTTTATTCATTTTCTGCCTTCCATCCATCACATATCTGTAACCATCAGCTTTCCTGCTTTGGGCTGGAGTTATGTTAGAAGATCTGGGCTAATTATGTCAGGTTTAGTGGGATAGCATGCAAGGAAAACCAAGAGGATTTTTTCTTCTTTGCTCTTGATGTCATATTTTTTTCTCCAAGTTCTCTATTTTCATCCTCTCACTAATATTATTCACAAAAGTCTTTTTGCCTTTTTTCTATACTGAGGTGCTCCTTCCTCAGACCGTCTCTCCGCTATTGCCTTCCCAAAGCAATTTTTCTGCTACACTGCTTGTACCTGGTCCCTTTGCAACTCTGAGGGCATTCCAACTTCTGCCAGTTTGCAGGAAGCATTTTGAAGCTTGTTGCAACAGCTGGCTTATATGAGCCTTGAAGGACAAGCATGCATACACGTGGCAGCATATTTGAAGCACTAAAGCATCTGGTAAAGTAGGCAGAGACCAAAACGTGCAGGTAACTCACAGCTTTGCTAGAAACTGTGCTGGAGGAGACTTGCACAACAGTCAGTGAAAGAAGCATAATTAATGAACAAATCCCAGTGCAGCCTGGCTTCTGCCCTTATCACTCTATGGAAACTACTCTGGTGAAGGTCACCACTGACCTTCTAATTACCCAATGAAACAGATGCTTTTCAGGCAATGCTTTTACTAGGCAGCTCTGCTAGATGCGGCAGGACAGCTGAGTGACAGGCAGAAAATCACACACTCACTAAGTTACAAATCAGGAATTTAAAACAGGTAGGTTTAAGCCCAAATTCAGGATATTTCCATTAAACCGAGTTACCTCTTAACATTTCACAGATATAATTTAAAAGAATGAGTGGGGAAAATGGATTGACTACACAATTATTTTTTCTTCTTTGTAGAACAGATCTAAGGTGACAGTAATGGTATTTTCAAGTCTATAGCCACCAGGACCAAGAGAATGGGAGACAACACAGTAAAGAAAAGAGATTTCTAAAAGGCAGAAAGAGCCAAGAACCCAAAGTGAATGCAGGGATTAAAATAAAACCTTTTAAAAACCTATGATTAGTGTCCTAAGAAAAGTAAAATCTGTACAGACATATCTCGTTTATTGTGCTTCACTTCATTGCACTTCACAAATTTGTGCTTTTTCCAAGTTGAAAGTTTGTGGCAACTCTGTTGAGCAAGTCTAATTAGTGCCATTTTTTCCAACAGCATGTGCTCACTTTATGTTTCTGTGTCATATTTTAGTAAATCTCTTGTTATTTCAACCTTTTCATTATTATAATATCTGTTATGGTGACCAGTGCTCAGTGGTCTTTGATGTTACTACTGTAATTGTTTTGCCATCATGAGCTGCACCTGTATGCCATGGCAAACATGATTAGTACATGTGCTCTGCAGACTGGCTCCCCATCTCTCTCCTACTCTTCAGGCCTCCCTCTTCCTTTAGACACAACAATACTAAAACTAGTCCAATCAATAACCCTATAATGGCCTCTACATATTTAAGAGAAAGGAAGAGTCATAAGTCTCACACTGTACAGAAAAAGCTAGAAATCATAAATAAGGAAGATTGTTGAAGGGTGAGACAGGTTGAAAGTGAGGGCTCTTGCTCCAAACAGTTAGCCAAGTTGTGAATGCAAAGGAAAAGTTTCTGAAATTAAAAGTGTTTCTCCTGCAAACACATGAATGATAAGAAAGTAAAATAGCCTTATTGCTAATAAGGAGAAAGTTTGAGTGCTCTGGTTAAAAGATCGAACCAGTGACAACATTTTCTTAAGTCAAAGCCTAAGTCACATAGAAATGCCCTAACTCTCCTCAATCCTATTAAGGCTGAAAGAGGTGAGGAAGCTGCAGAAGAAAAGTTTGAAACTAGTAGAGGTTGGTTCAAGAGGTTTAAGAAAAGGAGCCATCTCTATAATATTAAAGTGCAAGGAGGAGCAGCAAGCGCTGAGGGAGAAGTGCAGCAAGTTATCTGGAAGATACAGCTTAGATCATTGATGAAAGTTGCTACACTAAACAACATTTTCAAGGTAGACAAAACAGCCTTCTATTACAAGAAAATGCCATCTAGGAGCTAGAGAGGAAATGTCAACATCTGACTTCAAAGCTTCAAAGAACAGGTTGACTCTTCTTATTAGGCTAATGCAACTGGTGACTTTAAGTTAAAGCCAACGATTTTTTTTCCATTCTGAAAGTCCTAGGACCCTTAAGAAGTATGCTAAATTTATTCAGCCTGTGCTCTATAACTAGAACTATAAAGTCTGGATGACAGCACATCTGGTTTTTACAGCATAGTTTACTGAATATGTTAAGCCCATTGTTGAGACCTATTTCTCAGAAAAAATTTCCTTGCTAGACTCCCTTCCTTGCTGGGCAGGGCACTCTGAAAAAAGGCAGCAGCCCATCAGGGACTTATAAATAAAGCCTCGCCTTCCCAGGACAGAGCACCTGGGAAAAGGGGCAGTTGTGAATTCTGCTGCAACAGACTTAAACGTCCCTGTCCAGCAGCTCTGAAGGGGGCAATGGAGCTTCCAGCATAGCACTTGAGCTCTGATAAGGGACAGACTGCCTCCTCAAGTGGCTCCCTGACCCCCACATATCCAAAGAGACACTTCATACAGGAGAGCTCTGGCTGACATCTTGTGGGTACCCGACTAGGACAAAGCTACCAGAGGAAGGAACAGACAGTAATCCTTGCTGTTCTACAGCCCCCATGGGTGATTCCCAGGCAAGCATTATCTGGAGTGAATCTTCAGCAGTCCTGCAGCAGAGGTGCCTGTCAGAAGGAAAACTGAAAAACAGAAAGAAATAGCTTCAACATCAACTCAGAGGATGTCCACTCAGAAACCCCATCTGAAAGTCACCAGCTTCAAGGTATGAAGTTGGAAGAAATCACCAAAAATCAGAATGCCACTTCTCCTCCAAGGGATCACAACTCCTCACCAGCAAGGGAACAAAACTGGATGGAGAATGGGTTTGACAAATTGACAGAAGCAGGCTTCAGAAGGTGGGTAATAACAAATTTCTCTGAACTAAAAGAACATGTTCTAACCCAATGCAAAGAAACTAAGAACCTTGAAAACATGTTAGATGAAACGCTAACTAGAATAACCAGTTTAGAGAAGAACATAAACAACTTGATGGAGCTGAAAAGCACAGCACAAGAATGTCGCGAAGCATACACAGTTTCAAGGCCAAATTGATCAGGTAGAAGAAAGGATATCAGAGACTGAAGATCAACTCAATGAAATAAAATGAGAAGGCAAGATTAGAGAAAAAAGAGTGAAAGAAATGAACAAAACCTCCAAGAAATATAGGATTATGTGAAAAGACCTAATCCATGTTTTGCCAATGTACCTGAATGTGACAAAGAGAATGAATCCAAGCCAGAAAACACTCTTTAGGATATTATCCAGGAGAACTTCCCCAGCCTAGCAAGGCAGACTAACATTCAAACCCAGGAAATACAGAGAACACCATAAAGATATTTCTCATGAGGAGCAATCCCAAGGCACATAATCATCAGATTCACCAGGATTGAAATGAAGGAGAAAATGCTAACGGCAGCCAGAGAGAAAGGTCAGGTTACCCACAAAGGGAAGCCCATCAGACTCACAGCAGATCTCTTGGCAGAAACCCTGCAACCCAGAAGAGAGTGGGGGCCAATATTCAACATCCTTAAAGAAAAGAACTTTCAACCCAGAATTTCATATCCAGCCAAACTAAGCTTCATGAATGAAGAAGAAATAAAATCCTTTATGGACAAGCAATTGCTGAGAGATTTAATCACCACCAGGCCTGCCTTACAAGAGTTCCTGATGGAAGCACTAAACATGGAAAGGAACAACCACTACCAGCTGCTGCAAAAATATATCAAATGGTAAAGAATATTGACACAATGAAGAAACTACATCAACTAATGGGCAAAACAACCAGCCAGTATCAAAATGTCAGGATCAAATTCACACATAACAATATTAACCTTAAATGTAAATGGGCTTAATGCCCAATCAGAAGACACAGACTGGCAAATTGATAAAAAGTCAACACCACTCAGTGTGCTGTATTCAGGAGACCCATCTCACATGCAAAGACACATTTGGCCAGTTACATAAAGCAAGTTCTTAATTACTTACAAAGAGACTTAGACTCCCACACAATAATAGTGGGAGCCTTTAACACTCCACTGTCAATATTAGACAGATCAACAAGACAGAAAATTAACAAGGATATCCAGGACTTGAACGCAGCTCTGGAGCAAGCAGACCTAATAGACATCTACAGAACTCCCCATCCCAAATCCCCAGAATATACATTATTCTCAGCACCACACCATGCTTACTCAAAAATTGACCACATAATTGGAAGTAAATGACTCCTCAGCAAATGCAAAAAACAGAAATCATAACAACTAGCCTCTCAGACCACAGTGCAATCAAATTAGAACTCAGGATTAAGAAACTGACTCAGAACCTCATAACTACATGGAAACTGAACAACCGACTACTGAATAAACAACGAAATGAAGGCAGAAATAAAGATGTTCATTGAAACCAACGAGATCAAAGACACAATATACCAGAATCTCTGGGTCACATCTAAAGCACTATCTAGAGGGAAATTTATAGCACGAAATGCCCACAAGAAGCAAGAAAGTATCGAAAATCGACATCCTATCATCAAAATTAAAAGAGCTAGAGTGGCAAGAAGAAATAAATTCAAAAGCTAGCAAAAGACAAGAAATAACTAAGATCAGAGCAGAACTGAAGGAGATAGAGACACAAAAATTGTTCAAAAAAATCAATAAATTAAGAGCTGATTTTTTGAAAAAATCAACAAAGTATATAGACCACTAGGCAGACTAATAAAAAAGAAAATAGAGAAGAATCAAATAGATGCAATAAAAAATAGTAAAGGAGATATCACCACCGATTCCACAGAAATACAAACTGCCATCAGAGATTACTACAAACAATTGTATGCCCATAAACCAGTAAAACTAGAAGAAATGGATAAGTTCCTGAATACTTACACTCTCCCAAGACTAAAGCAGGAAGAAGTTGAATCGCTGAATAGACCAATAACAAGGTCTGAAGTTGAGGCAGCAATTAATAATCTACCAACCAAAAACAGACCAAGTCCAGATGGGTTCACAGCAAAATTCTACCAGACATACATAGAGGAGCTGGTACCACTCCTTCTGAAACTATTCCAAACAAAACAAAAAGAGGGAATCCTGCCTAACTCATTTTATGAAACCAACATCATTCTGATACCAAAACCTGGCAGAGATACAACTAAAAGAGAAAACCGCAGGCCAATATCCATGATGAACTTCGATGCAAAAATCTTCAATAAAATACTTACAAACAGAATGCAACAGCACATCAAAAAGTTTATCCATCACGATCAAGTAGGCTTCATCCTGGGGATGCAAGCCTAGTTCAACATATGCAAATTTATAAAACGTAATCTATCACATAAACAGAGTCAAAGACAAAAACCACATGATTATCTCAATTGATGCAGAGAAGGCCTTTGACAAAATTCAACAGCCCTTTATGCTAAAACCGCTTAGTAAACTAGGTATCAATGAAATGTATCTCAAAATAATAAAAGCTATTTATGACAAACCCACAACCAATATCACACTGAATGGGCAAAAACTGGAAGTATTCCCTTTGAAAACTGGCACTAGACAAGGGTGTCCTCTTTCACCATTCCTATTCAACATAGTATTGGAAGTTCTAGCCAGTGCAATCAGGCAAGAAAAAGAAATAATGAGTATTCAATTAGGAAAAGAGAAAGTGAAATTGTCTCTATTGGCAGATGACATGATTGTATGTATAGAAGACCCATCGTCTTAGACCAAAATCTCCTTAAGATGACAAACAACTTCAGCAAAGTCTCAGGATACAAAATAATGTGCAAAAATCACAAGCATTCCTAAACACCAACAACAGACAAACTGAGAGCCAAATCATGAGTGAACTCCAATTGACAATTGCTACAAAGGGAATAAAATATAGAGGAATGCAACTAACAAAGGACGTGAAAGGCCTCTTCAAGGAGAACTACCAACCACTGCTCAATGAAATAAGAGAGGACACAAACACATGAAAAAACATACTGTGCTCATGGTTAGGAAGAATTAATATTGTAAAAATGGCCATACTGCCAGAGTAATTTATAGATTCAATGCTATACCCATCAAACTACCATTGACCTTATTCACAGAACTGGAAAAAAACACCTTAAACTTCCTATGGAAACAAATAAGGCCCTCATAGCCAAGACAATCTTAAGCAAAAAGAACAAAGCTGGAGGCATCACGCTACCTGACTTCAAACTATACTACAAGTCTACAGTAGTCAAAGCAGTATGATGCTGGTACCAAAGCAGAGATAGACCAATGGAACACAACAGAGGTCTCAGAAGTAATGCCACACACCTACAGCCATCTGATCTTTGACGAACCTGACAAAAACAAGCAATGAGGAAAGGATTCCCTGTTTAATAAATAGTTTTGGAAAAACTGGCTAGCCATGTGCAGAAAGCTGAAACTGGACCCATTCCTTACTCCTTATATAAAAATTTACTCCAGATTGATTAAATATTTAAATATAAGGCCTAACACCATAAAAACCCTAGAAGAAAACATAGTCAATACCATTCAGGACATAGGCATAGGCAAGGACTTCATGACTAAAACACCAAAAGCAATGGCAACAAAAGCCAAAATAGACAAATGGGATCTAATGAAACTTAAGAGCTTCTGTACAGCAAAAGAAACAATCATTAGAGTGAACTGGCAACCAACAGAATGGGAAAAAATTTTCACAATCTACCCATCTGACAAAGGGCTAATATCCAGAACCTACAAAGAACTAAAACAAATATACAAGAAAAAAACAACCCCATCAAAAAGTGGGTGAAGGATATGAAGAGACGCTTTTTAGAAGAAGACATTTATGTGCCCAACAAACATATGACAAAATGCTCACCATCACTGGTCATTAGAGAAATGCGCAAATCAAAACCACATTGAGATAGCATCTCATGCCAGTTAGGATGGCAATCATTAAAAATTCTGGAGAAAACAGATTCTGGAGAGGATGTGGAGAAATGGGAATGCTCTTACACTGTTGGTGGGAGTGTAAATTAGTTCAACCATTGTGGAAGACAGTGTGGCGACTCCTCAAGGATCTAGAAATAGAAATACCCTTTGACCTAGCAATCCCATTACCGGGTATATACCCAAAGGATTATAAATTGTTCTATTATAAAGACAAATGCGCATGTATATTCATTGTGGCACTGTTTACAATGGCAAAGAGTTTCAACCAACCCTAATGCCCATCAACAATAGACTGCATAAAGAAAATGTGGCACCTATACCCCATGGAATACTATGCAGCCATAAAAAAGGATGAATTCATGTCCTTTGCAGGGCCATGGATGAATCTGTAAACCATCATTCTCGCAAACTGACACAATAACAGAAAACAAAACACTGCATGTTCTCACTCATAAGTGGGTGTTGAGCAATGAGAACACATGGACACAGGGAGGGGAACATCACACACTGGAGTCTGTTGGGGGGTGTGGAGTTAGGGGAGTGATAGCAGGGGGTGGGGAGATTGGGGAGGAATAACATTAGGAGAAATACCAAAGTAGGTGACAGGGGATGGAGGCAGCAAACCACCATGGAATGTGTATATCTATGTAACAATCCTGCAAGATCTGCACATGTACCCCAGAACTTAATGTTAAAAAAAAAGGTGACCTAAAAAAACAAAAAGTGTTAGGATGGGCATGGTGGCTCACGCCTGTAATTGCAGCACTTTGAGAGGCCGAAGTGTATGGGTCACTTAAGGCAACAGTTTGAGACCAGCCTGACCAATATGGTGAAACCCTATCTCTACTGAAAATACAAAAGTTAGCTAGGTGTGGTGGTGTGCAACTGTAATCCCAGCTACTCAGGAGGTTGAGGCAGAAGAATCATTTGAACTTGGGAGGTAGAGGTTGCAGTGAGATAAGATCATGCCACTGCACTCCAGCCTGGGCAACTGAGCAAGAATGCATCTCAAACAAAGAAACAAAAGTGTTGAGGGAGAAAGAAAAAAGATGATAACGTAAAAATGATCAAGAATCAACACTGCATCAGCCTTCTCAACAGCAACACAGGAAGGTAATAGACAGATGACGCTTTGAAAATTCGGAAGGGAAAGGATTTTCAAAACAGAATTTTCCAACCAGTAATGTCTGAGAGTAAACTAAAGACATTTTTAGATACTGCAGGATTTTCTTAGATACTGAAGCAGGCATTCTGGCAAAGTGAGGAACTAAATCAAAATCCAACATACAAGAAGTACATCAGAATTGTTCCAGAATATAGAACAGTTTCAAGCAATAGCTTTGTGAATGCCAGAAAGCAGAATGGAGAAGAGGCTGTAAGAGTGAAGTCACCAAGAGGAAAATAAAGGAAGCAATACAGTATTCATCTGAATAGTTTGAGACAATGTTAACAGACATCAGGTAGACATATTGACACACCTGGTAAAAATAAACATTTCCTTTATAGAAAATTAAGCAAATGAAAAATGATGTGATATTTATTCAGGGAAAATCAAAAGTTGAGCTAGAAAAAGTCATCATTAAACTTTACTCCTTGGCTCAAGAATGAAAAATATTCACATTTCATATTAACAAAAATGTGGCCTATGGTTTTAACAAAAATGTTACAAATCTATCATAGAAAAGTTAAAAAAAACTTTCATCTACCTAACAAGAAATTAAGGAGATAATGTCATTATGAATATGAACATGTTATTTAGAAATGCAAGAGTAAATACTAAACACCCAAAACAGTTAACAGTAGTGGCCTCTGGGATGCTGTCCTGGGGCACAACAAAAAGTGTGACAGGGAAAAAGATTTTTGAAGATGGCTGAATAGGATCAGCTCTGATCTGCAGCTCCCAGCAAAACCAATGCAGAAGACAGGTGATTTCTGCATTTCCAACTGAAGTACCAGCCTCATCTCATTGGGACTGGTTAGATAGTAGGTGCAGCCCATGGAGGGCGAGCCAAAGCAGGGTGGTGTGTCACCTCATTTGGGAAGAACAAAGGATCGGGGAACTCCCTCCCCTAGCCAAGGGAAGCTGTGAGAGATTGTGCCATGAAGGATGGTGTTATCTGGCCCAGATACTATGCTTTTCCCATGGTCTTTGCAACTCACAGACCAGGAGACTCCCTTAGGTACCTACACCACAAGGGCCCTGGGTTTTGAGCACAAAACTGGGTGGCCATTTGGGCAGATACCAAGCTAGCTGCAGGAGTTTCTTTTTTTTTTTTCTTTTTCTTTTTTGTTATACCCTAGTGGTGCCTGGAATGCCAGTGAGACAGAATTGCTCAGTCCCCTGGAAAGGGGGCTGAAGCCAGGGAGTCAAGTGGTCTTGCTCAGTGGATCCCACCCCCACAGAGCCCAGCAAGCTAAGATCCACTGGCTTGAACTTCATGAAGCATATACAAGTATCAATAGCTGAATTGATCAAACAGAAGAAAGGATATCAGAGATTGAAGACCAACTTAATAAAATAAAGCATGAAGACAAAATTAGATAAAAATGAATGAAAAGGAATGAAACACCTCCAGGAAATATGGGACTATGTGAAAAGACCAAACCTTCATTTGATTGGTGTACTTGAAAGTGATGGGGAGAATAAAACCAAGTTGGAAAATACTCTTCAGGATGTTATGCAGGAGAACTTCCCTAACTTAGCATGACAGGCCAACATTCAAATTCAGGAAATACAGAAACACCACAAAGATACTCCTTGAGGAGAGCAACCCCATGACACATAATCATCAGATTCACCAAGGTTGAAGTGAAGAAAAAAATGTTAAGGGCAGCCAGAGAGAAAGGTTGGGTTACTCACTAAGTGAAGCCCATCAGACTAACAGTGGATCTCTCTGCAGAAACCCTAAAAGCCAAAAGAGAGTGGAGCCAATATTCAACATTCTTAAAGAATTTTCAACTCAGAATTTCATATCCAGCCAAACTAAGCTTCATGAGTGAAGGAGAAATATCCTTTACAAGCAAGTAACTGCTGAGAGATTTTGTCACCACCAGGCCTGCCTTAACAAGAGCTCCTGGAGAAAGCACTAACTATGCAAAGGAAAAACCAGTACCAGCCACTGAAAAAACAAATTGTAAATACCACTGACATGAAGAAACTGCATCAATTAATAGGCAAAATAACCAGCTAGCATCATAAAGACAAGATCAAATTCACACATAACAACATTAACTATAAAGGTAAATGGGCTAAATGCCCCATTTAAAAGGCACAGACTGGCAAATTGGATAAACAGTCCAGACCCATCAGTGTGCTGTATTCAGGAGACCCATCTTACATGCAAAGACACATATAGGCTCAAAACAAAGGGATGGAGGAAGACTTACCAAGTAAATGGAAAGCCACGCACACACACAAAAAAAGCAGAGGTTACCCTGTCTCTGATAAATCAGGCTTTAAACCAACAAAAGTCAAAAAAGGCAAAGGAGGACATTACATAATGGTAAAGGGATCAATGCAACAAGAAGAGCTAACTATCCTAAATATATGTGCACCCAATACAGGAGCACCCAGGTTCATAAAGCAAGTTCTTAGAGACCTACGAAGAGACTTAGACTCCCACACAATTAAAGTGGGAGACTTTAACACCCCACTGTCAGTATTAGACAGATCAACAAGACAGAAAATTAACAAGAATATTCAGGACGTGAATTCAGCTCTGGACCAAGTGGACCTAATGGACATCTACAAAACTCTCCACCTCAAATCAACAGAATATACATTCTTCTTAGAACCGCATAGCACTTATGCTAAAATCAACCACATAATTGGAAGTAAAACACTCCTCAGCAAATGCAAAAGGATGGAAATAATAAATAGTCTCTCAGGCCACAGTGCAATCAAATTAGAACTCAGGATTAAGAAATTCACTCAAAACTGAATGACTACATGGAAACTGAACAATCTTCTCCTGAATACTGGGTAAATTAAAAAATTAAGGCAGAATCAAATAAGTTCTTTGAAACCAACAAGAACAAATCACACAACGTACCAGAATCTCTGGGACACAATCAAAGCAGTGTGTAGAAGGAAATTTATAGCACTAAATGCCCACATAAGAAAGCAAGAAAGATCTAAAATTGACACCCTAACATCACAATTAAAAGAACTAGAGAAGCAAGAGAATATAAATTCAAAAGCTAGCAGAAGACAAGAAATACTAAGATCAGAGCTGAACTGAAGGAGATAGAGACACGAAAAACCCTTGAAAAAATCAATGAGTCCAGGAGCTGTTTTTTTGAAAAGAAAATAGATAAACCACTAACCAGACTAATAAAGAAGAAAAGTGAGAAGAATCGAATAGATACAATAAAAAATGATACAGGGGAGATCACCATTGATCCCACAGAAATACAAACTACCATCACACTACCATCACAGAATACTATAAACACCTCTACACAAACAAACTAGAAAATCTAGAAGAAATGGATAAATTCCTGGACACATACACCCTCCCAAACTAAATCAGGAAGAAGCTGAACCCCTGAATAGACCAGTAACAAGTTCTGAAATTGAGACAGTAATAGCCTACCAACTAAAAAAAAGCCCAGGACCAGACAGATTCAAAGCTGAATCCTACCAGAGGTACAAAGATGAGCTGGTACCATCCCTTCTGAAACTATTCCAAACAATAAAAAAGGGGGATTCCTCCCTAACTCACCTAATGAGGCCAGCATCATCCTGATACCAAAACCTGGCAGAGACACAACAAAAAAAGAAAATCTCAGGGCAATATCCCTGATGACTATCAATGTGAAAATCCTCTACAAAATACTGGTAAAATGAATCCTGCAGCACATTAAAAATCTTATCCACCATGATCAAGTCAGCTTCATCCCTGGGATGCAAGGCTGGTTCAACATATGCAAATCAATAAACATAATCTATCGCATAAACATAAACAATGATAACGACCACATGATTATCTCAGTAGGTGCAGAAAAGGCCTTGGATAAAATTCAACTTCCTTTCATGCTAAAAACACTCAATAAACTAGGTATTGATGGAACATATCTCATAATAATAAGAGCTATTTAGGACAAACCTACAGCCAATATCATACAGAATGGACAAAAGCTGGAAGCATTCCCTTTGAAAATTGGCCCAAGACAAGGATGCCCTATCTCACCACTCCTACTCAACATAGTATTAGAAGTTCTGGCCAAGGCAATCAGGCAAGAGAAAGAAATAAATGGTATTCAAATAGGAAAAAAGGAAGTCAAATTGTCTCTGTTTGCAGATGACATGATTGTATATTTAGAAAATCCCATCAACTCAGCCTCAAATCTCCTTAAGCTGATAAGCAACTTCAGCAAAATCTCAGGATATAAAATCAATGTGCAAAAATCACAAGCATTCCTATACACCAATAATAGACAAAACAGAGAGTCAAATCTTGAGTGAACTCCCATTGATAATTGCTACAAAGAGAATAAAATACCTAGAAATGCAACTTACAAGGGATGTGAAGGACCTCTTCAAGGAGAACTACAAACCACTGCTCAAGGAAATAAGACACAAACAAATGGAAAAACATTTCATGCTTATGGATAGGAAGAATCAATATCATGAAAATGGCCGCACTGCCCAAAGTAATTCATAGATTCAATGCTATTCCCATCAAGCTTCCATTGACTTTCTTCACAAAATTAGAAAAACTACTTTAAGTTTCATATAGAATCAAAAAATGGGCCCATATAGCCAAGGCAATACTAAGCAAAAAGAACAAATCTGGAGGCATCATGCTACCTGACTTCAAATTATGCTACGAGGCTACAGTAATCAAAACAGCATGGTACTGGTACCAAAACAGAGATATAGACCAATGGAACAGAACAGAGGCCTTGCAGGCAATGCCACACATCTACAACCATCTGATCTTTGACAAACCTGACAAAAACAAGCATGGACAATGGATTTCCTATTTAATAAATGATGCTGGGAAAACTGGCTAGCCATATGCAGAAAACCAAAACTGGACCCCTTCCTTACACCTTACACAAAAATTAACTCCAGATAGATTAAAGATTTAAACTAAGACCTAAAGCCATGAAAACCCTAGAAGAAAACCTAGGCAATACCATTTAGGACATAGGCATAGGCAAAGACTTCATGACTAAAACACCAAAAGCAACTGCGACAATAGCCAAAATTAGCAAATGGGATCTAATTAAACTAAAGAGCGTCTGCACAGCAAAAGAAACTATCATCAGAGTGAACAGGCAACCTACAGAATGCGAGAAAATTTTTGCAATCTATCCATCTGACCAAGGGCTAATATCCAGAATCTACAAAGAACTTAAACAAATTTACAGGAAACAAAGAACCAGCCCATAAAAAGTGGGCAAAAGATATGAACAGACACTTTTCAAAAGAAGACACTTAGCAGCCACAAACATATGAAAAAATACATATCATCACTTGTCATTAGAGAAATGCAAATCAAAACCATAATGAGATACCATCTCACGCCAGTTAGAATGGCGATCATTAAAAAGTCAGGCAACAATAGATGCTTGAGAGGATGTAGAGAAATAGGAATGCTTTTAGACTGTTGGTGGGAGTGAAAATTAGTTCAATAATTGTGGAATACAGCGTGGTGATTCCTCAAGGATCTAGAACTAGAAATTCCATTTGACCCAGCAATCCCATTACTGGGTAGATACCCAAAGGATTGTAAATCATTCTGCTATAAAGACACATGCAAATGTATGTTTACTGCAGCACTATTCACAATAGCAAAGACCTGGAACCAACCCAAATGCCCATCAGTGTTAGACCGGATAAAGAAAATGTGGCACATGTATATCATGGAATACTATACACCTATAAGAAAAGAATGAGTTCATGCCTTTTTCAGGGACATGGATGAGGGTGGAAACCATCATTCTCAGCAAACTAACAAATGAACAGAAAACCAAACAGCGCATGTTCTCACTCATAAGTAGGAATTGAACAATGAGAACATATGGGCACAGGGAGAGGAACATCACAGAGGGAGGCCTGTGGTGGTAGGGGGTTAGGCGAGGGATAGCATTAGGAGAAATACCTAACATAGATGAGAGGTTGATGGGTGCAGCAAACCACCATGGCACATGTATACCTATGTAACAAACCTGCACATTCTGCACATATATCCCAGAACTTAAAGTATAATAATTAAAAGAAAGAAGTATGGCAAGGGATATTTTCCATTATAAGTCTTCGGGCACTCTATGATTTTTTTTGAAAAGCTATATCCACATGTGATTTTGATAATTAATTTTTTAAAATAGAGAAGTACTAATGTTTTACAGGTTATTTTGCTATATCCTTTCCAGCTGGACCTGCTTTCACCTCCTCTGGCTGGGAATCACTAGGCTTTAGGAAGTAATGCAGTGAGCATTAGCCATTCGGGATTTGGCCTCTAACAGTTATTTTGCAATCCCTATTAATAATTTATTATTCAAGTTTGTGTGTGTGTGTGTGTTGTGTGCATGCATGCATGCCTACATGTAAATATAGAGTTCAGTAACTAACCAGATTTGGAAACCAAGAAGAAAAAGGAACTTAAAGTCATACCAGAATTCCTAGTTAAAGGATGAGGGTAGTGCCATTTTCTGATTCTTTGTTATTCAAGATAAATACATTTAGCAGTAATATTTCTTTAGCCTCCTTATTTCCGAACAGAAGGAAATCACTGAGGTGCATTTTTCTGAAAATGTTTTATTATTGTGAAATACAACTCATATCAAGAAAAGTGCATAAACCGTAAAGAAAAGTTTAACAAATTATCACAAAGCGAATCTCAGAGTAACCAGCACTCAACTAAAAAAATACAGCATTGCAGGCCACCGTGGGAGTCTTCTGCACTCACCTTTTAAATCGCAACCCCTCCCCTCCTTCCTAAACATAATTGCCATCCTGACTTTTATGGCAATTTTCTTGCTGCTTTCTTCATGGTTTTATCACTGAAGTATGATTTAATTTCACTAAGTTCAGGCTTGTTTGTGAGCTTTAGCAAATTGGAGTGTCTGCTTGGTTAAATGGAGCCAGGGTGGAGTAGGGGTGGTTTGGCGGGGAAAGTGCGATACTTCTATCCCTCAAGAAACCTTAGTTACTTTAGATTAGGGTCTCGTAACCTCATCACTCCTGACATTTTGGGTTGAATAATTCCTTGTTCTGGGAAGCTGTCTCATGCTTTGTAGGATGTTTAGCAGCACCCCTGGTCTCTATCCAGTAATTACCAGTAGCATCCCTCTTCCCATTATAACAACCATAGATCTCTGAAGATACCGCCAAATAACCCCTGAGGAGAGGGCAAAACCATCCCCAATTGAGGGCCACCACTTTAGATTAATGTTAGGACTATTATTGTCCAACATGGCACTTGACCCAAGTGACAGAATGCCCAGCAGCTTTCTCAGAGTCAGCAAACGAAAGGAGTTCTCTTTTCATATCTCAAACCTTCCAAAATTGCCAGCTTATTTAGGTGGTTTATTTGCCACTGTATGTCAAAGAACCTGAATATCAACTGTAATGTATGTGCACACATATATTTAAAAACACATTATATAAATTGGAAGGTAATATGTAAATATTAGAGATTATAATCTAAAAGCAGGTAGGTGGTAAAAAGTCCCAAATCTGTTATTTACATGCTATTGAACCTTAAGCAATTCCCTTAACCTCTCTGAATCTGCTTTCTCATTCATACTATGAAACTCACCAAATGCCCCTCTGAGGGTAGTATTTTGATCCAGTGAGGTTAGGAAATATAAAAATATATTATAAATAATAAAGTGTAATACTAATGATTGCATTATTATATTCTAAAGCTTCAACGAGAAAAAGAGCTTCAAAATTTACAGAAAATTAATAATAATGATAATAATTAAGAATCTCTCTCAATAATGTGTTTTTGCTGGACTTATGGGCCAACAGTAGAATAAAAATTAACTGCTATACTTCAGGCCTTCTGAAATTTAGGTTTGAGGCGGAACTTACATTAAGAAAATTTAATGCAGAAATAAAAGGATTTGTATTCTGATAACCTTGGTGCTGTACACTCTATCAAGGTGTTAATCTTCCTGATTTTTGGAATCTTGCTACTTCCACTAACTATACATTTTGCTTTAAATAAGCATTTAACTATATAATTAAGTATTTAAACACGTATTGCATATTTTAAATAAGTCTCAGATGCCATTGTTCAGTCCATATTGCAAACTCCTATGGTCAGTGGCTTATGCTGCTTGCTAAATGCAGTGACTAACACAGCCCCACATGCAAAGAGTTACCTAATGAAGCTATTGAAGAATTAGAGAAAGAAAAGTTCTGAAGAAAGGGAAGTGAGGATTCCTAGGGTGAAGCTGAGACTCAGAATCATCTGTCTAAGTTTGACTGTAGGGTGAGAGGTGAGAGAGTGTTTTCATAGGGTAGCCAGGGAAAGCCTCTAAGTAGGTAATATTTGAGAAAAGAAATGAGTGATGAAAGAAGAAGTTATTATATATTTTGAGTCCATGTTATTAAGAGAATATGTCGTTTATGTAAAACTCTAGATATTATTGTAGTATGTGATCAATATTTATTTTTCCTTTCCATTACTCTTCAATTTTTTCCTACCCATTTTATGCTGCCTTCTGGAATTCACTGACTAGAGAAATTCTTTTAGTTTCTCTTTTAGTTTGGGCTCCTGGTAACAAACTCTTTGTGTCTGTTTGTATTATATTTCACATGTACTTTTGAAGCATTTCATTTTACATTCATTTCTACATTCCTTTGACTTTTAGGTTGGTTAGTTATTTCTTTCAGAATTTTAAGATGCTATTGCCCTGGTATCTGCCTCTTCTGTTGAAAACTCCGCTGTGAGAATTAAGATTTTTCTCTTCCCCTTTCATTTTTTAGCAGTTTTATTATGGTGTGTCTAGTTATAGGTATCTTTGAATTTATCCTCCTTGACACTTATAGACCTTCTTGCATCTGATCCTAAGTGACTTTGCATTTAGTGGAAGATTCTTAGTCAACATCTTTTCAAATGTTGGTTATGTTCCATTCTCTTTCTTGTCTCTCTTGTGATTTCAGTATGTTAGACTTTCTCATCATATGGTAAAATTTTCTTTTGTATGCTCTTTTCTGTGTATTCCATCCTTTTTATTCTTTTTGCTTCAGTTTAGATATTTTGGGCTAATTTATCTTCCCATTCACTAATCTCTTCTACTTCATTTCTAACCTGCTGCTAGATTCATCTATTATTTTTTTCAACTTTTTTATATCTAAAATTCTTGCAGGATTCTTTTGTTTGATTCTAGTTTTTTGATGAAACTCTCTATTTTACCATCTATTTTCTTGAACATATTAATTATAGTTATTTTTAAATCTACTTCAGATAATGTCAATATCTGGATTTCCTATGGTAGGTTATTATCTATTTTTTTTCCTATTTTCAGCCTTTTTCTCTATATGTTGACAACATGTATTTTTTGTTGGGAGACCTATATTTTGGACCCATATACTAACAATATATATTTTTTGTTGGGATGCCAGAAATTATGTATGCCAAAAAATATAACAGTTCTGTATTATGTTTTCTTCCTCCAGAGGGGATTTAATTTTCTTCTGGTAGCACTTTGGGGAAGGAACAGACCAACTTGATGCAATGAGGGGTGAGATAATTCGACTGGGCTCAGTCTTCACAGAGCTGTTCTTTTAGTTTGTTTTTACTTCTAGGCCATATAGTTTTAGGGGTTTCGGGTTTAACACGAATTTTGCACCGTGGCAGGCCCTGAAATCAAACTTGTGTCTTCTTAACATTGTGAAACTGTCAAAACTTCTGCTCATAGTTTTAGTCTCTTAATTTGTATCTTTTTTTTTTTTTTTTTAAGAGACAGGCTCTTGCTCTGTTACCCAGGCTGCAGGGCAGTGATGCATAGTTCACTGTGAACTCAAATTCCTGGGTGCAAGAGATCCTCCTGCTTTGCCTCTCGGCAAAATGGACTGCAGGCATATACAACCACACCCAGCTAATTTTTAAAAGTTTTTCTTGAGACCAGGTCTCTCCATGCTGGCCATGCTTGTCACAAACTCCTGGCCTCCTTTCACCTTTGTCTCCCAAAGTATTGGGGTTACAGACAGGAGCCACTGAATTGAGCCTTAATTTGTACTTTATTGATGGTGTTTCTTTTATGGATTCATTTGTTTTTTTTTTACTTTTTTATTGTGCTTTAGGTTCTAGGGTACATGTGAAGATCATGCAGGATTGTTGCATAGGTACATACTTGGCAAGGTGGTTTGCTGCCTCCATTCCTCCATCACCCATATCTGGCATTTCTCCCCATGTTATCCCTCCCCAATCTCCCCATCCCCTGCTGTCCCTCCCCTAACCACCCCCCAACAGATCCCAGTGTGTGATGTTCCCGTCCCTGTGTTCATATGTTCTCATTGTTCAACACCAGCCTATGAGTGAGAACATACAGTGTTTGGTTTTCTGTTCTTGTGTCAATTTGCTGAGAATGATGGTTTCCAGATTCATCCATGTCCCTACAAAGGACACAAACTCATCGTTTTTTATGGTTGCATAGTATTCCATGGTGTGTATCTGCCACATTTTCCCTGTCCAGTCTTTCATTGATGGGCATTTGGGTTGGTTCCAGGTCTTTCCTATTGTAAACAGTGCTACAACGAACATAAGTGTGCATGTGTCTTTATAATAGAATGATTTATAATCCTTTGGGTATATACCCAGCAATGGGATTGCTGAATCAAATGGAATTTGTATTTCTAGACCCTTGAGGAATCGCCACACTGTCTTCCAAAATGGTTGAACTAATTTACACTCCAACCAACAGTGTGAAAGTATTCCTATTTCTCCACATCCTCTCTAGCATCTGTTGTCTCCAGATTTTTTGATGATCATCATTCTAACTGGCGTGAGATGGTATCTCAATGTTGTTTTGATTTGCATTTCTCTAATGACTAGTGATGATGAGCATTTTTTCATGTTTGTAGGCTTTATATATGTCTTCTTTTGTAAAGTATCTGTTCATATCCTTCTCCCACTTTTGAATGGGTTTTTTTTCTTGTAAATCTGTTTTAGTTCCTTGTAGATTCTGGATATTAGCCCTTTGTCAGATGGGTAGATTGCAAAAAATTTTTCCCATTCTGCTGGTTGCTGGTTTACTCTAATTATTATTTCTTTTGCTGTGCAGAAGTTCTGGAGTTTAATTAGGTCCCATTTGTCTATTTTGGCTTTTGTTGCCAATGCTGTTTGTGTTTTGGTCATGAAGTCCTTGCCTATGCCTATGTCCTGAATGGTTTTGTCTAGGTTTTCTTCTAGGGTTTTTATGATGTTAGGTCTTATTTTTAAGTCTTTAATCCATCTGGAGTTAATTTCAGTGTAAGGTGTCAGGAAGGGGTCCAGTTTCTGCTTTCTGTACATGGCTAGCCAGTTTCCCAACACCATTTATTAAACAGGGAATCCTTTGCCCATTGCTTGTTTTTGTCAGGTTTATCAAAGATCAGATGGTAGTAGCTGTGTGGCATTGCCCCCAGGACTCTTCTGTTCCATTGGTCTGTATCTCTGCTGCAATTTAAGAACTGGCAGATATGTTGAGGAAAAAAGTAGCATAGAATATTGAGCTCACATCTCTGAAGTTTCCTTTTCTGCAAGACTTATAACTTATATCTCTTATTTATGGAATTAATAGTAAGATCTGAATAAATTTCAGGCCTTAGTACCCCTGAAATGTGGCTTTTGTCTCTGAAGTCCCACGAGGCTGCTGAATGCTCCAAGCCACTGCTTTTGACTTAGCTTCTGAACGCGTGCCACAAATTAGCAACTGTTTCAAGGGGAAGAGCAGCAGAAATTACTGCCTCCTGCTAGGGACTGAATTGTGCTCCGACACCCCCAATTCATACATTGATGCCCTAACCCACAATGTGACTGTGTTTGGAGATAAGCATTTAAGAGATAATTAAGGTTAGTCTGGCTTCCGTGGCTCATGCCTGTATTCCTAGCCCTTTGGGAGGCTAGGAGTTTTAGACCAGCCATGGCCAACATGGTGAAACCCCATCTCTACTAAAAATAGAAAAAAATTAGCCAGGCATGGTGGCTCACGCCTATATTCCAAGCTACTCTGGAGTCTGAGTGGGGAGAATTGTTTGAACCCCGGAGGCAGATGTTGCAGTGAGCCAAGATTGCACCACTGCACTCCAGCCTGGGTGACAGACCAAAACCCTGTCTCAAAAACAAAACAAAACAAAACAAAACACAGAGAGAGAGAAAATTAAGGTTAAATGGAGTCATAAGGGTGGGGTCCTAATCCAATGGGATTAGTAGCTTTATAAGAAAATCAATCTTGGCCAAGCTCTGTGGCTCACACCTGTAATCCCAGCACTTTGGGAGGTCGAGGCAGGCAGATCACCTGAGGTCAGGAGTTTGAGACCAGCCTAGCCAATGTGGTGAAACCCGTCTCTACTAAAAATACAAAAATTAGCTTGGCATTGTGGCTGGTGCCAGTAATCCTAGCTACCTGAGAGGCTCAGGTAGGAGAATAGCTTGAACCCGGGAGGCAGAAGTTGCAGTGAACCACGATTGCACCATTGCACTTCAGCCTGAGTGACAAGAGTGAAACTCTGCGGAAGGAAGGAAGGAAGGAAGGAAGGAAGGAAGGAAGGACGGAGGGAGGGAGGGAGGGAGGGAAAGAAGGAAGGAAAATCAATCTCTCTCTATATATGTCCTGTGAGTACACTGCAAGAAAAGCAGCCATCTATAAGACACAAAGAGAACCCTCATCAGGAAGTTGATTGGTTAGGACTTTGATCTTAGACTTCTCAGTCTCCAGTATTTATAAAGAAATACATTTCTTTATAAATTAGCCAGCCTCAGGTACTTTTTTATAGGTGTGTGAGATAATATATATATATATATGTGTGTGTGTATATATATATATGGTGCATATATATATTTTATATATATATATAAAGTATATATATATGTATAAAATCTTTATATATACTTTATATATATATAAAGTATATATATCAAATATATATATATAAA
The DNA here is from genome assembly GCF_009761245.1 of Sapajus apella. NCBI lineage: Eukaryota > Metazoa > Chordata > Mammalia > Primates > Cebidae > Sapajus > Sapajus apella. Next base: position 25,484,296 of record NW_022436949.1, on the reverse strand, counting down.
ATCTCACACTCCTATCCATTTCATTCATATGTGTGTATATATGTATATATATGTAAATATGTGTATATATGTACATATATACACATATATATGTATACACACACGTATATATGTACATATGTATACATATATATGTACATATATGTATATACATTACATATAGATGTATATACACACACATGTGAATAAAATGGATCATAAGGAACACAGAAGTAGACATGGAATGTTCGTTAGGAGACTATTGTAGAAATCCAGGTGCGAGAAGATTTGACTAAGGTAGTAGCCAAGAAAGTGGTGAGCACCTGTTAGGGCTCTGCTATATTGTATGTAGCAGGACTTGTTGATACTTTGAATATTTATTATATTGGGGAAAAAAGCAGTCTAAGATGACTTGGATTTTTTTCTCAGCTTGAATAAAGATAATAGAAAATTCTGAGGAAAAGCCATTGTTTTGGAGGACTAACTAGAGGTTCATTAAGTTTGAGGCGTGTGTTAGAAAACTGTGATGGATAACTTTATGTGTCAACTTGGTTAGACCATGTTGACCTGCTTTTTTGGTCAAACACTAGTCTAGATGTTGCTGTAAAATCTTTTTTAAAGATGTCATTAACATTTCCAATGAGTTGACTTTAAGTAAAGCAAATTGTCTGGGACGGCTCATCGAATCAACTGAAGGTCTCAAGAGCAAAGACTAAGATTTTACAGAAGGTATTCAACCCTCAGACTGCAACAGTGAAATTCTGCTTGAGTTTCAAGTCTTCAGCCACAACAGTGCAACATCAACCTTCATCTGTATCCCCAGCCTGCTTGGCTGCCCTGTAGATTCCAAACTTGTCAGGTCTCATATCACATGAGCCAATTCCATTAACATTAAAGTCTCATATATATAAGATTTCTCTCACATACATGAAATCTCTCATATTTCGACCAAACAACTGTTGATTCTGTTTCTCTGGAAAACCGTGACTAGTATCACAACTAAGTGGAAGTATCAAGAAGGCAGCAGCTGCATATGTGAGATGTGGAGCTTAGGCACAAAGCTGGGTACAATTCTGGACTATTGTGACTACCATAAAATTATAATGATACATAGCTGTAGTCATTTCCTTGCACCACCACAACAATTTATCACAAACTGAGTGGCTTAAAACAACAGAAATTTCTTCCTCTTACAGTTCCAGAGCCAAGATATTGGAATGAAGATGTCAACAATGCCGGTTTCTTCTGGGTTTGCCGAGCCTTTTCCCAGTTCCTGGGGGTTGCTGGCAACCCTTGGTGCTCCGTGGCTTGCAGGCACGGGACTCTGATCTCTGCCTCTGTCTTCACATGGTCCACTCGCCAGCATCTCCGTGTCTTCTCCTTTTTGACTCTTACATAAACACTGCCATTGGATTTAGGGCTTGTGCTAATCCAGGATGATCTCATCTCAAAATCCTTACATTAAATACATCTGCAAAGATCCTATTCCAAAGAAGTTTAAATTCAGAGTTTCCAGGCAGACAAACATTTTGGTGGACACTATTCAATCCCCTGCAATAATATTAAATATATGTAATGCTCATACTATTTCTACTGTTAATAACTGATATAAGATCCTGTTTGCTTAACACTATCACTCTCATAGACAATTATACTCACCATAGAATTACATAACCTGTTGTCAACAAAGTTACCCTTTTATAAATCAGAAAAGTTACCTAGGACTGTTACCCACATTTTAATTTTAACTTAATGCTCAAAGCCAAATTATATCAAGGTTGTATGTGCCAGAGGGTAGTCACAGTGTCACTTTCATCAGCTTTGCTGTAGATACAGTGGAAGCTTTATTTAATAACAATGTTTCAATCCATAAAACTGATTCAAGCATCTGATGGATTGATGTGTATAGTTTACATCAGTTTAAGTTTTCATCTTTAGGTAGGTGAAGAAAGTTTGATAATAAATAGTCTTGACCTACCAGTTCTGCTCAACTTTTATGCCTGCCTACCCCTGGAGATATGCCATTTTTTTTTCACTGAAAGATCTGCAAAGTGTCTGGACCAAAGTGACTAGAATTGCCCTCATTTGCAAAAGCCCCAGAGAGCAGATTAAAGACCAGTTCCTCTCCCCGACTGCCTTTTCATCTGACTCTTGTGGTCATTTCTGCTGATGTCAGCTCCAGTCTCTTCAGCCCTCACCATCGTCTTCCTTACAGAGATGGATGGCTGAGCAGACTGCTGGAGTAGCTATCCATCACCCATGTCTATGAATGATCAAGGCCACGTCTGTGGTCCCAAATGTGGCAGCAATTAAGTGTGGGTTGCATCCAGTAAAACAGTTCTCTTATGCCACCCACAGAGACTCAGAATCAGAAAGGTTTTCTGCTTATTTCAGAATGCTGCCAACAGCTCACCCACTGAGACTGAAAGGCGGAAGTGAAGATCAGAGAAAAAAAGAAAAGGAAGTGAGAAAATGGAATAAAGATATTCCAAAACTAAGGCTGTTGGATCTAGTGTGTCTTTGAGTTTGTTGATTTTGTGGGAAGCATTTTGTTATGTGGGCCAAGGATGGTACACAAACAGTAATGCCTCTGTGGGTCAAACAAACTGGATGCATTGAACTAGGTATAAACCTGGGAGTGAAAACGGTAGATTGCTGCTCACAGACACGGAAAAATGTGTTTTCTTGATGGCCCTCTAATCTTAAAAACCAAGATATAGTGACAGCTTAATAGGAATTTCCTCCAGCAGGATCTGGCTCATTCTCTAAAGCATGAATTTGTTGTAGTCATTCACTTAGCATTTATTAGGTAAGCATTATTACCAATTCACTGGTGAAATGCCAAGAGACCTAGTGAATGCAGTATGCAACCTTAAGTAAATAACTTTGAGAACAAGCTCTCAGATGTTTAACCCCAAGTCAGTTAAGACCCATTTAAAAATAGAAAAAGAAATAATCATGAAAAATACAGATTAAACTTAACATATGAAAAATGTGAATATGTCCATCTAAGTAAATGGGAAGAAGTTTTTAGGACCCTCATGAGTCATCATGCTCTCCAGGGCCTTTTCTCTCTTCTTTTAAGACAGACATTCAGGAAAATACTAAAAGATCATCTGCTGTTTGGGTACAGGCAAAAGACACTGCATTCTAGGAGTTTATGGTCTGACCGAAGATGCTAAAGTCATGTATCCTCATTTTATTTTCCTTTTGAAATATGCTGACTTATGCTTTTCACTCTTTAAGCTGGGAACTTTGTGTCTTTCAGGGAGGCAAATAGAAGATACAAAAAACTGATGCGTGTTAACGCTGGAATCACAGAGAATACTCTAAAGGCCTCCTTTGTCCTTTTAGGTGACCTTTGAGGTGTCCTTTAACAGGTGACCTCTGGAGACAATCTCATGGCTTGTGTTCAGGTATCATTATTTTCCATTATTCTGGAAATGCTAAATGAGTCCATCGTTCGGATACTCTTCCCTGAGTTGTTGAATTCCCACTACAAAAAAATGAAAAGTCCTACATGAAAAAAGTTAAGAAAATATTTTTAAGAGGCTTATACTCTTCCTATTTAATTGTCTGGTGATGGATCACAGGTAACTTTTAAAATTTAATTATATATATATATATAAATGATATACATTATATATCAGTATATTTTATATATTGAATTAGTCAAAGTCATATCTACTTTAAAGTTCTCTGTATTTACTGAGACTCATTAGAGAAGGAGACAGTTGAAATGCGATGAAAAAACAACCACAGCATTACATTATGAGTACAGCTAGCACAATTTTTCATTCAGTATAATGGTGTTCTGATTGGAAATCCATAATTTGCTATTAACCCTGAAATTTTCCTTCCAACCAGTGGACAGACAAAATGATTTTTTTTTCTCTTTAGAATTACTATTCTCTGGAGCCTCATATCCTAAAATGTGCAGAGGTTAGTTCTTTATTCTTATCACAATGGATTGTGCCTGCAAGAATGGTGTAAGATTTAAAGGCCCACAGTGAACAGATGTCTTTCAGGAGCTTAAGCTGCTACTGCTCATTGCTTTTCATACACAGTTCATCTAATGTGATGAAGTAGGTTTGGGGGTTCCTCTCTCAATACTTAACATTCCAAGATCGACTCAACACATCCTGACATTTGGTAAAATATGTCATTTATTCTGTCTATGTTGCATCTGTAAGACTTGAGAATTCAAAGCACCCACCTGGGAGGTGAGTGGGGTCTGGAATACAGCCCACATTTTGCTCCCCAAGCTGTGTGTCCTGGCATGATGCTGAATATACTCAGAGGAAGGGGCATCCAATTCTAATTTGCACCAAGGCAGCAGATCATCTGATAGCAGACCTGTGCAAAGCAGCATTCACACAAACCAAGCTTAGGGACCGATTCAGCCTTCATGTTTCTAGATGTTCTCTTGCCTTCCTAAGCACATAGCTCATTCTTGCCATCTGTAGAATCAGGCCTCAAATAAATCCATGACATCTCTTAATTGCAACTAGTTTGGAGGAGTACAAGTTTTTAGGTTGCTCTTACATTTTAAACTCTTTTTGATGACTTGAATTTGCTATTAGACCGCAGCATGACTTATCCTTATTCTGTAGCATTTCACATTTGGAATAATAAGTGCAGTATGGGTAGCACTAGGTTAGATGCTACTAGGAATGGAAAAAGAAAAAGTATTGTAGGCACATACGTTTATATGCATTGCATAGATGTGTGTGTCTGTGACACTTGGCAGTTTTGTTCTTGCTTTTGCTTTATTTTGACTAGAATTTGAATAATTTGAATCCCTTTTCTATCTTTTTTATTTGCTGCATAATAAATTGTAAATTTTTCAAAGCCCAACTTAAACCTCACTTCCTCTGGGTAGCCTTCCCTATCACCACCGTAGGGAAGCTCCACACATTTGTTATAGCCTTTGCCACTGGTAGTTTTTATTTGTCTGCTCTACTGAGACAGCCTAACTATGAATGAGTTCTTCGAAGGGAAGGACTTCACTTCATGCATTTTTGTAGCTCTAGGGTAAGTAGAGGATCTTGCATATCTCTGTTATTCTGGAAATGCTAAATGAGTCCATAATGAATGACATAATTCTTGCAGTGTGATCACTAATCTTTGAGGGTCATGACTTTGAAAATTTTGTAAATTCTCTTTCCAGCGCAATAACAACAATAAAAAACAGACATATGCTGTACATGAAAAATTTGCATGAAATGTTAAGCTCTTCTTGGATCTTCTAAAGTTCTTTCACAGACCTGCCTATGGGACCACAAAACTCAGAGTAAGAACCACTTGCTGAGGAAAATAAATGAATATCCTTGGTATAATAAAATGCTGAACATTTTTATACCGTTTTCTTCACAAGTATTACTGTGCTGGTGGCTGAGGATACTATGGTGACTATCATACACATACTCACAGTTCAGAGACACTAACAAATGAGTCAATAATTATACTACAGCATGATAAGTGTTATCATAGTGGTATACATAGGTCAAAAGCCTTAGAGGAATGATTTTCAGATCCATGTTTCGTTGACAAAAGTTTTTCCAAAAAAAAAATTGGGGCAACTGCCATGGGTGGCCAGGTTTTTATTATTCCAAATCAGAAAATTTAAAAAAATGTTCTACTATCACCCTCATTTCATAATGTATTATAACTCAAAAAGAATACATTTGTAATTTTGGAGTAAAGGACAATCTTTTAAATTGATCACATATAACTTTGTCAAAATAATTTTTTTACTCATTTCATCATGGACCTCTGAAAACTCACACCCTGACCCCAGGCATTAAATATTTGAATGCCTCTATCTTAGAGAGTCATCGAAGGCTTTGCAGGAGAACTGTCCAAACTGAATTTTTAAAGAGATAAATAAGGGGCAAGGATGGGAATCAAACAATATGAAGGCTTGATTCCAGGCAGATAAAATCATAGTTGAAAGACTCAGAGACTACACAAATATGTCAAGCTTGTGCATATTAGGTAGTAATGAGGTGAGTTCAAGTTAGCAGGAAACTCCTTATGGGAAAGATGAAATGGGTAGGCATTGAAAAGTCTTAGGAACTGGACCTGAGCAGAGGAGGTGCATTAGATGCCAGTAGGATCCAGAAGCAGTGACTGCAGCAGGCTGGCATGGAAGGGAGCTATAAGAAGTTTGGGGGCCCTTTGTGAAGACTCACTCACCCTGAAGCCATGTGTAAGAACAAATTAGCCAGCAAGATGCTCCTACTGGGAGGCCCTGGCACCTCAGGAGAAGGTGAGATAGGGTTGGTGGGCAATCAGAAGACCTATGAGTCCCTGTGTTTGAAGAGGCGAAATGACTGGGGAAGACTAGTGGGAAGTGGCATCTGCACAGGTGACAAATAGACGGAGGGAGCATCCAGAGTCAAGGCAAGCATCCAGAAAGCTGTTTAGTTGGTAAGATCTTCTTTCAGCTCGGTGGAAAATAGATGAAAATCGAGAGAGAGTTTAAGCGTGAATGGAAGACACAAGGAAGAAAGTAGAATTGAGGTAGATATAGATATATAAAAATCCACAAAGGTAATATGCCTTCTTTTAAAAATAATTTAAAGTTATTCTCTTCTTTGATATGTATGCCTGATTCTCTCCAATTAACCTATTAGGCTACTCAAACCTTAATAAATATGTATTCACTTGTGAAAAATTTCTTACTACTGTATTAATGCTATTGGATGGTATTTGTTGATAATTTTTTTTTTTTTTTTTTTTTTTGAGTCGGAGTTTCGCTCTTGTCACCCAGGCTGGAGTGCAATGTCGCAATCTCGGCTCACCGCAACCTCCGCCTCCTGGGTTCAGGCAATTCTCCTGCCTCAGCCTCCTGAGTAGCTGGGATTACAGGCACGCGCCACCAGGCCCAGCTAATTTTTTGTATTTTTAGTAGAGACGGGGTTTCACCATTTTGACCAGGATGGTCTCGATCTCTTGACCTCGTGATCCATCCGCCTCGGCCTCCCAAAGTGCTGGGATTACAGGCGTGAGCCACCGTGCCCGGCCCGATAATTTTTTTTTTTTAGATTTCAGGTTTGAAAGAGTTTATAAGTTGATTAATTACCCAGATACTCTAACTTTACTAGATAATTTTGGAACGTATGACATTTTAAAGTATCGTACTTTAAAATGTCATACGCTCCAAAATTATTTTTTTCCAGATGAAGTGCAGGTATATCTGCACAGGAGACTCATCCAACCCAGGACTACTGCTAATGAATAATTCCCTATCAAGGAAAACAAGCCTTTTTTAGAATTATTATACTTTAAGTTCTGGGGTACAGGTGCAGAAAGTGCAGGTTTGTTACATAGGTATACATGTGCCATGATGGTTTGCTGCATCCATCACCCTGTCATCTACCTACATTAGGTGTTTCTCCTGATGCTATCCCTCCCCTATCCCCCACCCCCTGCCTTTAGTGAAAGGATTGCTAACATTTCTGTGTATGTTTACATGTGAGAAGATGTAGAAAAACACCATCCTGGCAGAAAATTCTGCCTGTGCTACAAGTTTCCTTTTTCCAAATTCTAAGCATTTTACCCTAGTAGAATAACTGGTTTCTATTGTGAGAATATTGTGGAATACTGCGTATTATCCACAGCTCATTGTTAGATGCTTTCTACTTATGGCATGTGAATATTTAAAAGCTATCTATGCCTGGAACCACCATTTCCTACCTGCCTTTTCCTCCTCCTAAGATTATCCTTTTAAATCTGTAGCAAGTAATTTTTAGACACATTTCTTATTATAGCATTACCACAGCCAGCACAAACATCTTTTTCCTTTCTTTCGCCATGTGTACACATAATGGAGTTTCTTATTAAATATACATGCAATCCCTTGTTGCATATAAATGTACCTCATCAAAGAGTAAGGAAGACCCTGCAACACTGATATTGATTGTTCATAAAGACAGTAATATCTGAATGGTGTTCTCGGGCTTTCTCTTAAAACAAAAAAAAAAAGCAAACATAAAAACCACTAAGAGTCGTGTAACCTCACCAGCCATCATAAGGTGCTCTAATATGACTCCTTTCTCACATATTTACTAGGCTGCTTCACTTCAGATTTCTGAGACCACGGAAAGTAGGAGCTGATTTTCTACTTCCTGAAGAGAATTTACAAAGTCTTGGGTTGTCTTCATGGAGTAATACTCTCTTCTTTGGGGAAAAAATGCCAGTCTAAAGAAAGCCACACTGCTATTCTGGAGAGGTGAGGAGGATGGTTAAGATTAGCCAGTAGTGAAATGCTTCCTGTTGGTTCCAGTGCCTCTCAGAGAAAACACCAATCAGTGATATAGAAGACATCCTTTGAATAAATACACTAGAAAAATATTTCTCACATTCATTTTCACTTTAACATTAGTGCAACTGACTTAAAATTCACAAGAATGTTATCCAGGGGAGAAGAAAATCAGAAGTTTATTAAGAATACTAAAATAAGGACTTAGAAGGACAATTTATCATTTTGTTGAAGGCACAGACTTCTCAGGAAGCGCTTCTCCCTCTGGTTTGGCAGTATTAAATTACATTGTTGGAAAAACACAGTTGGATGGGTGACTTAAGCCAAGTCTGCACACACTAGGTGAAACCGTATCTATTGACTTACAAGCTGGATGCCTGTGTCAAAATGCAATCCTGTATTTTTGTAATAATAGCTAGCAGTCATGGTTATAAATTATTTACAGAGAGTATTCAGTGCAAACAGGTTAGTGCACACATCCTCTTCAGCTTGACTGCCCTGGTTTTAGATCACGCAGACATTCAACTCCTCAGAGATCTGCTCTTATCACTGCAAACCCTAAAAGGGGGCCCCAACTGCAGTCAGTTCAGCTACTCAAAGCCACCTGGCCACTTGCTTGCTAAAGCTCTACCTCAAGGTTCAGTGAGTGAACATGGTCCCTCTGCCCCTCTCTCTCACACCCATCTGGCCTTGGCGATGTAAGGTAATATCAGACATGAAGGCGGATCGATCTCCAGAGCAGAGGCATGGCCATGCTCCGCTATCTTTGTGCAGAAACATAGAAGAATGTGCACAGCAAAGGCCACTGGTGATCTTAACGCAAGCTGACATTTCACTAATGCCATATTTCAGAGGCTGGGAACGAGCTGGCTCTCCAGCAAAGCCCTCAGTTTACATTTAAATAAGTGTGGGCCCTATTGCCATACGGGGGCATGGATTTCCTTTTCTGCACTGGACTATTTCAGCCATGACCATTTTCATTTGTTCTCAGTGATCGATGTAGGCAGGTGGACCTCTCCGCAGTGCCACATAGATGGCCAGAAAGGTTACAGCATCTTTTACGTTTTAAGAATTAAAGCCACAAGGGAAAGCAAACTCTGTTAATATTTCAAGAAGGCTACCCTGCCTCCCCATCAAACAGGCAATTAATGAGATATGGCCCTTAGATGTCCCAGGTCAGATAATGATACATTTCATCATATCTTTTGTTCTTTAAAATGAAAAGATATTACAGACTTTCCACTACCTAATACTAAAAAACTATTTTTATCATAAGAGATCACAGTTTTTGTTTATGAATGAAGAATAGGAAGTGGGTTAAGCTATGTGTTCACCAATTTATAAGGAGAATGAAGGAAATGCTAGCACAACCACCAGAGCTAAACTTGGAAACATGATGGGCACTACAAGATGGAAAGAGAAAAGAAAACTCTGTGTGTTATAGAATCTGCTTTCTTTTGGATTGGACATCAATGGTTTATCTTCCAAATGGTTTTGCAGAGTGTAGAAAGCAGTTGATAATAACATATGCATATGTCAGAGATATTGTGGATTTGGTTTTAGACCACTGCTTAGAGCAAATATCTCAAGAAAGTGAGCCACATGATTTTTTGGTTTTCCAGTGTGTATAAAAATTATGTTTATACCGGGCGTAGTGGCTCATGCCTGTAATCTTAGTGCTTAGGGAGGCCGAGGTGGGTGGATCACGAGGTCAGGAGATCAAGACCATCCTGGCCAAAATGTGAAACCTCGTCCCTCCTAAAATACAAAAAAGCAGTTGGGCGTGGTGGCACAAACCTGTATTCCCAGCTACTTGGGAGGCTGGGGCAGGGGAATTGCTTGACCCTGGAGGCGGAGGTTGCAGTGAGCCAAGATTGTGACACTGCACTCCAGCCTGGCGACAGAGTGAGACTCCATCTCAAAAAAAATTGTTTACACTATAATGTCATCTATTAAGTGTGCAATGGCTTTATTTCTAAATAACGATGTACATACCTTAATTTAAAAATACGTTATTGCTAAAAAATGCTAACAATCATCTGAACTGTCAGCAAGTTGTAATTCTTTTGCTGCTGAAGGGACTTGCGTATTAATGGCTGATGAATGATCAGCATGGTAGTTGCCGAAGGTTGGGATAGCTATGGCAATTTCTTAAAAGAAGACAACATTGAGGTTTGCCACGTGAATTGGCTCGAATTTTTATGAAATTTTTCTCTGTAGCATGTGATGCTGTTTGATGGCATTTTACTCACAGAAGAACTTTTGAAATTGGATTCAGTCTCCTCAAACTCTGCCACTGCTTTACCAACTAAGTATATGTAATATTCTAAATCCTTTGTTGTCACTTCAACACTGTTTACAGCATGTTTACCAGGAGTAGATTCCATCTTAAAGAATCCACTTTCTCTGCTCATTCATAAGAAGCAACTCCTCATGCATTCAAGTTTTATCAGGAGAATCAGCAACTCAGTCACATCTTCAGGGTCCATTTCTAATTCTAATTCTCTTGCTATTTCTACTACATTTGCAGTTGCTTTCTTCACTGAAGTTGTGAGCCCCTCAAAGTCATCCATGAAGATTGGAGGCCACTTTTTCCAAAGTCCTGTTAATGTTGCTATTTTGATTTTCTCCCATGAATCATGAGTTTTCTTCATGGAATCTAGAATAGTGAATACTTTCCAGAGGGTTTTCAATTACTTTGCCCAAAAATCCATCAGAGGAATTAGTATCTATGGTAGATAGCCTTAAAAAATGCATCAAATAAGACCTGAAGGTTGAAATGACTCCTTGATACATGAACTGCAGAATAGATATTGTGTTAGGAGGTATGAAAATAACATTAATCTTCTTATATATCTCCATCATCGCTCTTGGATAAATGTGCATTGTGAATTAGCAGTAATATTTTGAAAGATTTCTTTTTCTCTGAGTTTTGGGTCTTAACAGTGGGCTTAAAATATTCAATAAGCCATGCCATAAAAAGATGTACTGTCATCCAGACTTTTTGTTTTATTTATAGAGCACAGGCAGACTAGATTTAGCATAATTCTTAAGGGCTTTAAAATTTTCAGAATTTTAAATGAGCATTGGCTTTAATTTAAAGTCACCAGCTGCATTAGCCTCTAAGAAGAGAGTCAGCCTGTACTTTGAAGATTTAATGCCAGGCATTGACTTCTCCTCAGTAGCTATGAAAGTCCTAGACGCCATTTTCTTCCAAAAGAAGGCTGTTTTGTCTACATCAAAAATCTGTTGTTTAGTATAGCCATATTCATTAATGATCTTAGCTAGGTCTTCTGAATAACTTGGCGCAGCTTCTCCATCCAGTACTTTCTGCCTCACATAGTGCTTTTATGTTTTGGAGATGGCTTCTTTACTTAAACCTCATGAACCAAACTCTGCTAGCTTCAAACTTTTCTTCTGCAGCTCTCTCACCTCTTTTTGTCTTCATGGAATTGAAGAGAGTTAGGGCCTTGCTCTGGATTAGGCTTTGGATTAAAGGGGTGCTGGGTCTGATTTGATCTTCTAACTGGACCACTCAAACTTCCTCCATATCAGCAATAAGGCTATTTTGCTTTCTTATCATTTGTGTGTTTGCTGGAGTGTACTTTTAATTTCCTTCAACAAGCATTCCTTTGCATTAACAACTTGGTTTGCTGTTTAGAGCAAGAGGCTTAGCTATTTTGGCCTTTCTTGGCTTTCAACATGCCCTCCTCACTAAGCTTAGACATTTGTAGCTTTGATTTAAAGTAAAAGACATGCAACTCTTCTTTTCACTTGAGCACTTAGAGGCCACTGCGGTGTTATTAACTGGACCAATTTCAATATCGATGTGTCTCAGGGAATAGGAATGCTTGAGAAGAGGGAGAGAGATGGAGGAACAGCTGGTAGGTGGACCAGTAAGAATACACACAACATTTATTGATTAAATTATGGTCTTACACAGGCACAGTTTGTCACTCCTCAAAATGATAGCAATAATAACATCAAAGCTCACTGATTACAGATTACTATAACAGATATAATAATAATGAAAGTTTCAAATAATGCAAGAATTATCAAAACGTGACACATGGACACAATGTAAGCACATGCTTTTGGAAAAAATGGTGCTGAAAGACTTGCTCAACAAGGTTGCCACAACCTTCAATTTGTGAAACATATAATAAATGCAATAAAGTGCAATAAAATGAGATATGCCTGTATCTCTTTAAACCATTCATTTAACCAAATATTTAAAAGCCTGTATGACATTAGGCCATTTATTTAACCCCTCTGCACAGCAGTTTCTCCTTCTATAAAATAAGGGAAATAAAATTGTCCCTGTGCATCATTTTATTATAAGAACAAAAGGACATGACATAAAGGAAAGATTATTGTGGTAGGTTGAATGGTATCCTCATAAAAAGTATATCATGTCTTAACACTTGGAACCTGTGAATATAAACTTAATTTGAAAAAGAAAAAAAGAGATAATTCTAGATATAATTAAATTACATCTCTCTCTAGTTGGAGATTATCCGGGTGGTCCCTAAATCCAATGACAAGTGTCCTTCAAAAAGACAGAAGAGAAGACAGACACAGAGTAGAAGGCCATGTGAAGATGGTGGCAAAGACTGGAGTGATGAAGCCACAGGGAAGAAATGCCAGGGGCCACCAGAAGCTGCAAAAGGCAAGGAAGGATTCTTACCCAGAGCCCTCAAGGGGAACACTGCCCAGATACCACTTGAAATGTGGACTCTGCAAGAGAATACATTTCTGTTGTTTACTTGTTAACTAATTACTATCGCTCCTTACTTACTGGATGGAATGCTTCCAGTTTCTGTCAGTACAAAAGAAACCATTACTCCAGTTCTAACGGTAGTCACTAATAGAAGGGTGGTGGTGGAGTCCAGGATCCAGAAAGTAAAAGACAGATGAGAATTGCAGGGAAGGTTTGGCAAGGCCAATAAAAAGCAGGCAGTGGCCAAGTTGGGAAGAGATGCAGTATAAGAAAGGATTCAATGGGAGGTAACAGTAAGAGCCAGAAAGGAGAGAGAGCTTGGGAAACCAGGAGGAGGCTCGAGCCTACCCTATCCTAGTCTCAAGCTTAGGAAGTGACAGTAAATATTTATCAAATCAAATATGATTTACCTTGATAATCTTCTTTACATATTTCAAAGGCAAGTTGAAATGATTAATTTCCTTGTGTTTACAAAATGCTTGAGACAGAAGAGTTCTGAAGAGCAGAAAACAGACTACATTTTAAATGCTTTAAAAACAAATGATAGGTAAATAATGTTTTCACCATGGGAAGGACGTTGTTTATCAGTTAGTTGCATTAAGTGTTCCAAGTCAAGTGTCACATATACAATTTGATGGTGATGTATGCTAAGTGAAGAAAATCAAACTATAGCTTACTAAGATTTTTTTTATTTTTAACAACTAGGTATATTTTTAATGCAAGTGATATTTATCTTTACAAATGAACTATTTCTTTTGGAAAGGTTTTATCCTAAAGACAACTGTTGACGTTTGTTGAAAATTTAAAAACCTTCTATCATAGTTATGTGGTTACATAGCACGACTGGGTCAATAAGCTTCTAGGCTACGTCCTCCCTTCAAGCTTCATTTAATCTAGGAAGTATTATAGTATAGGAATATAATGCCAGACTTAGAGCAATGTTATCACTTCTATGTGTAGTTTATTGAGTGCATGCTATGAACTGAGCATTGGGTTAATTTGGAGAGGCCAAAAAATGAAAATGTAGTTAAGATGGGTTCATGTTCTTAAAGTGTTCAAAGTCCAGTTGGAGATAAGGCTGGACTATATAGATAATATACTATTATATAAGATAAGCAAAAATGAATAATATACAGTTATGAAAGTGTAGCTTTCATAATAGGGGCATAAAATGGTGAAACAAGAGCACCCCAGTACACATCAAATAAGGATGTCTATTAGTATCCATCTGAGAAGAGGTTGCCTGTATTTCTACTGAATGGCAGATCTGCATTTTAGAAAACATCAAAGGGAGAAATATTGTATTTTTATGGCAAAGTGCCAATATATGACTATTTACTTATTTACCTGTTTTCATACCATCATAGGCTACATGAGGGAAATGTTAGTAAAGGATACAAAGTTTCAGTTAGACAGGAGTCAGGAGTTATAGGGATGTATTGTATAGCATGGTGACTATGAGTTAATCATTTCACAATGTATACATACATCAAATCATCACATTGTACACTTTTAATAAGTACAATTTTTGACAATCACACCTTAATAAAACAGGGGGGAAAAGAAAAAAAGAGAAGGCAAGGCTACACTGATAAATTTAGGGTGCAGAAAGTGAAAATGGTTGATTGGAAATGTACAGTGGCTCAGTAGGACATTGAAAATGTAGACGAGGAACTTAGCCTCACAGGAAAAAGGGATAGTGTTTATGGGGGTGGGGTGAGGGAGGATTATAGATAATAAAACAGCATGAGCAAAGCACAGAATTGGGAGCAGGTGTGGTGTGGATCTACATAGGCCCAGAGCTCTTACCTAAGTGGCTAAGAGAACATATCCTAGTTGGTCAATGTGTATCTTATCTTTACTGATCTGGCAATAAAAGTCATAGTACATTGGAAAAGAAGAAAGAGCCTGGAGGTAGATAGCATGACATTGCATCTTACTAGTAGTAGAACCCCATCTGAGTTGCTTAAACCTCACCATGCCTCAATTTTCTCATGTGTAAAAATTGAAGATCAAAAAAATACTTCCCTTACAGGGTCATTCTGAGGAAGATAAGTTGGTCAATGTGAAGTTCTTATAACAGTGCTTGATGTCAGAAGTGGCGATCCACCATCCCCGCTCAGCATCCCTGTATGTTCTTGCTGGAAATGCTAAGAATAAAAGGCTCTGATTTTTCTTTATCCTGGATGTTTTCAGGGTTGTGTTTATAGCTAGCAACTTTAAGAGATGAGGTAATGTCTCTTGGGACAAAGTGCACACTTGGTTACTGGCTGCTATAAAATTGTAGGTTCCCTGCTCCTGGATGACTCTGGATAAATAATGAAATGAAGGCAGAAACAAAGATGTTCTTTGAAACCAATGAGAATGAAGACACAATGTACCAGAATCTCTGGGACACATTTAAAGAAGTGTCTAGAGGGAAATTTATAGCACAAATGCCCACCTGAGAAGCGAGGAAAGATCTAAAATCAACACTCTAATGTTACAAGTAAAAGAACTAGAGGAGCGAGATCAAACAAACTCAAAAGCAAACAGAAGACAAGAAATAAGTAAGATCAGAGCAGAACTGGAGGAGACAGACACAAAAAACCCTTCAAAAAATCAATAAATCCAGGCGCTTGTTTTTTGAAAAGATCAACAAAATAGATAGATCACTAGTCTAACTAATAAAAGAAAAGAGAGAGAAGAATCAAATAGATGCAATAAAAAATGATAAAAGGGATATCGCCACTGATCCCACAGAAATACAAACTACCATCAGAGATTACTACAAACACCTCTATGCACATAAACCAGTAAATCATGAAGAAACAGATAAATTCCCTCCCAAGACTAAACCAGGAAGAAGTTGAATCACTGAATAAACAATAACAAAGTCTGAAGTTCAGGAAGTAATTAATAGCCTACCAATCAAAAAAAGTCCAGGACCAGACAGGTTCACAGCCGAATTCTACAAGAGGTACAAAGAGGAAGCTAGTACCATTCCTTTTGAAACTATTCTAAACAGTACAAAAACAGGGATTCCTCTCTAACTCATTTTGTAAGATTAACATCATCCTGATGCCAAAACCTGGCAGAGACACAACTAAAGAAAATTTCAGACCGACATTCATGATGAACACTGATGCGAAAACCTTCAATCAAATACTGGCAAACCAAATCCAACATTACATCAAAAAGCTTATCCATTACGATCAAGTCGGCTTCATCCCTGGAGTGCAAGGCTGGTTCAGCAAAAGCAAATCTATAAACATAATCCATCACATAAACAGAACCAAAGACAGAAACCCCAAGATTATCTCAACAGATGCAGAGAAGGCCTTCGACAAAATTCAACAGCCCTTTATGCTAAAAACTCTCAATAAACTGGGTATCAAAGAAACATATCTCAAAATGATAAAAGCAATTTATGACAAACCCACGCCAATATCATACAGAATGGACAAAAACTGGAAGCATTCCTTTTGAAAACTGGCACAACACAAGGATGCCTTCTGTCATGACTCCAACATAGTATTGGAAGTTCTGGCCTGGGCAATCAAGCAAGAAAAATAAAGGATATTCAATTAGGAAAAGAGGAAGTCAAATTGTTTCTGTTTGTAGACGACATGATTGTATATTTAGAAGACCCCATCATCTCAGCCCAAAATCTGAAACCGATAAGCAACTTCAGTAAAGTCTCAGGATACAAAATCGATGAACAAAAATCACAAGCATTCCTATATATCAACAACAGAAAAACAGAGCCAAATCATGAGTGAACTCCCATTCACAATTGGTACAAAGAGAACAAAATACCTAGGAATACAACTACCAAAGGACATGAAGGACCTCTTTAAGGAGAACTACAAACCACTGCTCAAGGAAATAAAAGAAAACACAAACAAATGGGAAAACATTCCATGCTCATGATTAGGAAGAATATTTTTTAAATGGCCATACTGCTCAAAGCGATTTATAGATTCAGTGCTATCTCATCAAGCTACCATTGACCTTCTTCACACAACTAGAAAAAAACCACCTTAAACTGCATATGGAACAAAAAGAGAGCTCACATAGCCAAGACAATCCTAAGCAAAAAGAATAAAGCTGGAGGCATCATGCTACCTGACTTCAAACTTTACTACAAACCTACAGTAATCAAAATAGCATGGTACTGGTACCAAAACAGAGATATAGACCAATGGAACAGAACAGAGACCTCAGAAGTAATATGACTTATCTACAACCATCTGATCTTTGACAAACCTGACAAAAACAAACAATGGGGAAAGGATTCCCTATTTAGTAAATGGTGTTGGGAAAACTGGCTAGCCATGTGCAAAAAGCTGAAACTGGATCCCTTCCTTACACCTTATACAAAAATTTACTCCAGATTGATTAAGGATTTAAATATAAGACCTAACACCATAAAAACACTAGAAGAAAACATAGGCAATACCATTCAGGACATAGGCATAGGCAAGGACTTCATGACTAAAACACCAAAAGCAATGGCAACAAAAGCCAAAACAGATAAATGGGATCTAATTAAACTTTAGATCTTCTGCACAGCAAAGGAAACTATCATTAGATTGAACTGGCAACCAACAGAATGGGAAAAAAATTTTGCAATCTACCCATCTGACAAAGAGCTAATATCCAGAATCTACAAAACACTTAAACAGATTTACAAGAAAAAAACAAACAAATCCATCCAAAAGTAGGCAAAGGATATGAACAGACACTTCTGAAAAGAAGACATTTATGCAACAAACATATGAAAGCAAGCTCATCATCACTTGTCATTAGAGAAATGCAAATCAAAACCACATTGAGATACCATTTCATGCCAGTTAGAATGGCGATCATTAAAAATTAAGGAGACAACAGGTACTGTAGAGGATGTGGAGAAAGAGGAACACTTTTACACTGTTGGTGGTAGTGTAAATTAGTTCAACCATTGTGGAAGATAGTGTTGTGATTCTTCAAGGATCTGGAACTAGAAATTCCACTTGACCCAGCAATCCCATTACTAGGTATAAGCCCAAAGGATTATAAAACATTTAACTATAAATACACATGCACACTTATGTTTATTGTGGCACTGTTCACAATAGCAAAGACTTGGAACCAATCTAAATGCCCATCAAAGATAGACTGCATAAAGAAAATGTGGCACATATGCACAATGGAATACTACGCAGCCATAAAAAAGGATTAGTTCATGTCTTTTGCAGGGCCATAAATAAAGCTGGAAACCATCATTTTCAGCAAACTAACAGGAGCACGGAAAACCAAACACTGCATGTTCTCATTCATAAGTGGGTGTTGAACAATGAGATACAGGGAGGGGAGCACCACACACCAGGGCCTGTGGGGGATGGAGGGTTAGGGGAGGGATAGCAGGGGGTGGGGTGATTGGGGAGGGCTAACTTTAGGAGAAATATCTAATGTAGATAATGGGAAGATGGATGTAGCGAACCATCATGGCATGTGTATGCCTATGTAACAAACCTGCAGGTTCTGCACATGTACCCCAGAACTTGAAGTATAATAATAAAAAAGTGTAGGTCCTCAAGCCCAGTGCTTCTCTCCTCTAATGTAACCAAATTCAGGTGCAGAAATACATCTAGGCTCATACTGCATCACCCCTGTGGGTCTTAGGTAGATAGAGGTGGGAAGCAGAACTGATGGAAACATGGTGCTGAAATAAACACGGAGGTGCAGACATCCGTTCCACATATTGATTTCATTTCCTTTTGACTATGTATCTAGCAGTCAGACTGCTGAATCATGTGGTTGATCTATTTCTAAATATTCAGGAACCTCAATATCATTTTCAGTGATAGCTGTACTAACTTAACTCCCACCAACAGTGTACAAGAATTCTCTTTTCTTCACATTCCCACCAGCATTTGTTATGTCTTTTTTATAACAGCCATTCTAACAGGTGTGAGGTGCTATTTCATTGTGACTTTAGTTTGCATTTCCCTGATGATTAGTGATATTGAGCATTTTTTCACGCAAACATTGATCATTTGTATGTCCTTTTTTAGAAGTGTCTAGGTTCTTTGCACATTTTAAAATCTGGTTATTAGTTTTTTTTTTCTATTGAGCTGAATTCCTTATATATTTTAGATATTAACCCTTTATTGTCTATATGATTTGCAAATATTTTCTCCCATTCCACAGATTGTCTCTTTAATTTTTTTTTTTTTTTTGGTATGCAGAAGCTTTTTCATTTGATGCACTCCATTTGTTTATTTTTTTCTCTTGTCACCAGTCCTTTTGGGATCATAGCCAAAAAATCATTACCCAGTCAAGGAGACTTTCTCTTATGTTTTCTTTTAGTAGTTTTGTAATTTCAGGCCTGACATGTACATCTTTAATCCATTTTGAGTTGATTTTTTTATATGTGGGATGAGATGAGGGTTTAATTTCATCCTTCAATATGGAAATATCCAGTTTCTCCAACACCATTTATTAAGGAGACTCTCCTTTCCCTACTATGTGTTCTTGGCACCTTTGTTTGAAAAGTAATTGATAATAATAAATGTGTGGGTTTATTTCTGGCCTGTTTTGTTCCATTGGTCTATGTGCCAGTTTTTATGCCAGTACCACCCTGTTTTGATTACAATAGCATTGTAGTATATTTTAAAGTGAGGTAAGGTTTTATCTCTTCTAACAAAGGAATAGGATACTAAAAACTTACCTATGATATATTATCTTTTTGTTTTGGTTTTAAAAAATTACCGAGAAAGACAAAACTCTAACCAGGGGCTAATGAAAATTTTTGGGAATATAAAGAAATGAAATAATATTAATCATACATTTCATAAAAACAACAAGACTCAAGCTACCTTGGACATTTCCCTAAGGGTGTTGTGATAAGATGCAGGGTCTGGAGAGAAGAACAGTACAGCAAGGAAGAGGGATTCTGACAGAGTGAAATAAAGACTGAAGACACAGAGATGATTTACACTTCTGAATCCCTCAAACAGTAAGGCGGAAGAAAGCACAGCCTCTCTCATCTTCTCCATTCTGACTACTCTTCCCTTTCCTTATTTTCTGCCACTGCATTTTCATAAGGTCTATGAGGACAGAATTGGAACCAAATTAAGATGTGAATAAGGTGAAGAAGTAGGTGAGGGCACATGGCAGGCAGTAAAGGGGCAGCTGGGAGGTAATCTGTGCATCTGCAGTCTCCTATATGCACAAGAATTGAGACAACCTGCATCTTGAATAAAAACTCCAATGAGATAAAGGTAAGGAGGGGAGGAGATGTTATTAATCAAACATTATTGTCTTTAGATAGTTGAAAAGTATGTCCACATCTTTTTCAGTGGTACATTCTCAGGGAATATCCAAGGTTTAAATTTTAGTCTCATTACTGAGACCATAGCTTGACCTAACAGAAAGAGCAGTGCACTGGGGTCAGAAGACCTGAGGGGTTTTCTTGCCTCTGTCACCTCCTTGCCCAATGACCTTAGGCAAGATGCTTAGCTTGGGTTTCCTTTCTCTAAAAGGAAGATAACACTATATCCCTCACAGGATCCAGAAAGTATGAGCCAAGATAATGTATGCAAAGTGCCTGGACACTGTAAATTGTGAAACATTATCAGGGTGAGAAAAAAATATTTAAAAAAATAACTTTCAGATCAAAATCCTTATAGTTTCCATAGGTGTGTAAGGATATAATCCTGTGCTAGCTATTCTGAGATCAAGCAGTTTGAAAACTTGAAATCATTCATAGTCTGAACCGAAGGTCCCAAGCCAAATGATAGTATGTGCTTATACAGACATGTTTAAATGACATGAACACAAATATTTTGAGTTCACACGTTTTTAATGCAACTAGAACACAGAGCATGCGTTCAATTTATCTCACAAAAATTCTCTTTAAACAAAATGCATTATTAGAATTAGAGGCCACTAGAATACTATCCCTTTGGACTATTTTATTGGGGACTATCAATATTTTTAATACCTGAAGAATTACAGAAGGAAGTCAAAGCAATTCCTCATTCTTCAACCCACCCCCTCTGCTGTTAGCAGGGCAGGTGGGAGCTGTCTGTATCTCCATGTGTAAGCTTATATTTTATGGGCAAATAGAGATTCTGACAACCTGAAATATTTTCCATAAAAACTTAAATTAGACTGAAAAAAGGCTAAAACGGCTAAAAACATTAGGAACTCTATTCACCTCCTGAAATAAGATTGCCAGATAAAATACAAGACATCTAGTTAAATCAGAATGTTAGATAAACAGCAAATAATTGCAATAATTTAGTACATGCTTATACTAAAATAGTATTTATTGGTTTTCTGACATTTGAATTTAAATGGCATCCTATATTTTGATTTGCTCAATCTGGAGAGGAGAGCCCTGCCTGGAGAGATGAGCTGCTCTATGATCCTGTATCACAGTAATCTCACTATACTCAACTAACTTCATGAAGCAAACAGCCCTGCCCCACATGGCCTTTGTGGAACTTGATGTTTCTCCCCATCCTCCCTGACACTGTAAAAGGGGAGGTCACATACACAGTCAGCAGAACCTCTGCCTGCAAAAGTAGATATATGTTAAACCACACATCTGCGTGAAAGCAAACTAATTGTGGCCTGAGAAGGATTCTGTGCTTCGCAATTTGAGTTTTTGTGGTTGAATGGCAACCTGACTTAATAGATAGACAAGATTGAAAACCTAATTTAGGAGTATGCACCTGTAACAATAGGTGAGTCTTGGCCAATCCCAGCAGCTATACTTCAACCACTCATACACTGCTGAGGTTCAAACTGTGTTCAAATAAGGCAAACACGGAGCTGTAACCAATCTAGCTGTTGCTGTACCTCACTTTCAATACCTGTACATCGCTTTACTTTTATTGTCTATAAATTTGTTCTGACCACGTGGCATCCCAGGACTCTCTGAATCTGCTGTGATTCTGGAGGCTGCCCAGTTCGCGAATCATTCATTGCTCAATTAAACTCCTTAAAATTTAGTTTGGCTGAAGTCTCTCTCTTAACATCTGCTTAAAATTGTTTAGAATTATTCAACCATGTTCCTATTTCTGAAGAGGCCTGGAAATCAGCATCCAGGTCCTTTGAAAAATCAAAACACAAATTCTTTTCCTAGAAGCCCAAGATTCTACTTCTATCTCATAGGAGTAATGGCAGTAATGATGATGGTTTACATTGTTTCATTTCGACATTTAAATTTTTTTTACAAAAAGTAATGCCACTGCTATGGAGAGAATTGAAATCTAATTATTTCCACATAGATTAGCTTTCTCATGACTCTGCCTTGGACCAGCTTCTTGTTTACATTATTTAAGAAATAGGGAAAGGGCACAATTCTGAATAATTAGCAGCCTTAATTTAAAACTAGACTAAGATATCAGTTGTAGTAGCGGCTTGATAAACCTGTTAGGGCTAGCTCAGACTCTATCACCTTCCGATTAGAACTGTATGAATTTGGAACTCTCTACCCACATTATCTCTATTGAGACGTGAGAGTTTCAGGCTTAGTAATCAATTCAGGCCTGGTAATCATTTCCAAGGCCTAGTGGTGATGAGGACAATGTGGAAGTCTAGTAAACGTGTTACATGATTTCTACTTTTGCATGAGTGAGTACTCGAAATTACTGTTAAAACTTTAAAGTGGATTTCCAGGCTCCTTAACATGTATGTAAGATCAAACATCCTTAAGGATCACAAAGAAATTATCAATTCTCACAGCCATCACATCTGAAAATTTTCACTGGAAGATGCGTTATAAGTTTCTTTTTTTTAAATCAAATAAAGGTAATTCAGCTTTTAATTGCCACCTAAAATGTGTGAAATGAGAGAGGCACTTTACTGTTGCAAAAGAAAAAGTTCAGATTATCTCTTTCTGACTGTTCTTTCAGGTAAAACAGTTAAAACTGTCCAACTTTTTGACAATTGCAATGAAATTACACAAAATGAAATTTACGTAGATTGAAGAAGTATTCTTCTCATGACTATGAAGTCGCACCTACATATTTTCCTGCAAGTTGTGCTTAGGCAATAGGAAAGAATATCATAATTTTTTTGTACAGGGTTATTTGCACAGGTTTGTAGGGTAGCTGGTAAGTTGAATGGATGCTTCTTTCTCATGAATGACTTAGAAGCATTAGCTTTCAGAAAGGTAATAAGGTGCCTATAATAAAATCACAGGAAAAGAAAACTAAGGAAAGACACAAATAGGAATTAAATAGATAGTGTGTTTGGGGAAAGGACGGGGTGGGGACAATTGAGAGAATGATAAGGAGATGACATGGAAAATCAATAGTATGTCAAATTTAACTCTCACTTGCTAGCAACTGGAAAAGAAAATAAAACAAACAGGTTATCGAGTTCTCATTGCCAAATGGTAAACTATATTCCAGTTTTCTAGGGGAATAAAAATTTGCCTTTGTCCTATACCTGCAGGTGAAAGTGGGAAAATGCTGCGGTGTTATTAAGGGTATCTTTCATCTTTTTTTCGTTAATGTTTTTTATATTTATTTATTTTATTTTTTGAGGCTGCTTGCTAGGGAAGGATGATTTTTTATTTTTTAGAAACAGGGTCTCACCCTGTTGCCCAGGCTGAAGTACAGGGTACAATCATAGCTTACTGCAACCTCAAACTTATAGGCTCAAGTGACCCTCCCACCTTTGCCTTCTGAGTAGCTAGGACCACAAGTGCCCATCACCATGCCCAGCTTATTTATTTATTTTGGAGATATGGGATCTTACTATGTTAAACATGCTGGTCTTAAGCTCCTGGTCTCAAGCAATCCCCCTGCCTCGGCCTTCCTAATTGCTGTAATTACAGGGTTAAGCTGGCATGCCACACCCATTGAGGATGTCTTTGTGCATGAACTGGACAGGGGCATGGTGTTTTCAAGCAGCTTTCAACACTAGCTCAGAAGTAAGAGACCTCACAGGCGACATATGCTTTGAATCTATTTTCCTTCTAAGTCTAACTAAGTATTCTTCAAATATGTTAACCACCACTTATGTTTGAAAAAACAGTACTTCCTTTAGTATGTGTTACTCTGATATTTTCTTTTTGATTCTATTTTTATTTTTTAAAAAAATTCTGGTAAAAGCCCAGTGAGTTGACTTTTTGAGCTGCTAATGAATGGAGACCCACATTAGATTCACAGTTTGAGAAACTTCGTGCTAATGGATACAGTATTTTCCTAAAATATAGAAATGCCAAAAAGCCATGTATTTTGTATTCATATACAAATATGTGTGTGATATATAAAAGTCTGTATACATCCACAAACATATGTCATATCAAAATGTGTATATGAACTTTTATGAATGCAGTAATAACTTGCCTAAGCTCATGAGAAATCTTGAAGTTTGTTTAAGGATTTTTTAATCATACAGTTGAACCATGGAATACTACACAGCCATAAAAGGAATGACCTCATGTCCTTTGCAGCAACACAAATGGAGCTGGAGGCCATTATCCCGAGCAAACTAATGCAGGAACAGAAAACCAAATACCACATGTTCTCACTTATAAGTGAGAACTAAACATTAAGTACACATGGACACGAAGTTAAGAACAATAGGCACTGGGGTCTAATTGAGAGTGAGGTTGGGAAGAGGGTGAGGATCAAACTATCTGTTGGGTACTATGCTTATTACCTGGGTCACAAAATAATCTGTATACCAACGCCCTATGTCATGCAATTTAACTATATAACAAACCTGCACATGTACTTCAAACCTAAAATAAAAGTTAAAAATAAGAATAATCACACAGTTGAGTTAAATCCATATTAAATATTAAAGTGGTAGTATATATTTTTATTTGTATCAAAGAGTTTAACTTGTCTCCTAACATGAAGATACTTTAACTAACCTAAATAAATAACTGTATTAGTCAAGTTCTTAGGCTGCTAATAAAGACATGCTGGAGACTGGGTAATCTATTAAAAAAAGATACTTAATAGACTCACAGTTCCACATGGCAGGGGAGGTGTCACAATCATGGCACAAGGCAAAGGAGGAAAAAGGAATATCTTACATGGCGGTAGGCAAGGGAGTGTGTGTAGGGGAATTGCCTTTATAAAACCATTAGATCTCATGAGACTTATTCATTGTTATGAGAGCAGCACAGGAAAGAACTGCTCCCGTGATTCAACTATCTCCCTCCAGGTCCCTCCCACAACATGTGGGAATTATGGGAGTGAAAATTCAAGATGATATTTGGGCGGGGACATAGCCAAAACCATACCAATAGCCTGACCTTATGGATTCTTATTACCTAAGTTTTCCTGTAACTTATTCTGATAGGCTTTCCTCAGTTCCCAGACAGTCTGTGTTGCCAAGCATATGAGTAAGTCATTTATAAGTGTCTGCATATTGGCCTAGAACATTATTTTATTCAGATATGATTTAGATGCTATATGATCATTAACTTAAGCTTTTTATTATTGATGTGTCTTTTTTTCAAATGACAAGCATTTTAAACTAAAATCATCCAGTTAGATTTCTCTTCTTATCTGCATACTACCCACTGATTTTATTTTTCTCACTCTTGGTCACAATAAAAGAATGTCAAATATTTTAGGTCAAACTGTTAGCCCTTCCTCTCACCCAGTAATGTCAGTTTTTCTCTCTGTTTTCATTTATTATAATTGAAACAGCCCTGTTCACCAGGCATGCTCCAGGGGAGATTGGCCTGACATGCCAGGAAGGGCCTCCAGAAGCAGCAATGCTTGAATTGAGATAGATAGCAATTAGCCCGATAGAGGACCACGGAAGGGCATTCCTAGAAGAGTTAAACATGTAACAAAGAGGTCAAAGTCATTGGGAATAACTAAAGCAAAAGTTCAGGCTGAAGAACAATGGAAAGTAATACTTCAAGTAAAGGCAAGGTCCAGATCAGAAATGCATTATTTATTAAATTGAGGTGATGGGGGAGGGGAGAAAGACTTGAAATGTTTCCAAGCAAAGGAGTGACATGATTACTTTCATTTTCAAAAGATTACTTTGACAAAGATGCAGAGAATGGATTGAAGGGGGTTGACATATGAGGTAAAGAGTTCAGTTAAGAGGCCATTGCAGTAATCTGGAGAAAAAAATGATAAAGACTAGATTAAGACTATGGTAAAAATTAAAGAGGAGAGAACACTTCCAAACTAATTTATGAGCCCAGCATTAACTAGATCCCAAAGCCAGACAAGGATGCTACAAGAAAAGAAAATTACACAACC
Organism: Sapajus apella; assembly: GCF_009761245.1. NCBI lineage: Eukaryota > Metazoa > Chordata > Mammalia > Primates > Cebidae > Sapajus > Sapajus apella. The sequence continues at coordinate 25,458,108 of NW_022436949.1, read as the reverse complement.
ATATCTCTTTTATATCTCTGATAAACATAGATATAAAATCCCTCAAAATAACATTAGTAAACCAAATTCAACAGCACTTTAAAAGAACCATACACCATAATCAAATACAATTTATCCCTAGATACAAGGCTTATTTGACATATGCAAATCTATAAGTGGAATACACATTAACAGGCTGAAGGATAAAAATTATATGGTGGCTCAGTATATGTAAAAAAGGCATTTCACAAAATTTGACATCCATTCATGAAAAGAAAAACCTCTCAGTTTTTTTTTCTCAGTTGGGTATAGAAAAAAATGTAGCTTAATATAATATAATATAACTATATATGAGAAGCCCACAGCTGACATCATGCTCAAAAGTGAAAAGCTGAAATACTTAATGTCAGGAGCAAGACAAAGATGCCCACTATCTCCACTTCTACTCAGTATAGTAGTGGATGTCCTAGCCAGAGCAATGAAGGCAAGAGAAGGAAATTTGGTATGAAGAAGTAAAAATGTCTCTATTTGAAGATGGTATAATATTTTACATATAAGTATATATATATGTATATATTTTAAAAAACCCACATGTGCACACACACACACACAAACACACGTGAGACTCTAATGACATTACCAAAACTGTGTTAGAACTAATAAATGAATTCAGTAAAGTTGTAGGACACCAAATCAGTATACAAAAATCAGCAAATTTTCTATGCACTAATAATGAACTACCCAAAAAAGAAACCAAGGAAAAAGAATCACATTTACAATAGCATCAAAAAATGAAAGAATTGTATACTGAACTCTATAAAAACAATGATAAAATAAATAGAAGAATATTGTTAAAATGCCCCAACTGCTCAAAGCAATCTACAAATTCAATGCAATCTCTATCAAAATTTCAATGGCATGTTTCACAGAAATAGAAATAAGTAAGAGATAAGTATAAATCTTTAAGTATGCAAAGAACCATAAAAGACTACAAATAACCTAAGCAATCTTGAGTGAAAAGAATGAAGCTGGAGGCATCACACTTAATGATTTCGAATCTACTGCAAAAGCTATAATAATCAAAACAGCATGGTACTATCATAGAAATAGATTCAAGACCAATAGAACAGAATAGAGAGCATATAAATTAACTTACAAATTTGCAGTAAATCTATCTTTGGCAAAGAGGCCAAGAACACACAGTAGAAGAGGAAAAACCTCTTCAATAAAAGATGTTGGGAAAACTAGATATTTACATGCAAAAGAATAAAACTGGATTTGTGCTTCATACTATATACAAATAGCTACTCAAAATTGACTAAAGATGTGAATGTAAAGCCTGAAACTGTCAGTGCCTTAAAACAGAGAAAAAGATTTGATATCGATCTGTGCAATGAAATTTTGGCTATTACTCCCAAAGCACAGGCAACAAAAGTAAAGAATACACAAATGGGATTGCATCACACTGAAAAGCTTCTGCGTAGTGAAGGAAACAATCAACAGTGAGGAGACAACATACATAATGGGGGAAAGTATTTACCAACGATATATCTGATAAGAGATTCATATCTAAAATATGTAAGAAACTCAAACAACTCAATAGCAAGAAAAGAGTAGCCTAATTGTAAAATGGGCAAAGAGTCTGAATGGACATATCTTTAAAGACTTCTGTGGTTTGAATGTTTTTGTTCTCTCCAAAATGTAAGCTGAAGCTTAATTCTCAATGCAACACTATGAAGAGGTGGCCTCTGGGAGGTGATTAAATCATCAGAGTGGTGCCCTATAAATGGAATTAATATCCTTATAAAAGAGATCAAAGCTGAAGGACGCACTCTCTTGCTCTTCTGTCCCTTCTGCTATATGACAACACAGCATGTGTCCCCTCTAGAGGATGAGACAAGAAGTCACCGTTTTGAAAGTGGCAACTGATCCCTCACCAGACATACAACTTGCGGGTCACTTGACCTTGAACTTCCCAGTCTCTAGTACTGTGAGAAATAAATTTCTGTTATTTATAAATTACCCAGCCAATGGCATTTTGTTATGGCAGCACAAATGAACTAAAACAAAGACATACAAATCTTACACATTTTTCATACAAATACAGTCATGTGTTACTTACTGACTGAGACATTATTCCAAGATATGCATCCTTAGATGATTACATTGTGTGAACATCATAGAGTGTATTTACACAAACCTAGAGGGCATAGCCTACTGCATACCTAGGCTATATGATATAGTCTATTGCTCCTAGGCTACAAACTTGTACAACATGCTTTTGTGCTAAATATTGTAGGCAATTGTAACACAATAGTAGGTATTCAATGTAACATAATAAAGTTTTAAATAATGTATTTAAAAACAAATACATTCTAAACATATCTAAACATGAAAAAGGTACAGTAAAAAATATATATTTTCTGAACTAATTTTTTTTAATTGCATTTTAGGTTTTGGGCTACATGTGAAGAACATGCAAGATTGTTGCATAGGTACACACATGGCAGTGTGATTTGTTGCCTTCCTCCCCTTCACCTATAGCGGGCATTTCTCCCCATGCTATCTCTCCCCAACTCCCCACGCCCCAGCTGTCCCTCCTCTATTTCCCCCCAACAGACCCCAGTGTGTGATGCTCCCTTCCCTGTGTCCATGTGTTCTCATTGTTCAACACCTGCCTATGAGTGAGAACATGCGGTGTTTGATTTTCTGTTTTTGTGTCAGTTTGCTGAGGATGATGCTTTCCAGGTTCATCCATGTCCCTACAAAGGACACAAACTCATCATTTTTGATGGCTGCATAATATTCTATGGTGTATATGTGCCACATTTTCCCTGTCCAGTCTATCATCGATGGGCATTTGGGTTGGTTCCAGGTCTTTGCTATAGTAAGCTGTGCTGCAATGAACATTCGTGTGCATGTGTCCTTATAGTAGAACGATTTATAATCCTTTGGATACATACCCAGAAATGAGATTGCTGGGTCAAATGGAATTTCTACTTCTAGGTCCTTGAGGAATAACCACACTGTCTTCCACAATACCTGTATAAGACACCTACCATGAGTAGCTCTGTGTGAGTCAGTGAGTGACTGTGAATGCCTAGGACATTACTGTCAATTACTGTAGACTGTACACATAGGCTACACAAATTTGTTTTAAAAATTTCATCAATAATAACCTTAGTTTACTGTGACTTTATGCTATAAAGTTAACTTTTTGTTATAAACTTTTTAATGTTTTAAACCTTTTCTTTTCTTGTAATAACACTTAGCTTAAAACACAAACACATTGCCTAGCTGTACAAAAATATTTTCTTTATTGTTTTAAATTTTTTTTTTACATTTTAATTTTTTTCTTAAAAATGAAGACAGAAAACACACATTAGCCTATGCCTACACAAGGTCAGGATCATCAATATCACTGACTTCCACATCTTTTCCCACTGGAAGTTCTTCAGGGGCAATAACATGCATGAAACTGTCATTTCCTATGATAACAATGCCTTCTTCTGGAATTTCTCCTGAAGGATCTGCCTGAGGCTGTTCTACAGTTAACTCCATATATATATATATACACATATATATATATGTGTATATATATATATATATATATATATGGAAAGAATACACTCTAAAAATGGTAAAAATATACTATACTGAATACATATACCAGTAACATATTTATTACTATTATCAAGCATGTACTATACATAATTGTATATGCTACTCTTTATATAACTGGTGTCTCAGTAGGTTTGTTTATACCACCATCATCGCAGACATGTGAGTAATGTGTTGCACTATGACTGATGATGGCTATGGGCCAAAGCAAGAGGGATTTCTCAACTCTGCTGTAATCTCATGGGACTACTGTCATATATGTGGTTTATTGTTGAGCAAAGTATCACATGGCATGTGACATACAAAAAAATGCTCAATAACGGGAGACATCAGGAAAATGAAAATTCAAAGCACAATGAGAACCACCTCACATCTGTTAGAATGGCTAAATAAAAAAGACAAAAGGTCATAAGTGTTGGCAAAGATGTGGAGAAAAGGGAACTCTTGCACACTATTGGTGGGACTGTAAATTAGTACAACCATTACGGAAAACACTACAGTGATTTCTTAAAAATTAGAAATGGAACTACTATATGATCCAACCATACCCTACAGATTATATGTTCAATGGAAATGAAGTCAATGTCAAGGAGATATCTACATTTCCATGTTCAATGCAACATTATTCACTATAGCCAAAATAAAGAATCAACCTATGTATCCATCAACAAATAAATGGACCTATATATATATATATATATGTGATACATATACATATATATCATACATATATGTATGTGTGTGTGCATATATTCTATACAGACACATAACAGAATATTACCAACCCAAAAAGGTGACACACATATATACACACATATATGTGTATACATATATTATTCTGTTGTGTATAAAGCTGAATAATATTCAATTGTGTGTGTGTGTGTATATATATATTCCATTGTGTATATATATACAATATTCCATTGTGTATGTGTGTGTGTGTGTATACACACACACACACACACACACACACACACACAAAACGAAGGAAATCTGCCATTTTGTGACAACATGGATGAACCTGGAGTACATTAGCCTAAGTAAAATAAACCAGGCATAGAAACACAAATGCTGCATAATCTCACTAATGTATGCAATCTGAAAAAAACCAGTGGTGGTGCCAGGGGCCAGATGGAGGGGAAGGGGAGTTATTGTTCTAAAAGTACAGAGTGTCAGTTAGACAGGATGGGTAAGCTCTGGAGATCTCTTGTACAGCATAGTGACCACAGCTAATATAATGCATTGTATACTTGAAAATTGCTAAGAAAGCAGATCATAAATGTTCTCATCACAAACACACAAAAGGGAGATAACTAAATGAAGTGATGGTTATGTTAATTAGCTTGATTATGGTAATCATTTTATAATGAATACTTATATCAAAACATCATGTTCTTCACCATATTTGCCCATTATTCCTCAGTAAGGCTGGAAAAAGCAAAGACTAGGTATGGTGGAACTGAAGGTAAGGGTATGGAGTTGATAAGCAGTAATGCAGGCCAAATGCCTGGGCCTCTTAGAGAAAAACATCTGGGTGGGATGGGGCAGAGCTGGAAAAGAAGAACTCTAGAATGATTCCTAGCTTCTGGCCTGGACACTGCATAATGCTGGTGTGTGTGAGACAAGGATCAAGCTGTGGAAGAAAGATAATTGTGGATTTAAAATGTTGAATTCGAATTGTCTGTTGGCCTTCTCCATAGAGAGGTTCAACCAAAGAGCTAACTTTCACTGAGCACTTACTGTGTACTAGATACTATGCTAAGCATTTTACAGGTATGAATTTTATCTTCAGAAGACTCATAAGTATATCCACTGTCATCCTCATTTTACATATAAGGAAACTGAGGCTTAGAGTGAAGTTATTTACCTAATGCTACAGATCTGGCATATGGCTGAGAAGGGACTCAAATTCATATATTTGTGATCTTCTGCCTATGTCATAATCTCTAAGCTCTATAGAGGCTCTGGAATTGGCAAAGTATCAGAGGTATTTGAAGTTGTAGTTGTGGGTGAGGCTATCAAACTAGAGAATATGTAGAAGAAATAATAAGCCCATGGAAAAGCCTCAAGAAACACCAATGCTTAATGCACAGGCTACAAATCAGTGGTCTCCATTTGCCCACAGATAACATTTGGCTAAAGTCAATTTTTTTTTTTTTTTTTTTTTTCTTTTAGATAGGGTCTTGCCTGGAGTGCAGTGGCATGATGGTGGCTTACTGCAGCCTTGACCTTTCAGGCTCAAGCGATCTTCCTCCCTTAACCTCCTGAGTAGCTGGGACTGCAGGCACACACCATTATGCCCAGCTAATTTTTGTATTTCTTGTAGAGATGGGGTTTCGCCATGTTTCCCAGGCTGGTCTCGAACTGCTGGGCTCAAATGATCCTCTTGCCTTGGCCTCCCAAAGTTCTGGGATCACAGGCATGAGCCACCATGCCTGGCTAACACAGTTTTTTTTTTTTTTTTTTTTTTTTTTCAGTTTGAGTTTCTGGGTATTCTTTTTTGCATCAGATGGGTGATGTGATGATATTGTAACAAGTTTTAAGGGAGGCACATATCATACAATAGCATGAAGACCCAATCGTCATACTTAGGTTTTGGTTTTTTAATTTTTATTTTCCTTGAGGCAGGGTCTTGCTCTGTCCCTCAAGCTAGAGGGCAGTGGTACAAACATGGCTCACTGCAGCCTCGGCCTCCTGGGCTCCAGCGATCTTCCCACCTCAGCCTCCTAAAGTGCTAGGATTACAGGACTGAGCCACCACGACCAGCTGTTCCCATTTTTTGTTTGCACCTTGCTCTTTTTACTGAAAACAATACCTTTGCGGCTCGGCATGCTGGCTCACACCTGTAATCCTCAGCACTTTGGGAGGCCGAGGCAGGTGGATCACTTGAAGTCAGGAGTTCAAGACCAGCCTAGCCAACTGGTGTAATGTCTTCTCTACTAAAAATACAAAAATGAGCTGGGCATGGTGGTGCATGCCTGTAATCCCAGTGACTCGGGAAGCTGAGGCAGGAGAACCACTTGAATCCTGGAGGCGGAGGTTGCAGTGAGCAAAGTTCATACCACTGCATTCCAGACTGAGTGGCAGAGCGAGACTCTGACCCCAAAAAAGAAAAAAGAAATATACATACATATATATATATATATATATATACACACACACACACGTAATACACATATACATACACACAGTATTTTTTAAAACTTGTACATGAATGGCTTCTGGAAAGGATAAGACACTCTGCCACAGTTCCCACCACTTCCTGTTTATCGCCTGTAGATTTTTTTATACCTGTACATTTCCTTCTGGCCCCCTAGAAGTACTACAACTGCATTCCCTAAAGTGTGGTAGAAAAGACACCCAGGCAGGAAAAGAAAAAGTCAATAAAGTAAATAAAGAAATGCTAGAGATAATGTGGCTTTATAAGGTTGAAGGAGAGAGTCTTAGGAAAAAGAGGATAGTGAAGCAAATCAAATGTCCTAGGTGGTCAAGCAGGATGAGGGAAGAACAGGGTCTCTTGGATATGGCAATCTGATGCTCACTTATAATCTCAGTAAAAGATATTGGGGTGGGTGGGTTGATAGTAAAGCCAGATTATAGTGGGTTGTGGAGTGAAAGGGTATTGAGAAGGTAGAAATAAGTGGCTTAGGGTCATCATTAAAGAAGCATGGCCGTGGTGGGAAGGAAATAGACAACCAGGCAACTAATAGATGTGTGGTCAGATGGGAATTTTTGCCTTTAGAATGGGAAATGTTTGAGTATGTTTTTATGCTGAGAAAAAATGACACAGGGATGATCAGCTGGGAATACAGGAGAGAGGTGATGATGGGTTCACTAGTGATTTCAGAAGCCATACTGCTACCAGGCATTGCCTTAGGAAACTGAGGACATAGAAGTGAATGATAGACAAGATGTTTGTTTTCTTGGAGATTACACTCTATTGGGTGAAGATAGCCCATAAAATAAAGGAGAATAGGCATTTCAGAGAAATAAAAAGTAATTTCAGAGACTTATGTGATGAGAATGGAAGGCCTACATTTTATGTCTTGCTATAGGAAGGCTTTATATTGGATATTCTTTTCAAAGAGCTGACCTTTGAGCTGAGACTTGAATAAAAATAAAGAGCTAGCCATGGAAGCTCTAGGGAAAAGCATTCTAGATAGAATGAGAACTAGTGTATGCATATAGGGTAGACATGAGCTTGGTGTGACTAGGACAAAGAAAGAAGCCGCAGTGATTCAAGAACTACATTATGGTGGGAGGTGAGGTTGGGGGACTAGTCAAGGGGTGAGATCACTGTGCCTTGTAGTCCACATTAAGAAGTTTGAATTTGATTTAAGGTACAAAAGGTGGCCATGGGAGGGCCGGAAGCAGGAGAGTGCTATCAGCTCGAAGGTGAGAGCAATGCAAAGTGAGGGAATGTGCCTTGAACAGGTATGCTTTTAATTCATTCTCTGAGATGGGGGGAAGCAGGAAAGAACAGGTGGAAGGAGAGACTTTTATAGGTAGTGTCAGAGGAAGTTGAAGAAATTAATACCTAGAGGCTTCAATTTTTGCACTGAAGTGAGACACAAGCTTATCTGCTATCAGCGAATGGAGAGCTTGTGAAGTAGGAAATTGCATTAGTCTGCTCAAGCAGCTATGACAAAATACCACAAACTAGTTGGCTTCATCAACAGAAATTTTGTTTCTTCTTATGTCTACTTACTGGCTCATCTTTCAAGACAGACGAGCCAGGAAACAGACATAAAGAGGCCATAGACACTGCACACACAAATGGAAGAGAAGAGGACTTCTGGAGGCTTGAAGTCAGTGATCAAGGTGCCAGCCAGGTCTCTGGCAGATGGTTGCTTCCTTATGTGTCCTCACATGGCAGACAGAGGGAGCTTTGATGTCTCTTCTTCATTCAGAGACTCCAGCCCTGTTGGATGAGGGCCCCACCTTATGACCTCATTTGACATTTATCACCTCCTCACAGGCAGTATCTCCAAATACAGTCCCATTGGGAGTTAAGGGTTTGGTGGGGCATAAACATTCAGTTCATAATAGGGGTTTGTGAAGCAAAGGGAAACTTTGGGGTATTTGTTGAAGAAATGGGAAAGGGAATGGATTATGAATATGAAGAATAACCTCCATCTGATTGTATTTTCTGTATTAAGGCTAAATTACTTGTATCTCTCCATGAGTCCAAACTTTATGTGACAGGGAAATATTTGGGCAAAGACATTATTATCCTTAATGTGCAATCTCTCATTGACTTAGAAAGCAGGTGGATCCTGGTAACTTTTTCTTTCTTTTTTGTTTTGTTTGTTTAAAGAGATTCCTTTAATATAATGAATACAAAAGCATGTTGAGATGGTACCCCCACAATTACATGGCTTTGAACAAGTGAAACTATGGCTGCCAAACAGCTACTTTTATTATAGCATCTACAGTGTCTGAAATAGGATGTAATAATAAACATAACTGTAGACACAAGACATCCATTTATTTAATCACAGTAGTGGATCTTACTACATAGTATTCTCCAGGCTTACAAATATTGTCAATCTTCAAACTCATTCTAACCATTTGTGTTGCAAGAGATACCTTCTGTTTTTTGCCTATCAAGCTTTCTATGATATGCTGTTGCTTCATATCATTTGTCCTCTTGTGCAAACAATCAATGCCAACAGCAGGGTTTATCTCCTTCACTTGTCTGGCTTGGACTTCAGTGGTAGTCTGGATGGGATTCATGCCACTGTTTTCAGACAGGGCCATGGGGATGACCTCCAGCGCTTTGGCAAACTCTCTCATGACATACTGTTCTAAGATGGGCACTTACCAGCCTCTTGGCTAACTGCCAGCGTACAGGATATCTCAACAGCCCCTCCTCTGTACACCACATGATTATAGTGGATGAGGTTCCAGATGACACACAAAGCATAGGGAAGGGATTGTTTCACCTCCTCAATGATCATCTTATTTCTTCTTCTAATAAAAATTTTTACAACTCTGGAGTTCTTAACACTGCTTGATGACCAGCACTTTATCCTTAGTTGTCCCAAATGAGATTTCCTGTACAAGACCAGAAAATCCCAGCTTCTCATCCATGAGCTCTGAGAACCTGGGGATGATGCACCTTCCTGTTGCAATGGAAATCAGCTCAATTTCAGGTCCTCCTACCCAGCGAACTGCAGGCCAGTTGTTCTGAAGAAGTAAGTGATTTGCTTCATCATCAAAGCCCCACTGACAAATTGTTAGGTTAGCACCAGTCTCTTTAATATGTTGAATCATCTCTTCAAATTCCTCCTTTTCATGTTTCTGAAGGATTTATAATCTTCTACGGAGGTCATATCCAGCTTATGCTTTGTTTTTGGTTTAGGTTGCACAAATGGACATGTGAAGATTGCAACCTTAGCATCTTCCACTTTTTTCAGTGTCTGTGGTTGACTGAAATCCTTGTCCACAATCACCCCCTTAATCAATTTAGTGTCCTCCAGCCTGCTGCCCACTTTGCCTTCTACTTTGATAAGCTCCAAGTCAACATCTCTCTGTTCCCTGTCTGCTACAGTAAGGATGGCATTCACAGCAATCTCAGCCATTTGTCAGTGACAACTGTTGACCACTTCAGAGCCCACCATGGTTTTTGCAGTCCGAATCAGGGGTTTGGTGTCCTTTATGTCAACAAGGATGCTATTGCTGATCTTGTCCAGGTGTTCAATAGCAACATGGGCAGCCTACTCATAGACATCAGCTACTCTGATTGGGTGAATGCCTCAGTCTAGCAACTGCTGAGCTTCTTCTAACAAGGCGCCAGCCAGGACAAGCATTCCTGTGGTTCCATCTCCAATTTCATCATCTTGAGACTTGAACAGTTCCACCATCAGTTTGGCAATCTGATGATCAACATCCATCATGCTTACAGTGGTGACATCATCATTCGTTACAGTTACATTGCCAACCTTATCCACCATCATCTTATCAAGCCCATTTGTTCCATGTGATGTTCTTATTGTATTTCCTACTGCCTTTGCTGCCATTATATGAGACTTGAGGGCCTCAAGTCCCACAAGATGGGACTTGCAATCCTGATCCTTGATGATTAGGAAAGAGGCCCACATTCATCAAAGGCGAGGGTCCCCATGGATGCCATGGTACAGCAGCAAAAGTTACTTTTCCGTTTTTTCTTTGACTGTGGGGAAGGCTGGTTGGCATGACAGACTGGAGCTGAGTCAGAGCTGAGGTGATTAGCATAAAAAGAGGACAGATATCCTAGAGATTTAGGAAGAAGACAGATGAGCCAGGAAGCAGACATGAGGCCATGAACACTGCACACACAAAAGGAAGGGAGGGAAGAAGCCCCTATGACTAACAGCCAAAGAGAGACCCAGGTAAGAGCCTAAATGCCTCCAAATTTGTATGAGTTTCTTTCTGATATGAACATGTGCTTTCTTCTCCATAAGAAATCTTCAACCAACCTTGTAATGCATAGTAATGCTATGGTGAATGACTTTGCTTTTCATGGAGTGAGGAGGCTGGTGAGCTGTTTTAAAATCATTGCAGAAAGGAAACCAGAAAGAGAGCCACATGTTAGAGAAGAATGTCCACAACCTCAACAAGATAACACACAAAACCAACAAGCGTGCAAAATTTGAACATGATTCTCACCAGGCCCCAAATGTTTAATTTTGACTAATGCTCCTTTTGGAGATTTATTCTACCTTGCAGGTAACAGGTGCATATTTTTAAAGTACTTTTACAACTCACATGTCCTTTCCTCCCTACTCTGGACATCAATGTCTTTCACTACAGCTTTGGTTGCGGGGTTACTGAGTCTGACCCTGCTTATTAACATCTACTGCTAAATATCCCCTGACTGACTATTCTTTACTGAAAACAGATGTGACACATAATCATGCTTTTTAGAAAACAAAATCAGAACAACTCCAGCCTCTTCTAGCTTTATTCTTTATTCTTTTAGGGTTAAGCAAGCTTACTCAGATTCCTTATTTAATTTCAACTCCCTGGCACCTATAAATGACACCCTGATTAATTGTTTCTACCATGAGATTTTTTGGTTGTTTTATATACACAGGATTTTTCTATCACTAGGTTGGGAGAAGGTTGCTCTACACCTCCTTTCTATTCCTTGAGTCTCCATTTTGGTGTCATAACTAGATTGGCTCACTAATCAATGCTGGTGGACTTGATGTGCATATGAATAAATAATAATAATCATTTTGATTCATCCAAGTGTTTATGGGATTAGTTGCATCATTGAGATGGCAAGTGTGTCTATGTTTTACAAATTTTTGCCAATTGAGGAACTTATTGATAGACATGAATGATGTGGCTGCTTTATTTTCAAGGTTCTCCCAAAGTGTCAGTGCAGCTCAGGGCTTTGCATGGGTTTCCATTGCAAGTGATTACAGAAGTGGCATGTGGAGAGTGGACTGGGGGGCAAAATATATGCAGGAAAAGTGGAAATCACCAAGGAAAACGACTGAAGGGAAAATCAATAAGAGGTGAAAGGTCAACAAGCCTCCTGCTGTTACTCTGTCAAAATGTATTTAATGGGTTCATTGGATATTTTTCACATTTAAGAAATTGACATGAGGAAGGGTAAGCCTGTAATAACTTTTTATCTCTCACTTACAAAATAGCTTTTTTTTTTCTTTTGAGAATTTTACCTCTGATCTCAGTATCGCATTTATGCCCAGGGGTTTGAGGCTTCAACAGAACCATAATGACAAGCTTTCAAAATGGATGACATAGTTATTTCTTAAGTAGTTAATTCTGTAATCATAGCCATACCAATGTATCAAAGTATAATTTCAAATATTTTTATTAAAATTAAAGAGAAAATATGGAACTTGCTATATACAAGGGTATAGTTTCTAAGTCTGAAAGTCTGAACTCACCATATTTATTAAAAAGATGGCTTATTTATTCTCTTTTCTATCATCTGTACAGTTAGATTGATCTTCAGTTATCTCCTCTTCAAGAAAGAGCAAGAATAACAGATACAAAAAAAAATTAACTAATTTCCAGTGATTAATTTTGGTTGGGGACTTTAAAAATAAAGCCTCTCTCCATGTAAAATCACATTTGTACTATCTTCTTAAAATATCTATGCTGTCACTTGATGAATGCTTTTCATTTTTTAGACAAGTCTGTCATTATCTTATTAGAAGCTCAGATTTTTGTATTTCTCTAATATCTTTAATCAAAGTACTTTTAGGTACATTAGAAATATTCAAGTTTTTCAATGTTTACTAAGCCATGAAGAGAGATTAAGCATTAAACATTAACGTCTGGAAAATTCAGTATGGTAGACTTAACGTATGCTGTTTTAAACTCTTTTTTAAGACTAAGAAATTTATATTCAAGATTTAAATTTCCTACAGTTTTCCATCCTGAGCATCTGACACCAATTTGGCAAGGTCACACCGGAGTCTTAGGTTTCTGTAAAGATCTGCTCCACTAATTTTGGTGAGCAATACTATAGAACTAAAGTATGGCCTGGGGATGTTTCTTGAAATTGTCAAGGCCCCCAGGGATCTAGCACCTTCGTTTGCCATGGGTAATATTAACAGAGCTTAAAATAATTTTATGTACATGAAAGAAGTTTGAAAATTGAAAGTACTTTATACAATTTTCCGAGACATGCTGAGATTTTGAAATTTCAAAGAGTTAATATGAAAAGGCACTACAAAGATCTAAATGGATATTTTCATACTTTTCATTTCAGAATGTTAATCATCAGTCATTTATTAATCAAAGATTTATTAAACATTTACTATACATAAGCATTTTGCCAGATATTGGTGAAACCAAGATAAAAAGAACATAGTCTCTGCCCTTTAGGAATGTTTAGCCTGCATGAAGCATTAATGTAAACAAAAATTATGTGACAAGTGCAGTGTAAAATTTTCTACGGCCATGTAGCTAGTTGCCACAAACTTAATAGCTTAAAGCAACATACAATTATTATTTCATAGTTTCTGTGGGTCCTGGAGTCTGGGTAGAGCCTAGCTGGGTTCTCTCCTCAGGGTCTCACAAAGCTGCAATCAATTTTGGCCAAGGCACAGTCTCATCTAAGCTCAGGGCCCTCTTCCAAACTCACGTAGTTTTGGCACAATTCATTTCCTTAAAGCTGTAAAACTCAAATTGACTACTTCTTCAAGAGTAGTAGGAGAGAGTTTCTCAGCTCAGGAAAGTCCTCCATCCTCTTTTAAGGGTTCTTGATAAATCAGACCCACCCAGGAAAATCTCCCAGTGACTAACTCAAGGTCTATTGATGGGCACCTTTGATAACATCTGCAAAATCCTTCTATCTTCACCTAAGCATAATCAGGGAATGATATCCCATCATATCCACAAATCCTGCCTACACTGAAGAGGAGAGAGTTATACAAGGGTGTGGTGTCACTGGGCATCATCTTATAATTTTGTGTACCACTTTCCTGAAGAGACATATTTGATAAAGCAGTAGGGAACTAATACAGTATGGTTATAGAGAAATAAGGTGAAGAAAAGGCCACGGGCAATGGTTAACTGTAGACAAGCCAGGTTCCTTAGTGCCATGATCATTAGAGTATTTCTATGTCACTCAGAGAAATTTTTTTTTTCTTTTTTGAGACGAAGTCTTGATTTGTCACCCAGGCTGGAGTGCAGTTGTGCAATCTCGGCTCACTGCAACCTCTGCCTCCCAGGTTCAAGCTATTCTCCTGCCTCAACCTCCTGAGTAGCTGGGACTACAGGCACCTGCCACCACACCCAGCTAATTTTTGTATTTTTGTAGAGACAGGGCTTTACCATGTTGGCCAGGCTTTTCTCAAACTCCTGAACTTAAGTGATCCACCTGCCTCGACTTGCCAAAGTGTTGGGATTACAGTTGTGAACCAGAGAGAACATTTACTTTGGACTTTTTATAAACCTCAAAGTTAAATTAGAGAGGAGGTTTTACTAGGTCACACTAAGGAAACATTATAGGTAAATTCAGATGCCACAATTATTGGGTCCTGTTAAACAAGACCTTTGGACTATATGGTACCCAAGTGGGAAATTGTGTAGGTTCTTGGATAGTGGACCTAAGGCTTTCAATAATATTAGCTGTCTTAGCTTGGAACAGAGGCTTGCATGCCAATCACTTATTTGAGAATGTGACTGCTGGAAGCAAGAGAGTGGAACGAGAGATGTGAAGCAGGAACAAAAAGAAACTTGACACAAAAATGTATTCTTAGTTGATGATGCTTGAAGGCTAAAAGGTCCTCTTAGAAATGTCATGACATGGAAATCAGAACTTTTCCTTTGGAGATAAAACAGGGAAGCATTGTTCTGTTGGCTCCTGATACCTATTGATGAGCAGTAGCCCATGGATCTGAATGCCAAAGGTACTGATGGTGGCAGGGAAAAATGAAAGACATAGATGTGTGACCTAAGGTGAAGTGTTTTTAGGTTGCACAAGCAGAAAGCTGGTAAAAACAAGTGCAGAGCTTGACTAGAGAAGTGATGAAGTACAAGGTGGGGCTCGGGATTTCGAGGAGCACACGAGGGGCATTTGCTATGTTAACCTTTGAAAAATACAATCCGAACTATAGAACCACCCTCCAGAAAAATGAAAACATGCACACTTATATACACACACACAGACACATACACTCACACACAAATTGTACATATCTCAGATACTTTTATTTACCCTTGAAGCCCATCCATGTACTCAAGAAGAGGGACCTCTGTTTCAGGGGCTAATTATAAAGAAAAGATTTTGACGATATGGGATTCATGTAAGAAACTATGTAGGTTTCTGCAAGACAAGCATATACTTTAAAAAAATATTTGCCCATATTTTTCTCCATAAAGTATCATTTTCAAAATACTCTGATTAGAAAGCAATTGTCAACTAGATGGCTGACTTTAACATCTGTTAATCTCCTTCTTAACAGTAACCGTGGGTATATTCTGAGTTTTTTTGAAATTACGAGTTATAACAATGATTAGAAAGGTGTGAAGAAAAAGTTTGGAATATGGTAAGAAAGCAGAAACCATGTTAAGACAAACACTAAGATCTGAGCCTGCAAATTCTGGTTTGAAGAAGCTTTCTATAGCATGAACCTTTTACCTCTTTATGCCAAAGCACACTAATAACAATGAAAAAGTAAGGCCTAACTCTAAATTTGATGACAGTAATTACTGTAGACACAGGGACCAGTAGTATGAAGGGTACATGTGTAATCATCATACATAGTTTGTTCTATACAAGAGCCCTCATCTGAGCTCTTAGTTCTTCAACCGCCCCAATCAGCCCTGGGAAAGAAAATGAGTAAATGAATCAGTGTAGTCTGTATGATTAAAAGAGCAAACTAAAATCATTTTCCTTTTTGAGAAATAGATACAAAAGATTGCACACTCACTCACATCTTGGTTTAATAAGATATCTGTTTGCAAGATACAAAGAAATTCCACCAAAATCTGAGAAAAAAACAAAGGGAGAATCACATAAGCTACCTTCAATGTTGCATGAGTTCACATCCAAATAACCCACCTTGCAGGGGGTAAACCAAAACTCTGTAATCATTACAAAAGAATCACTGATGCCCTTAAGTAAACCAAACATGGTGAAGATTTTGGATATCATAAGAAAAAGGTGCTCAACGATCTCATAAACCATATGAAGCTTCCCAACTAAACAGCAGAAAACGTATTAAGCACAGGTACCCCAGAACCTAAAGTACAATTAAAAAAAAAAAAAAAAGAACTATTTTTAGAAGAATCTACTGGCTATTGAACACACTACTAAGCACTAATTTTAATTGATGAATTCTAAACCTCTCTACAACCATTAATACATTACTTTTAACCTACTTGTTTCTATTTTAAAAGCATATTCCTTGTAGTCAGCATATGTGTTTCTGATTTGTTACACAATCTGACAATTGGCTTCTTAATTGAATTATTTAAACCTTTTATATTTAATGTAATAATTACTATGGTTATGTTTAAAATGATCATCTTGCTATTGTTTTCTATTTATTTCACCTGTTGTGTTCTTCTTTCTTTTTTAGTCCCTTTTGGATGAAATGAGCTTGCTTTTATGATTCAGTTTTACCTACTTTGTTGGCTTACTAGATATAAGTATATTACAATTTTAGTGGTCACTTTATAAAGTATATATCTGTAATTCATCACAGTATACCCTCACATGGTATTTTAACACTTTACTTCATGCTACAAGTACTTTAGGGCAGTGTGCTTCCATTTCTCCTCTCCCAACCTTAGCATTACTTCTATCGATGTTATAAATTCCATACCACATTATTATATTATTTAAATAGTCAATTACCTTTTAAATTAATTTAAATAACAGAAAAAAGTGGTACTATTTATTCCTGTAGTTATCATTTTCAGTGTTCATCACTGCTTTGTATAGATTCATATTTCCATCCGATATCATTTTTCTTCTATCTGAAGAAATTACATTAATATTTTTTACAGTGATAGTTTTGGAGATTAAGTCTACACACATTTTTATGACAATTAAATGTCTATTTTATCTTTGTTTTTGAAGGATATTTTTGCTAGGCATAGAATTCTAGGTTGAAATTTTTTTCTATTGGTACATTAAAGATGTTGCTTCAATGTCTTTCCACTTGTTTCCAATAAGAAATCTACTAGTATCTTTATATTTTTCAGGGTTTTTAATGTTTATTTTCATACTGGCTGTTTTCAGTATCTTCTCTTTATCACCTATGGTTAGCAATTTAATTATTTGCTGCAATGTTATTTTATGTTTTTAATGATTCAGGTTTGTTGAGCTTCTTAGATATGTAAGTTTATGGTTTTCATCAAATTTGATATTTTTGGTCAGTATTTTATCCATTTTTTTCTGTCTTTTTACTGCTTCAGAAACTCCAATGGTGTGTATATTAAACTGCTTTAAAATTGTCTCACAGGCCACTATTTTATTGTTGTTGTTGTTCAGGATTTTTGCCTCTCTGTTTATAAGAGATAATGATCTACAATTTTCTTCCTTGTAATGCTTTCTGTCTGGTTTTGGTATTAAAGTTTGGGCTTATAGAATGAATTAGGAAGTGCTCTCTCTACATCTGTTTTCTGGACAAGACTGTAGAGAATTGATATCATTTGTTTTTTAAGTGGAATTCCCTAGGGTAGCCATCTAATCTTGGTGCTTTTTGTTCTGTAAGGTTATTATTATTAGTTCAATTTCCTTAATAGATATAGGCCTCTTTAGATTATCTACCTGTCTGTGAGTTTTGGTCAATTGTATTTTTAGAGGAATTGGTCCATTTCATCTAAGTTACCAAATTTGTGGGTACAGGATTGTTCATAATATTCCATTTTAACATCCATGGGATCAGTAGTAATGACTTCCCTTGTCTGATATTAGTAATTTATGTCTTTCATTTTTCTTGGCTAATCTGGTTTAAAAATTACACATTTTTTGATCTTTTCAAAGAATGAGCTTTTGGTTTCACTGGATTTCTCTGTAGTTTTCCTGTTTAAAACTTTATTGATTTCTGCTCTGATTTTATCATTTCTTTACTTTTGCTTAATTTGGATTTAATTCTCTATTATTTTTCTAGTTTCCTAAGGTAGAAGCTGAGGTAATTGATTTTAGATCTGTATTATTTCTAACGTAAGCATTCTGTGCTATAAATTTCCCTCTAAGCTCTGCTTTTACTGCATCCTACAATTTCTAATAAGTTGTATTTTTAAATTTTCATGTAGTTTGAATTTTTAAAAAATCTCTTGAGATTTATTCTTTGACTCATGTTTTATTTAGAAGTATGTTGTTTAATCACTAAATAATTTGAAATTATTCAGATACCTTCCTATTATTAATTTACAGTATAATTTTATTGTGGCAAGAAATAATACTTTGTATGATGTTTATTCTTTTAAATTAATTCCCCAAGTTTGGCCTATCATACTGAATGTTTTACGTGTGTTTGAGAAGAATATGTGTTATGATGTTGTCGGATGAAGTGTTCTTTAAATATCAATTAGATCCAGTTTATTGATGGTGCTTTTTAGTACAACTATATTATTACTGATTTTCTGCCCCAGACTTTGCAATGATACAAAATCTAAACCTGTTATTCATCATAAAACCACAGCATAATCCTGTCACAGGGCTTTAAGTCTTTTGTACACAACTATCATTTTGTTTACTGAAACAGAAATGCCCTGATACCTTAACAAAAGTCTTTCTCCAACATTAGTGCCTCTGAATCATCTGAAAGCCTTGATAAAATGCAAAATGCAGCATAGTCACTTTGAAAGCTCCAGATATATTACGTCTTTGGTAGAATCTGAGACTCCACATTTCTGTAAATTTTCATAGGCCAAGTTGATGTTGCTTGTCCAGAGACCAAACTTAATTAACCACTGCCTTACAACATCCAGGGGGACATTTAAAATTGCATAACCTCCAGCAAACAAAAGCCAAGGATATGGAGAAGATTGTGCACACTATGTCAGGATGGAATAGCAAAGCAGAGATGACTATTGATAAAGGTTTTCTATGCCTTTGCCTATTCTTAGTGAAGAAATGGGTGATTATACAGCTGCTGATAGCTTCTCATTAGAGTAGACGCAGTTGGGAGTCATGCTTTTGTGATGTTGGTCAGCAGCTTACATCAACCATAGATTGTTGTTCCTTCTCATTCCTCCTCAGCAGAAAGTTTCTCTTATTTTGACAAAATTCATATTAGAAAATCCAATCTCGTCCAGTAGATTGGAAACAAAAGTGAAGAGGAGGCACGTCAAGGTAACCTGTCTTAAGTGCCCCAGGAAAGTTTTTAATACACTTTGAAGTGGCTGAACATAGCTTCCCAAATGTTGGAAGATAATTATTTCTTAAGAGTGATTTAATTAATCATCAAAGCCTAGGCCATAATTATAACCATGTTTTTTCACAATTTTCTCAGGTCTCTTGCATAACCTGGTTAAGGTTAGTCATCACTCCCTGATGATTCCTACTTCAGTTTTACACAACGTGGGGATAGTATATTCTACCCACACTCAAAGACTTCTCTCCTAGCTCTTCCCTGATAAGTGGAGTGGCTCTTGCAATGACCTAATCCATGGTTTGATAACACCCTCCCTAGACACGGTGGTTGATGATATCCACATTGGTACACTCATCAGTCAATCAAGAAAAGTCTTCCCAATTCTAGAACTATTTTTCTTTTAGTGGCTTTGATTTTTCAGACACAAGTTAAGCAGCATCAATAAAAACAGTGACTTCATCTGCTATTAAGCACCATAAAATGATGCTGTATAGTTAAGATCCCTTAAATGTTTGTGTTTTCTGATAGGATTCTACTATTAGTTAACCAAAAGAGACATAGATCCTAGAGTATTTACCTAAACATTATCTCATAATATATATCTAAACAATACAGATAAATGTTAATATTAATCACCCTTATTATCCTTCTTTATTTTAGGGGGAAAGAGAGAGGTATGGCTAGGTTTGCAACCTCTATATGTCCTAAGTCCAAGAAATTTATTCTTCAGGCTAATTTGATCCTGCCTTGGAAGAACAGGTTTTGTATCACCCCATTTCTTCAAGGGAAGAGATAGTTAACTCTCTCGATGAATTAAACATCCTCATCAGGTTCTCCTCCTTCATAAAAATATGTCAATCTAACTGCTTGCTCTAGTTTATTATTAAAATATGGAGTTTTGATCTTAATGTACAACACATTGTCATTACATTCTCTCAATTCTTCTCAGAAGTAAACATATGAATTCTTTGGTACCTTATACATCAAAAGGTTTGGTTGAAAAAAACATTTATGTAGGAATAACTTAAATAAAAAAATGTCTGTCCCAGGATTAATCAAATCAGAAGCAAATCCTTTTGACCTCTACAGAGACTTGAATTAACTAATTGCAGTTGGTTTACTTTGTATAACATGTAAGAAAAATCAGAAATGCCTTGCTTTACTCAAAGCAAGGATTCTGGTGAGGATGGTGTTTATTACATTACACAATTTACTTTTTATGAACACACACAGGGTAAAATACCCTCTAGTCCAAAAGCAAGAATAATTATGCTTTTACTAAAAAACTGAATTTTATCATTTCATTAAGAGTATTTTATGCATATGTTCTCATTTTCTTCTTGATTTTCAGCAAGCTTAGAGTGACAGTAGTAGTCACAACTAGCAATGTTGAAGACATATGATATAGATATTGTGTAATAATCAGATGTATTCGCCCATTTTCACACTCCTATAAAGAAATACCTGAGACTAACTAATTTATAAAGAATACTTCATTGCAGCACTGTTTACAATAGCAAAGACCTGAAACCAACCCAAATGGCCATTGATGATAGACTGGACAAGGAAAATGTGACACATATACATCATGGAATACTATGCAGTCATAAAAAATGATGAGTTCATGTCCTTTGTAGGGACATGGATGAATCTGGAAACCATCATTCTCAGCAAACTGACACAAGAACCGAAAATCAAACACGCACATTCTCACTCATAGGTGGGTGTTGAACAATGAGAACACACGAACACAGGGAGGGGAGCATCACATACTGGGGTCTGTTGGGGGTGCTGGGGAAGGACAGTGGTGGGGTGGGGAGGTTGAGAAGGGATAAAACAGGGAGAAATGCCAGATATAGGTGAAGGGGGTATGGAGGCAGCAAATCACATTGCCATGTATATACCTATGCAACAATCCTGCATGATCTGCACATGTACCCCAGAACTTAAAGTACAATTAAAAAGAAAAAAGGTTAATATGGTTTGGTTGTGCATCCTAATCTCATCTTGATTTGCAGCTCCCACAGTTTCAGTGTGTCATGAGAGGGACCTATTGGGAGCTAGCTGAATCATGGGGGCGGTTCTTTCCCATGCTGTTCTTGTGATAGTATATATGTTTCACAAGATCTGATGTTTTTATACAGGGGAGTTCCCCTGCACACACTCTCTTGCCTGCATCCATGTAAGGCATGCCTCTGCTCCTCCTTCACCTTCCTCCATGATTGTGAGTCCTCCCCAGCCATGTGGAACTGTGAGTCCATTAAGCCTCTTTCCATTATAAATTACCTAGTCTGGGTATGTTTTTATTAGCACCATGAGAACAGACCAATATAGAGGTTTAATTGACTCATAGTTCGAAATGGTTGAGGAGGCCTCAGGGAATATACAGTCATGGTGGAAGTGGAAGCAGGCATCGTCTTTACAAGGTTGCAGTAGAGAGACATGAACAAAAGAGGAAGAGCCCCTTATAAAACCATCAGATCATATAAGAACTCTCTCACTATCATGAGAACAACATGGGGGAAACTACCTTCCCCATCCAATCATCTCCCTTCCTCAACACCTGGGGATTATAATTCAAGATGAGATTTGAATGGGGGCACAGAGCCAAACCATATCATCTGGCTAGCTTTATTTTTTCTACTTTTATTTTTCATATATTTTCCTCATCCAGTTATACTGTATTTTGCAATAGATATTGATGGGATGACTTTTTAAAATATGGGGTAGTTTTAGTCATTCCTAAGTAATCTCTTAGTTTGACAGTTTTCTTTTCTTTTTTTTTTAAGAGAAAGAAAGAATTAAAAAAAAAAAAGAAAAAGAAATAATGAAGGAAAGAAGAAAGAGGAAGAGGGAGAGAGAACAGGGATATT
The DNA here is from genome assembly GCF_009761245.1 of Sapajus apella. NCBI lineage: Eukaryota > Metazoa > Chordata > Mammalia > Primates > Cebidae > Sapajus > Sapajus apella. The sequence continues at coordinate 25,435,835 of NW_022436949.1, read as the reverse complement.
GCTTTATTGCCTGGGCTAGAATGCAGTCTAAAAATGGGTATGCCTGTAATTATGTTTAATAATAGAGACATAAAAAAAATGAGGGAAGAAAATAATTAACAAGCAGCCAATCAATATTTCATTTAAACCTGTAAATAGGTGTGAGGTAGTACTGATAAGAGTGTACATTTTGTGCATTTAAAGTGGAGAGTTCTATAAATGTTAATTAAGTCTACTTGTTCCGGATCTGAGTTCAAGTCCTGAATATCGATGTTAACTTTCTGTCTCATTGATCTGTCAAATATTAATGTTGAAGTCTCCCACTATTATTGTGTGGGAGTCCAAGTCTCTTTATAAGTCTTATATATCTGGGTATTCCTGTATTGGGTGCGCATATATTTAGGATCTTTAGCTCTTCTTGTTATATTGATCCTTTTATCATTATGTAATATCCTTCCTTGCTTCTTTTGATCTTTGTTGCTTTGAAGTCTCTTTTATCAGCAAAAATTGCAACTCCTACTTTCTGTTTATTTATTTTTTGGTCAAATAATAAATAAACTTATAGTTTGGCAGTTTTCATCACCTTTCAAAACTTATGTATTAAGTCAGTGTATTACTGGCAAAAAGATAGACATACAAATCAATGGAACAGAATTGAGAGTACAGAATAAACTCTTATTTATAGTCAATTGATATTCACAAGGTACCAAGGCAATTTAATGGGGGAATTGATAATCTTTGCAACAAATGGCATTGAGACAATTGAACATCCAAAAGTAAAAAGATGAACTTAAACCCATCTCACACCATATGGAAAAATTAACTCAAAGTGGATGAAATACATAAATGTAAGAGCTAAAATTACACAGATTTTAGAACAAAACATATAAAAAATATTTGAGACCTTGGATCAGGCAAAGATTTCTTGGATATGATACCAAAAGCATAATATAACATTATAAAATAAAAATTAGACTTTGTAAAAATTAAAACATATACACTACAAAAGACACTATTTAAAAAGCTAAAAAGAATGGGATGAACTGAATGAGATAAAATAATTTATGTGGCCAATAAATGTATGAAAAAATTCATTATCACTGGTCATTAGAGAAATGCAAATCAAAATCACAATGAGATACCATTTTATACCAGTTAGAATGGCAATCATTAAAAAGTCAGAAAACAACAGATGATGGAGAGGATGTGGAGAAATAGGAACGCTTTTACACTGTTGGTGGGAGTGTAAATGAGTTCAACCATTGTGGAAGACAGTGTGGGAATTCCTCAAGGATCTAGAACCAGAAAGGCCATTTGACTCAGCAATCCCATTACTGGGTATACGTATACCCAATATACCCAGATAATAAAATATCTGTCCCAGGATTTACCAAATCAGAAGCAAATCCTTTTGACCCTGACAAAGACTTGAATTTACTAATTATATTTGGTTTACTTTATACAACATGGTAAGAAAAATCAGAAATTACTTGCTTTACTCAAAGCAAGGATTCTGGTGAGAATTCTCTTTATTACATTATACCATTTCCTTTTTATGAACACACAGGATAATTTATAATCATTATGTTATAAATCATTCCACTACAAAGACACATGCACATGTATGTTTATTACATCATTGTTCACAATAGCACATACTTGGAACCAACCCAAATGTCCATCAAAGATAGACTGGATAAAGAAAATGTGGCACATACATATACACTATGGAATACTATGTAGGCATAAAAAAGGATGAGTTCATGTCCTTTGCAGGGACCTGAATGAAGCTGGAAACCATCATTCTCAGCAAACTGCCACAGGAACAGAAAACAAGAAACTGCATATTTTCACTCATGAGTGGGAGTTGAGCAATGAAAACACATGGATATAGGGAGGGGAATATCACACCCTGGGGCCTGTTGGGGGTTGCAGTGCTAGGAGAGGGATAGCATTAGGAGAAATACCTAACGCAGATGACAGGTCGATGGATGCGGCAAACCACCCATGGCACATTTTTATCTATGTAACACATCTGCACATTCTGTACATGTATCCCAGAACTTAAAGTACAATTTAAAAATTGCACAATATTTATAAGTCTTGTAAAAAGAACACAGAAAGAACTATACAACCCAATAATAAGAGCCCCATTTAAAAATGAACAAATGATCTGAGTACTCATTTCACCAAACAAGATACACAAAAGGCTAACAAGTACATAAAAAGATGTTCAACATCATTACCAATTAGGGAAATGCAAACGAAAACCACAATGATATATCACCTTAGATGCATTAGAAAGAGTATTAAAAAAAAGAAAGACAATAATAAATGTTGGCAAGGATGTGAAAAAAATATGAGACTCTCATACATTACTGATGTGAATATAAAATAGTGTAGCCACTTTGAAAACAGCTTGGCATTTCTTAAAATGTTAAAGCTAGTGTTACCATATGACCAAGCAATTTCATTCCTAGGTATCCACCCAGGAGAAGTAAAAATATGTGTCCACACACACACACACACACACAAAAACTTGTACACAATGTTCATAGCAGCATTATTATTAATAGCCAAAAGATGCAAACAACTAGAATGTCTATGAAATGGTAAATAAACAAAATCTGGTACATTCGTACAATGAAGATTATTCAACAATAAACTGGAATGGACTTCTGATATGTGAGTAACATGGATAAGATGCAAAATCATTATGCTCTTTGAAAGAAGTCGGACACAAAAACCCATTGTATGTTTCTACTTACATAAAATATCCACAAAAATCAAATCTTTAGAGACAGAAACTAGATTAGTGGTGGCCCAGTGCTGGGGATGGAAATGAGGATTAACCATAAACGAGAATGGGGATTCTACTGGGGAGATAAAAAGTTCACAAACTCGATTATGGTGATGGTTACACAATTCAGTAAACTTACTAAAATCATTAGATTATAAACTTAAAACAAGTGAATTTCAGAATATGTAATTACCCAATTCAATAAAGTTAAATATTTCCACAAGTATTGTTGAGGAGACCTACTTCAACCAGAGATACATGGTAATTGCTGTCAAATTCTTAATGTCCACAGCAGAGAGATCAGGAGGGTGGTACCCTTCCAGGATAGAATCTGAGGACCAGGCCTATTCCCACTGAATATGCAGCCATCACAGTACAGTATCACTTAGTTTAATGGGGTTACATGTCTTTTTGAAGCACATTTTTGAAGCCTCATATGACATCTGTATAAAGAAACTCTCCTAAACAGTTAGATCAATATGTGAGTAAAAGTCCCCCCATGGTCAAGAATGGATAATCAATATGTCACACCACATTTCTCTCAAGAAAGGAAATTGGAGTGGCAGGAAAGAAATGAAGATTATATTTGAGTGTTAAAGCTTGTCTGCCTCAAGTTATTTTGAAGATACTTCAAATATTTATTGAAACAAGGAAATATTTTTCTTCAAATAGTTTAAATTTGAGTAGAGATGTTTCTGGTAGCACCCTAAGCAACAATGGTGCCGTAAGGAAGTTCTTGATTTTAAGGACTCCAAGCTAATAAAAACTTTTGATAAGGTCCAAAATAAAACATGTGAAACAGCCCAGGAACATATCAAAATTAAATATTCCATGAACTTTCTTCATATAAATAAAACATTATATATATAGATTTATACAAATATAAATATATACATAATTATTCATTATCTTCACTGCAGCCACTCAGAACCTAGTTGTTATTGTTAATGTGAATAATGTGGAACTTAAAATACTGTATTATGTTACTCAGATGTAGGCCTGTCTTAGAAGACTCTTGAGTTTCAAGAAAAGAAATTAGGTCACATTCATCTTTGTAGCCCTACCATGTGACTAAAGATTTAGACATAATAAATAATATATATTTAGTAGATTATAACTAGAGTGACTTTGTTATACAGTCATTGATCACCTCTATTCCCTGCCATAATAAATTGATCAATAGCGTTCATCTCTTCATTCATTCATTTACTAATTTATTTAACAAAAATTTGCCAAGCGCCTACTATGCACTGAATACAGTGTTAGGTGCTGGAGTTCCAGTGGCAAATGGCTGTCCTTTGAGCTCTGGAGGACAAAGGCAAGTAAACACAGAAATAAAATACTCTGTGATAAGCAGAGATAATATTAAGTAAGGAGCCTAAGGGACCAGCTTCTAATCCAATTTACAATGTGACTGGGGCGGGATCCAAGCTGAGGGCTGGTAATGAGTTAGGCAAACTGAGGAGGCTAGAGGAGACAGAGAGGAAATGAGGTAGCACTGTAAAGTGGCTTACAGGCTTGGAAAGAATGTGAGTTTTAAAATCAGCAAGACCAGGATTACATACTTACAAGATCTGGGCCAAGTTATTTATTTGCTCTATGTTGCTCAGCTGCAAAAGTATGCTAATCATACCTACCTCACTGTACTGTCAGCATGATCAGAGCTAACATAGCTGGTGCAAATTACACACAGCCTACAGTAAACTACCCAAATTGTAACTATTACATTTCCAACATAAGTTATAGAGCTTCAAAATGATATGTGAATTTATTTAAATGTAGTTTTAAATATTTTATTTGAATAATTCTTAATAGCTATTGGCAAACTCCTCTCAACAATTTTTCTCATTTACAAACAAGTAGTTTCCCATTGTGTATAAAACTGAATTGAAATATTTTTTAAAAAAACAACTGTATTGAAGAATAATTTGCATATCATAAAATTAAATAATTTTAAGTATGCAATTCAGTGGATTTTAATATAGTCACTTTTTAAAAATTAATTCATCAGTTTGATGGACATTTGAGTTGTTTCCACTTTTCAACTGTAATTCATAATCCTGATAGGAACATTTGTGTACAAATCTTTATGTAGGTATATGTTTTCACTAGATACTTAGGAATTCTATGTCAGATGGTAACATTTTGAGAAACTGCCAAGCTGTTTCTGAAAGTGGCTGAAACATTTCACATGTGCAGCCATCACCACTATCTAATGTTAAAACATTTTCATCACAAAGCCCCAAAAACTTTAGCAGTCACACTGAATTCTCCTGTCCCTCCTTCCCAAGCACCCCTAGCCCTAGGAAGCCCTAATCTGCTTTCTGTCTCTACAGTTTACCCATTCTGGACTTTCACATAAATGAAATCTGACACTACATGTTCATTTGTGTCTGGCTCCCTTCTATTAGCATGTTTTTGTAGTTCATTATGTTGCAGCATGCATCAACACTTTATTTCTTTTCATTGCTTAATAGTATTCATTGTATGGATATATTATGTTTGGGTTATTTATTCATCAGCTGATGAATATTTGAATGGCTTTTTAATTTTTTTTTTGATACAGGGTCTCGCTCTGTGGCCCAGGCTGGAGTACAGTGTCACAATCACAGCTCACTGCATCACTGCAGCCTCAACCTCTTGTGCTCAAACTATCTTCCCACTTTAGCCTCCCTAGTATCTGGAACTGCAGGCATGCACAACCATGCCTGGCTAATTTTTTTCTCCACATTTTTGTAGAGACAGGGTTTCTCCATGCTGCCCAGGCTGGTCTCAAACAATCCAGTTCCTGGATCTCCCAAAATGTTAGGATTGCAGGCGTGAGCCACTGCGCCAGCCTGGATGGTTTCAATTTTTGGCTCTACCGAATAGTGCTACTACAAACATTTGTACACAAATCCTGTGTGGACATATGCTTTTACTCCCTTGAATAGATACCTAGGAGTGGAATTGAGATATCATATGGTAACTCTCTAAGTTTAACATTTTGAGAAATACCAAACTCTTTTCCAAGTGGCTGCACTATTTTATATCACCACCAGCAATGAGTGAGGCTTCTCATTTCTCCCCATCCATGCCAACACATTATTGTCTGTCATTTTAAACATATTTCCAATAAAAATTGTTTCAATGATTAAAGCAAAGCATCTCAATTGCATACATTTTGAAACTATGTAGAATTAGAGAAAAATAAAAATTATTCATAATTTCACCAAAAGTATATCAGCTGTTAATATTCTAGGGCATATCTTGGTAATTTTTTCCTAAATAGCATGTTTTTAACCTAGTGTTGATAATACTGGATAGCTAACTTTTATCAAATATAAATTTAGCAAAGGGATTGAGATAATCAAAGAAAAAATATACAGTGGCAAACTTTTGCTTACCATTTTATGCCAGGAATTGATTTACTTACATTATTTTGTTTAACCCTCAAAGCAGTGCTATGAGAAAGGTAATATTATTATTCTAGTCATCTGATAGCAGGAAGAACTGAGGTTTTGAGAAGTAATTCTTTGAGGTTAATATGGAAGCATATAATGAAGTCACACCTGAAACTCAGGTCTGGAGCACTTTAGGGTTTCTGCTATGAGCCACTAAACTCCTGATGTTTATCAGATACAACTGGGCCTAAAGGTTAGGTGGGATTTCGTTGACAGTGGAGAACTTATTGGTTGGGAAGATAATTATGGTAAACAAGAGACTTGGACTAGAGACATGGAATCTTTGTTGGTCAATAAAGAGACCACCCTGATTGGAGTTGAGGGAGGGTAATAAATTTGGGTAGATCGAATTATATGTGGTCTTGAATATAGAATGAGGAGGTCAACTATTTACTAAAGGCAAGGGGAATTCAACAAATATCTTTGAGATGAAGAGGTGGCATGGGTTTTACCCCACAGTGATGTCACAAGATGGATCAAGGGAAAGGGATAAGATAAGGTAGGAGCGTTAGCATACTTTGAATAGCTCAAGTGTGCAGTGATGAGGTGTGAGACCACGGGGGTGGCAGAGGATGGGAATAGATTTATGGAGCATATTAAATGGGCGTGTTAAGGGATGGAAGGAGCAAAAAGGAACTTCCCTTACTTCCACCCACACCATGGCTTGAAGCAAAGAGAAATTAAACATGGAAAATAAAATAAACCAAGTAAGTTGCTTGATCCTGCTAAATTCTTTACTGCAGAAAATGTATTAATTTTTTGAGACATTTCTGATAGGGTCAAGTATTTTTAATGTACCTTGGCATCTAATTCAGTGCTGTTCACACCAACATGGTCAATGAATGTCAATTATTAACCATTTTCTTTATAAAGGGATGGAACCCTAGCATTTGGAAGATGAAGCTAATTCACAATAATCTAAATGATATTAAAATCATGATACAACATGTGTATGATACACACTATATAACATGTGTATTCTTCCTAGAATTTAAGTCATCTGCTGGCCTACTTAAGGCCAAAATAGACAAAAAGAGATAAATGTTGCCAGATTTCCCAGGGGCTGGTGCAATTATGTTCCTGATGTTATTGAAGTCATAATAGCTTTTTTCTTAGGTTTTTAACTTTGAACAAGGGAGTAAATTAAAAAGAATAAGGAAATTCATACTTCAGTATAAAGATTTCTAACTTCTCATATCAAACCCTTATTAGGTCCCATTATAATGTAGTTAGAAGACGATGATGATGATGATGATGATGATGATAAGGCCATGGTTGTTATTGATTGAGCACTTACTTTGTTAGTAGCAAACATTGTTTCACTCAAGAACATTATTTTACTGAAACACAGCTCGACAGAACCTAAGAAGTAGAAATTATTTTCTCTATTTTCATAGGAAACAAATCTTAAGCTCAACAAGTCTAATTAACTTCCCCATGGTCATTAGATAGAAAGGTACATAGCCAGGATTCCCCCACGTCTTACTCTAAGCATGTGCCCCTTCTCTACTGAGACTACAGTATATTTAGGTAAGATGCTTCATCAACTGCTGTCACCTGACTTGTACAATTTAAAATCACAGAATTTAGAAAACACTATTATTCCTATCTAATTGGTCATTCTAAACATATTCATCTCCAAGTTGAAATCACTTTTCTGTCTATGAGAATGGTTATGTTCTTGTCGAAAGAACTGTTCAGATCTTTCTCATGAGAACACATTCTTTCTGCTATTTTTCCCTCAGAGAGGATGTCTGACCACTGACATCATTTTCTTTCTATCTGGCTGGCCCTCCACCTTTCCTTCATCCTACACTCTATGTATGTTCTGCTCTCCACCCTTCGCCCATTTTGTTTCCTTAGTCTGTCTATAGCTCCTTTATCTACCTTTCCAAATCCTCTGTCTGTCAATGTCCTATTCAAATGCCTCTGTCTGTTGCTTTTCCTAGTATTTCCCTAAAATTATTGAATACCTTCCTATTCTGCACATCCAAAGAATGTTACTCCCTACAAACACACACACACACACACACACAAACACACACATATTGGTTTGTGTAAATACCGATTTTACTCACTAAATTATGATCTCTGGGTGGGAAAGAACTGTGACTTATTTATTTACTCTGCCTTCACTATTATTGATCTTTATAACTACCACAATACCTTAAACTGAATTGATAAGTTTTAAAAGGCCAACTTATTTATTAATATTAGCAATCATATTTTTGTTTTATATTTATTCACTTTGTTCCTTAAAGGATCTATCATGTAATTTTCTTGGACACTGTTCTAATTCATCTTAATTTTTAAGTAAGGCATCTATGAAGACAACTGTCATTCTAGAACAGTCAAAAAACAGTTCATACTGTTTTTGTATGACAATAAATGGCAGGGTCTGCAGCCCAGATCACATTGGCAATATTTCCAGATTCACATTGCAAAACCGTACCTACGTTTTGGGCTTAATCATAATCATATTTAAATTTCTTTAAGTACTACTTTCTTTCAAATGTTTCTTCCCAGATGTGCTGCATTATTAATGGAATGGAATTAAATATAGGGGTTTTAAAATGAACTGGCTTCCAAATATATTAGACTTCATCTTCTCATTTTGACATTCTTTATTTCTTGATATTACTATTTTTCACAAGCACTTTTGCCGCTATTTCTTTATCTTCTGTTGTGTTCACAGTGTCCATACAATTATTACATCTTACAATTGGTACACTGTTTATGATATTTCCAATGTCTTTAGTTAAGACCCTGTCTTAGTCTATTCAGGCTGCTAACAAAGTGTCATGAACTGGTGCCTTATAAACAACAGAAATGTATTTCTCACAGTTGTGGAGGCTGGGAAGTTTAAGATCAAGGTACAAGGGGATTCAATGTCTGATGAGGACCTGCTTTGGCCATCTTCTTGCTGTAATCTCACATGCTGAAAAGAATGATGAAATTATCTGGAGCCTTTTTTTTTTTTAATAGGAGTACTATTCTTATAAGGGCACAAACTGAGACCTAATCACCTCCCCATGTAAAGGCTAGGATTTCAACATATGAATTTGGAGGAACACAAAGATTCAGATCATAGCAGACCCTAAAAAGTGACTTACCACTGATTTTTCTGGTGTTTCTGAATGACTCCTTCTAAATGAGTAAACTGCTATTTATTATGATCACAGATTCCTCTCTACTCTTCTTTGTTGTTTCCTGAGCAGGGCTCCAATCACATTCCAAACCACTGTCATCATTCATTTCCCAGCCATTATGAATTAATTTTCTGACCAATACACTCTGTTGAATTATTTACTATAATTAGGTGTTTTCCCTTTGCACATTGACAAACCTTAAGAGAGGAATTATTGGCAGCCCTGGAGACTGTATGTGTTCGTATGTGGAAATTGGACGTGATGACAAGAAAGAAGACATATGATCTGTTGGTAGATTAAAACTCAAAAACACAAACTTGCAAGGGCTTATTTGGTCTTTGCAATGATTTGTTCTGGTAACTATCTTAACAGGCTGGTTCAACAAAAGTTTCTGTAATTCTAAAGAAAACAAAACTGTAAGGTACTTTCTCTAAACCACTATTTTCTAATATTCTTTATTATCATCAAGAGCTAATGCAAAGCAGAGGCAGAATTCCATACAGATGCTTATCTTTGTCCTTTAGAATTTATAATCTAGGATGGATACTCTACAAAAGAATCCTCTGGAGAAACCATTGTTCTCCTCATTTCTTCAACCAGACCCCTGTTCCTTCTTTTCCTATCAATCTTGAGTAAAACATTGCACACTGAAAGGAAATAAATCCCATTATAACAACTAGCTGTCATACCTGAGTCATCTTTCCTAATTTATCTTCTTTAAAGTAAAAAAATATTGAGCAGAATACTTACATAATTCCATACAATTCATTTCAGTTTTAACAGTATCTGAAAGGGATCTCTGACTTGGGAAGTTGATGAAGGAAGATGTTAAGTTCTGAACCCCTTCTCTGAAATGTAAATGGCTTAGAAACCAAATGACATATAGCTCACATATATTCTGGACTTGCCGCATGGTAGTCAGCCTGCTAATGGATTTTGTATAACGTCTTTATTTTTCACAACAGTCCTGTAAAGTAGGTACTATTATTAGCTCCATCTAACAGATGAGGAAACTAAGCCTTAAAGAAATCAAGGAACATACCCCAGGTTGTGTGGGCAGTGCTACTGTCACAGTGGGTGAAGGCCAAAGATGCTGCTAAACATTTTACAGTGCATAAGGCAATCCTCATAATCAAGAATTACTTGTCCAAATTATCAGTTGTGCCGAGGTTGAGAGATCTTATTTGACGCATGTAATTTTAGTGCCCTAGGATGGATGGAGACTTGTTACTGCAGCAGTTTCACTAGCACATGTTCAGTCATTGACTAGAAAGCAGAGAATTCAAATTCAGCCAGCATGCCCTATGCTTTCTTAGGATTACTCCAGTGTGCGCTATAAAGTCCACTTCTTTCTTCTGGATGCTTAATACTAAATCTTGAGTTTGCTCAAGCTGTTGCTCAAAGTGCAAACATTAAAAGATAAAGCCTTTTTATCATGGATTCCTGTGACAGGCTTCGCTTTCTTCTAGTCTGTTCAGCAAAATGCTACAGTGCTCTCTGTAACCTAAGTGTACTTCCCTGGGGTGTTTCTGATGGCTGGTTTCTACTTGCACAGTCTGTGCTGTTTGCCAATATAAAGAGTGGTGGGTAGCTACAATGTCCCTTGAAGGAAATATTTTCCACAGATTAGCGTCTGAAGATAAAACTCCTCTCGTAGTTGGGCAATGCCATCCTGCTTGCTAAAGAGAATCACCAAACACCCTTCAGACAGCAACAGCCCTAAAGCAATACTACTGAATCCTGTGCCAGTTTCACATGGGCCAGCCTTATGTACCAGGTTAGTCTGATACTTTCCCTATTACACTTCTTCTAATGGAGCTATTCAAAGACAGAACAAATCAATATTGTTGCCCTGAAAGGTTATTTCTGAATAGCCTAGGAAAGACATGGGATGTGATCTAAAATCAGTCTGTACCTTTTTTTATATTTAGTCTGCTGGAATGGAAACTCCCTGAAGGTAGGAACTGAAGTTTCTGAAGGTCATATTCAGAGTTAAATGATGAAGCTTGGGGAGTGTTGAATATTAACAGTATTTCCATCAAAAAATTATCAGATATTCCTCTCTCCGCAAATTGTTATAAAAGTGTAACAATTTGGGGCATTTAGATAAAAACATATAAAAACAACTTGGAGGGAGTTCAGAATAAAACCATAAGAGTAGTTAGAGGAAAGAGGGAATCTGTTATGTGCTGGCTAAACAAGAATGAAAGAATGAACTATGATAAATGAAAGGTGTATGTATCAGAACAAATTGCTTAGCTGTTGATAGGCTGTTGAGTCAGACAGCTACTACCTCTGGAGCCATATATTTTGGAATTAACTGAGCACTTTTCCCCCCTCTCTGTAGTTGAATTCCCTTGTCCCAATGCTAATTTAATTTCTCCACAAGGAGTCATCTATCACAGTTGGTAGGAGTCAAAGCATTACCCAAGACTTTGTGAGAATGTTTCTTTTCTATTACCCAAAAACTTGAGATCATTCAAAATCTGCTAAAAAATAAAATATGTCTAATAATAAAAGTTCTTCCATCCATAATACCAATCCTGTGACATCTTGAAGAAGGTGGGGACCATGTAATAGAAACATGTAGAAAGTTGTAAAGAAAAGATATGATGTTGATAAGTTAACTTGAAGAAAAAATAAGTAAGGTCAAATGTTTCCGGACCAGAAATCTATACAGAAGTCATAAGTATATCTCAAATATACTTATTCTCAAATATCTTGTCAAATATACTTATTTGAGAGATACTTATGAATTCTGACTTGTTTGCTGGGGATCTCCATCTGTGTGCTGATATGACCATATCTAAAATACTGTGGAATTTGGAACACTACATTCTAAGAAGAACATTGTCGTCAGAGAAGGATAACCTGAATGGAAAGAGTTTAAAGATGCAAATGAAGATGATGTGGATGACTAACCAAAGATAATTTAAGTGGTGAAATAATAACCACCCTTAAATGCCTGAAGAACAGCAAAACAAAATAGAATTTAGATTCTTTCTTGGTATCATGGAGTAAAGAATAAGGACCAATGGGTAAAAATTCCTCCAACACTTTCTAATTAATAGAAGAGAAAATGACTAATAGCTTGTGCTATACATTAATGGAAGAGCTGCCTATAGAGAGATTTAAGAATCACTTCAATAAGCAAACCAAGACTGAAGAATGATCTCTGTTAGATTCATAGATGAAATTCATTCATAAATAGGAGAGATGAGACTCAACTATTGATAATGTCTGTTCTGACAATATGATCCTTTAACTATGTTGAGTACACATATTTTCTAATGGGACTCAAATAAGTGATTGAAAGATTTTCAATTCTTGCCTAGACATATTTATCTACGTTCTACTTCTACTGATATGCATAAAAACCATTTGTATATGGAAGGGTACTAAGATAAACATAAATAATATTAATCAACTTCCATTGTTAAATTCTCATTAAATATTTAAGAATTTTTCCCACACCCTCATTTAAACCTTCTCTCTCTACTATCTCTCTTAATTCAGTCCTCATCAACTCTCTCCCCAGGATGATTGCAACCGTTTCTGATTTGGCGTTGTTTTCTCCACATCATCTGCTATTCATTCTATGTTCCCCAGTAATATCAATGTGACAGAGTCGGCCCAGTGAGCCCCCTCCTCCAGTTAAAACAGGCTGATGGCTCCTCTCTACCCATGAATAAAGGCTAACCTTTTAATCATAGGACTGGAGATCCTTGACTCATGGACTCTGCCTCTCATACCTGCCTTATCCCCTGCTGTCCTTCCCCTGGAAATGTCCCTCCAGGAATAATGGATCTACTATAATCTCCAAAGGGGACATGCCGTCCCACATTTTTAAGACCTTGCACATGATGCTTCAACTGCTTTGAATATTCTTCCCCAGTACATATTCATTTTGACCAACTTTACTTTTTAATCATCAAATACAAGTTATTTATTAATAAGATTTTTAAATAATATGTTTTATCTCCCCAACAATTTATACTCAGATAGAACTACTTGAGAATAAAGTGGAAAAGAAATAAGAAACAACAGTCATTACATTGAATTATGTTCTATATAACCTATTCCACAATCAGTTCCCTTTGATTTTCTTGATTCTAGAATGTCAAGTCCAGTACTTCCATCACTGTGTTTTGAGCATTTTATTAAAATGTACTGTTCTCCATGGTAACTATCAGTTTTCCAAACTTTTGAGAAATGTGAGGCTGGGTGTGGTGGCTCACACCTGTAATCCCAGCACTTTGGGAGCTCAAGGCAGGCGGATCAGCTGAGGTCAGGAGTTCAAGACCAGCCTGGGCAACATGGTGAAACCCTGTCTCTACTAAAAATACAAAAATTAGCTGGGTATAGTGGCATGCACCTTCAATCCCAGCTACTCAGGAGGATGAGGTTGGGAAATCAGTTGAACCCAGGAGGCAAATGTTCCACTGAGCCAAGAGTGCACCACTGCATTCCAACCTGGGAGACAGAGCGAGACTCCATTTCAAAAAAAAAAAAAAGGAAAAGAAAAAGAAAGAAAGAAATGCGGTAATATTGTGTTCCTTCTTATGAAAAACAATTACCAACTTATAAATATTAATCTTATTTTCCTTTTGCCATGTACTATACCTCACCCAAGAGCCCTGATCAAATGCAGACTGTGCCTTCTGATGTCAGCCTAATAAAAATGCTCTGCTTCTAAAATACAAAAATAGACTACTTTGCATTTTAAATGGGCAGCACACAATTTTATTTACGTGTCCAGTTACATAACATTCATCACCCTCAATATATATTATGCATAGTTTAAGCATGCTTTAAGTATAAATCTTTTCATACATGCATATTTAAAAATAGATTTGGCATCCTTCCTATAAGACTACATGCAGGTGTGGTACTTTGGTGAACTACAATAAAAGAAATTCCATAAAGATGAATTTAGTCTGATAACTGGAACCCCCAATAGTACATCATAATAATCAAAGCTTTAAATGCAATAATGTTTAGGAATTGAGCTGGCACCAGGGAGACTAAGTTCTCAAGTCAATATTTGAAAATTGGAGCTGTTGTGTGAAATGAAGTGCTAAACTGGAGAGCTGCCAACAGCTGAAAGCCCACATACAGGAGCTGTGACTGAGAAAATATAGCGTTTCCAAATGAAGCCAAGGAGGAGATATACAAGGAGAGTTTGTCTGATTATCATGTCTTGTACTAGCCCAGTCTCTGGACTCAGGCTTTTTATTGCTCTCCTTCTCTTCCTGTCCATAGATACCTTAACTTAGAGTTCCTGTTTCCCTGAATGAACGTGGGTATGCTTAGCTGCTCTTTGGAACCAAGGAAGAACAGAAAAATACAATTATTTTTTGGTGGTGAGGGGCACTTGGTTTTTGTGTCAGCCCTGTTAAGATAAACATGACACGCCATTGTATAAGATGCAGAGATACATTCCAAACAAATTGAGAAAACCGTATTTGTTCCAGAGTTGGGAGAACCTTAATGTTGTGATCATCCCCCTAAAAAAATTCAGGTGGAAATATTAAACACATTCTAAATTAAGCACCTGGACATTCACTAAATATGTATGTTTTTTCATCCATTCAGTACAAAAATCTTAAGCTCCTTAAGTTTTTTCTTCCATTCAGTACAAAAATCTCAAGAGCCTTTGTGTATCTCTCACAGACACAAAAGGGTGCTACAGTGTCTGCTTTGGGAAGAAGAGATATGAGACCCTGATATTGTTTCAGTCACAGTTCAATCAGGAAAAGAGACCCTGTGCTATGTAATTCAATAGAGAAAATTTGATATGTGAAATTAGATATAGAGGTGTTGGAAGAGCTAAAACACTAAACAGGGGACTTGGAAGCAACCAGAGATTATCAACAGCAAAAAGCTGCCACAACTCCAAAGGCTGAAAACATATGGAGATGAGAAATCATGACCAGATCTCAGAGACCAGCCATTATGGTGGGAGTTTGAAATAAGATGGAAGCTGAACAGCTGAAGCAAAAACTGTAGAATGAAATGGTTTTTGACAGGAAATGAATCTGTAGAGGAGACAAACCATCTGTCAGAGATGCTACTCAAACAGGAGTTGGACAGGATCAGGTGGCATTTTTCTTTTTCCCACCCTCCAATCTCCTATCAGTGTCTCCCACTGGCCAAACCTGGCAGGAAGCCAGGGCCAAGGAATGCTGGGAAGTGTAGTTTTGGAGTTCAATTTTATAAAAGAACAAAACAGCAAAGATAGGAAATGAATCAAAACAAACTGGCAAATTATTGACCCAGTTACACACTGTAACAGAGTAAACTCTTATAAATAGGATAGAAATAATTTGATTTGTAGTTCTCTTTCCCTAAAACTGCCTTCTGGTATAGAAAATTTAATCTGTGGAGAAAGACTGTGACATAGAGTTAAGGGATACAGAGTTGATCTACCTTCCAATGACAACTTTGTCATTCATGAGTTCCTGGGCTGGTATAAATGTAATTCCACCTATCACACAAATTTTGGCTAAAGTCTTAGAGTGTGCTGGGGTAAAGAGAGGTGGGTGTTTTAATATAATCTTAAAAATAAAATTCTGAGCTAGGTATGATTTTATAAAATTAAACACTCCATTTTATTGTACAAACTGTGGACTTACACACACACACACACACACACACACACACACGTATACATACACAGAAATTTCCACAAACAGGAGAACAAGAAGAATATATAGCCAGAAAAGACTTCAAGAGAGAAGGTTCTTGAGCATAGTGTTAAAGTAGTTTTGATTAATATGGGAGGAGGATACAATACTAGTCTTCAGGTAAAAGCAAAAAGAAAGTGAAAGCACAAATGAAGATGGCCTTTCTTGATTCAATGAAGTAGCTGTTCTGATTACCAAAGAGGATATGGGTTAGGGAGACTGGGAGCAGAAGATAGTTGAATATTTGCATGGGATTAGCAGATAGACTAAAGCATCGCATAGGCCAGCAGCTATTTTCACAGTTTTGCTGCCCAAACCCACAAGCATCAGTAACAGTGGCTGTGATTCAGGGGTGGGGAGACAAAAAATGCCCCTTCTATGCCCCTTTTCTAATAAAATTTGGGTGGGAAAAAAGCACAGGAGGGAAATATTTAACATCCTTCCTTTGAAGAATATCAGGAAATGTTTCCTCTAATCTACTTCCTAACGCATTTTAAATGTGTTCCTTCCTCCTCTTAGCCATTCTTTAGCCCTATTGTGAATTCACTTACCATTATCAAATATATTTATACTTATTTATGGGTCTCTCTAGCCTCCATAACTAAGTTATAATTTCCTTAAATAAGAACAGAGGTGATATCTACTTATATTTACCCTGTCAATGGTCAAGACATATCACTATTATTTCTTTAGTGTCTTATGAGCCTTTTTCAAATTATTCACTCAATTGCTGCACAGGCAACGGGTTTGTCCCTTATCATCAGATAGTTACATTTTTATAAAATGTCCTTAGTAATCAACACAACTGATTATAATTAAAATAATGTTTTAGTTCCTGTGGAATGCACTTCTTAGACTATTTTTTATCCATGATATTATTCACTATATGGTAATGTGATAATGGAAGTCCACTGTCTTTGGATGTTCCTATTAAATATTTCAATTTATCCCATGAACATGAATTTCACTTTTAGAGTAGAAAGTATTCATTTTACTATGGAAGAATAGGCCCAGTAAGCCTAAAATGAAAATGACATATTTTATAAATAGGTAATAATATCCAAAGACAGTTTTACTGCCTAGAAACCTTCAGATTTAATGTTACATAAATAAAATATCCATTTTATAGCAATGCTCTACCATCTGCAGTCATGTAAACTGAATTTTGCAACTGACTATCTATTCACTGATTTAAAAACATAGACTGATTATGAAGCAAAATATTAGAAGTCAGTTATTCAGCTGGACAGAAAGAAGAACAAATATTTATTTGAGAAGTCTGATCTCACCATCAACATCAAACATGAGTATATATTTTCACTCTTAATATTTAGAGTATATTCAGTGTTTGGAAAAAGGTGAGCAGATTAGACATAATTTTGTTCCATTCAACATCTGTAGAACCTTACTGGTGCTGTAAATCAATCAATAAAATAGTTGGAATTGTTCAACTCTACATCCACAGAGCCTGTTATATGATAAAATGGACACAGTTACACTGTTTATAAATACTTTCCTGAACTCTGAGCTTAAAATATTACCCTCTTTCTTCTTACTCTAGCTAAAACTAGTAGACAGAATAATGACCTCCAAATATGTCTATGTCCTTATCCCCAGAAAATAAATTTATTATCTTATATGGCAAAAGGGACTTTGTAATGTGACTAAGTTAAGGAACTTGAGATAGATTATCCTGAATTATCAAGGTGATCCAAAACTTATCACAATGTTCCTTATAAAAAGCAGGAAGATTAGAGTCAGAGAAAGAGAGAGGATGCTGGAAGCAGAAGTCAGAGAGAAAGCCATTGAAGGTGCAAGGTTTCAGGTCTTGAAGTCAGAGGAAGTGGTCACTAAAATGCAGGTAGCCTTCAGAAGCTGGACAGGCAAATAAAGGGACTGACTCACAGAGCTTCCAGAGGAACGCAGTCCTTTAAACACCGTGCTTTTAAGATCTATAACCTTCCAAACTGGAAGATAAATTTGTGTAGTTTTAAAACACTAATTTTATGATGGTTTGTTATAGAGCAATAGAAAACTAATACACCAATAATCTTGAACACTACTGTATCTACCTTACCGCTCCTTGTCACTCTCATCCCACCACCATCTGGGTTCCTCACTTTTCTTTTCCTAAACTGGTTACCTTTACTGGCATTCACTGGTCACCAATAATGCTGATGTTGCCAAATCCAGTGATGCTTTTTTGGCTTTTTCTTACTTGATTGCTCAGCCTGAAGCAGGAAAAGTCTTCTGTCTGTGTACTCCATCCATTGGGCTCCTCAGTTTGCAATATTACCTCCCTCAGTTTCCATCTAGTAATGAGTCATGTGGTAGGCAACTTCTAACCTGGCTCCCAATGACTCCCCTTCCTTGTATTTACATCCTTATGTAATGCGCCTGTGAGGGTGAGCTGAACCTAGTAAATTGTTTCCAATTAACAGAATATGTCCAAAGGGATGGTATGTTACTGATGGCAGCAGCCCATCTGCAGCACCTGTTACAAGGATGTCAACCGCAGCAGGGAAGACACGGCTGGGGCTGTGCACTCTGTGGAGTTGGCGATAGCCAGGAGCAGGTGATCTCAGCAGGAGCCCCATGCCATACTGAGTTTGTGGGGTAGAAGCCCATGCTGCTATGTACAACTGCGGCCACGCAGCCGTAGCTCTGAACCTGGGCATCCGTGCACCCTTGGGGGCCTGGGAAGCCCTCTGGCCCTGCAGGCTTGGAAGTGCCTACTCTCACTTTCTGGCCTCTCCCCACTCCAGGTGCCTGCTTTAGTGTGGAACAAGGTAATGGCTGAGCCTGGATGCTGATGCAACCAAGCTGGGTGTGCATGCACTTGGAACAGCATGAACACACCAGCCCCCTGCTGCCTCAGCCTCCTCTGGGCTTTGGGCACCAACCAGCACAGGAGAGAGGCTGGCAGTGGTGACTGAGGGCAGCTCAGCACAGGCCTGCAAGTGCCCCTTGGCATGGAAAGCCTGGGTGCTGTGGACAGCATGTTGATGGTGATGGGAGGCAGACAGTTTCCTGGGTAGGAGGGGGCAGGTCTCCAGTGAAACCCCACCTTCAAGCCAGGGACAGCCTGAAGCCTGGGGTTGGAGTGCCAGTTACCAGTGTTGTCTATGACAGGGAGTGAGAACTTCCATGATGCCTTTTGGCCAATTAGATGGTGCTTTTTCCAGGCCCACCCATAGCCACCTATGGACCAATCAGCATGCACTTCCTCCCTTCTGAGCCCATAAAAACCCCAGACTCAGTCAGACTCAGAGACTAGTTGGACAACCTGCCTACAGATGGGAACTACCTACTTTGGGTCCTCTCTCATTTGAGAGCTGTTCTGTCACTCAGTAAAGCTCGTCTGCCTTGTTCACCCTCCAGTTGTTCATGTAACCTCATTCTTCCTGGACCTGAGACAAGAATCCAGGACTTGCCAAATGGTGGGAGCAAAAGGAGTTGTAACATGTCAACTTACCAAGCTGAGATTAGTCATATGCTCCTGGACAGCAGCAGTGAAGAGTGGCAACTCTTCTGCTGGCCCAGACCTTGGGATTCTTCAAGCTAGAGTTGCTGTAACACTATAGCCCTCCTGCCCTCTGCCAGCACCATGTGACTGCCACGTGTGATGGGAAACAGCAGCAGGGTTGGGCCCAGGAGCTTCAGGCCAGAGTGGGGTGGCAGGAGTGAAAGAGCTGTAACACAAACGGGCTGAAACACACCTCCTGGAACACACCGCTCTTGCCCCAACTCACCATGTTGTGGGTGTCAAGAAGTAGAAAAGAACTGTGGCCATTCCGGGAGCCCAGATCTCAGGGTTCCCTGAATCAGTATTTTGACATGCTATGACACCCTCTTTGGGGCTTTACAATTCCTGACATCTCTGAGCTTTTGGGTGCCCTGTGTCCACAGTAGAAGATGCTGGTGCCCACAGTGGAAGATGATGATGCCCACAGTGGAAGATGTGGTGCCCACAGTGGAAGCCACTTGCAGTATTTCTGGTCCAGCCATAGCCTCCCATGTAGCCAGCACCTATACTGGCACCTGGAGCTTCCTGCCTCACCACAGCAGCTGCCATGCCTGACTGTGCACAGTGGCTAAACTCCATGCTTTCTCACTCACACACCCCTTGCTGCTCCACTCCTGGCTCACCTTTGGCCGACATGGGATCTGGGATGGTATCACAAGCCAAGTGCAGCCTGCAGGGCCGAGTGGGTGGAACAAGCCCAGCAAGCATCAGTAAAACTCAAGCAGAGGCACCACCAGCCACAGAGGTTTCTGGCTAACAAAGCAAAACCCAAAGGATCCTGTGACATTATTGCTGAAATGAAGTTACAAAAAGATAGTGACTTCCATCTGCCGTACGCTTTTACCCTCTTGCTTGCTTGCTCTGATGAAGCCAGCTGTCATATGAACTGCTCTATGGAAAAGTCCATTTGGCAAAGAACTGATGGAGCCTTCTGGCCAACAGCCATAGAAAACCTGGGGTCTCAGTACAACAGCCACAAAAGAAGTGAGCCCTGTTAACAACAACGTAAGTGACCTTGAATTTTAGTCTTCCCCCAGTGGAGCCTTGAGATGAGATTGCAGTCTGTCCAATACCAGCATTGTAGCCTTGTGAGAATTTGAGGCAGATGCACCCACCTAAGCTGCACTGCTTCCTAAACCACAGAAACTATAAGATAATAAATGTTGGCTGTCTCAAGCCATTATGTTTTAAGGTAACATGTTACACAACAATAGATAACTAATACAGGTGTTCATAAACAAGATATACCTAGACATGAGGAAGATAGGACTCATGATTGTGTAACCAGACCTCACAGTTAAAAAGCAAACCATGAGGTCTCTTAACAAGCACAGAAAAAGCAATGTATTGTTGTCTCATGAATTGAAACACACTTTAGGAATCGTAGTCCAGGATTTAACTCACCCCCAATTTACCAGGTTATCTCACTCTCCCTCCAGCAGCCGAAGTCTGTTGTCTCCCACCTTCTTGCTTCACCGTGGTAAAAACTCAGTTCTGCTTTTATTGTTTTGCTTCTGCTGCTTTCTTTTTTGCTTTTGTTGTTGTTGTTGTTTTCTATCTTTTGGCCAAGCAGTTACCTCACCCACTCTTCTTTCTCATGGCTTTTACTTGCATGTGCTTTGGTTACCTCATCAACCCTGCTGCTTGCTTTCTCTGTGTGTGACACTTGTATTTCATTTGCTAGGGCTGCCATGAGAAAGTGCCACAAACTGGCTAAAGAACAGAAAGGTATTGTCTCACAGTTCTGGAGGCTAGAAGGCCAATATCAAAGTGTTGGCAGGACAGCTTCCTCCTGACAGCTGTGAAGAAGAATCTGTTCCTTGTCTTTTTCATAGTATCTGCTTTTGTTGTTGTTGTTGTTGTATTTTTTGTCATTCCTTGGCTTGTAGAGGCATCACCCCCACTATCTGCCTTAATCTTAACACGATGTTCCTCTACGTGCGTGTTGGTGTTCTAAGTACCCCTTTTTATAAGGCGACAAGTCACATTGGATTGGGGTCTTACTTCAGTAGGACTTCTTTCTAACTTAACTAATTGCATTAGCAACAATCCTATTTCCAAATACGAGCATATTCTGAGATACGGTGAGTTTGCATTTCAACATATGAATTTTGAGGGAGACATAATTTAAACCATAACAGCACCTGCTGCCACCCCTGTTGTATAACCCCAGATTCCTGGTAAAAAGAGCCCTATTGATCCACTTGGTCATTGCTGATGTATTTGATCAGGGTTCTTACACCAGGACTTCCTTACAGAATTATAAATTTGTTGAATTTTGATAAAAGACCACGTGGCCCAGATCATAGTCATCTGTGTATCTGGATAATTAACTACAGAGGGCTCATTCCCTCCACAGTGAGCTGTGAGAGATAATCACTTTAAGAGGAGTTATGGGGAAAACAGGCACAAATTCTCAAGTTTGCCCTCTCCATTAAAACTTAGATGACATTTCCCCCTCCCCTACAATTTTATACCCTCCTCCTTGGTGCTCAGCTTTAAGCCATTCTTTCTCCACTTGCTGTTTAAATCTTAGTTCTTCAGGACCTTGTCCATAGCCCTATCCTCTTTTTTTTTTCTCTAAACAAATTTTTGGCAACTTCATCTAAATCTATAGCTTCACCTCTGACTTTGGATTTCTGAGTGTATTCCCATGGCCCAAGCCACTCTACTAAGCATATTTATTCAACTACTTGCTTACCTTGTCTACCTATATGTCCTGTGAGTACCTTAGACTCAACAGATCCAAACCAGAACTCACCAGTTCACCATCCACAAAGATGCCTCTCCCCGAGCCCCAAGCTTACCCTATATTGGAATCCTCCCAACCCCTCCAATGGAAACACTGGCAGTGCCTTCCTCTCACCACTTACCCTGACACATTCACTCAGTTACTGAGGCCTATGGCTTCCTCCTGCATATTTCTCAAATTTTTCCCCTTGTAGCTATTCCTACCATTGTACCTTAATTTAGGACCTCCCCACTTCTTTCCTGGATTATATAAACTCTCAATTCAGCTTTCAGAATATTATTTTTCAAAGTATAAAAGTAATTTCATCAAAACAGCATGGTACTGGTACCAAAACAGAGATATAGACCAATGGAACAGAACAGAGGTCTCGGAGGCAACACAACATATCTACAACCATCTGATCTTTCACAAACCAGACAAAAACAAGCAATGGGGAAAGGATACCCTGTTCAATAAATGGTGTTGGGAAAGCTGGCTAGCCATATGCAGAAAGCAGAAACTGGACCCCTTCCTGACACCTTACACTAAAATTAACTCCAGATGGCTTAAAGGCTTAAACATAAGACCTAACACCATAAAAACCCTAGAAGAAAATCTAGGCAAAAC
This sequence comes from Sapajus apella, assembly GCF_009761245.1. NCBI lineage: Eukaryota > Metazoa > Chordata > Mammalia > Primates > Cebidae > Sapajus > Sapajus apella. The sequence goes on along the minus strand of NW_022436949.1, from coordinate 25,412,894 downwards.
CATTCAGGACATAGGTGTAGGCAAGGACTTCATGACCAAAACACCAAAAGCATTGACAACAAAAGCCAAAATAGACAAATGGGACCTAATCAAACTCCACAGCTTCTGCACAGCAAAAGAAACAGTCATTAGAATGAATCGGCAACCAACAGAATGGAAAAAAATTTTTGCAGTTTACCCATCTGACAAAGGGCTGATATCCAGAATTTACAAAGAACTAAAACAGATCTACAAGAAAAAAACTAACAAGCCCATTCAAAAGTGGGTGAAGGATATGAACAGACACTTTACAAAAGAAGACATACATGAGGCCAACAAACATATGAAAAAATGCTCATCACTGGTCATCAGAGAAATGCAAATTAAAACAACATTGAGATACCATCTCACGCCAGTTAGAATGGCGATCATTAAAAAATCCAGAGACAACAGATGCTGGAGAGGATGTGGAGAAATAGGAACACTTTTACACTGGTGGTGGGAGTGTAAATTAGTTCAACCATTGTGGAACACAGTGTGGCGATTCCTCAAGGACCTAGATATAGAAATTCCATTTGACCCAGCAATCCCATTACTGGGTATATATCCAAAGGATTATAAATAGTTCTACTATAAGGACACGTGCACACGAATGCTCATTGCAGCACTGTTTACAATAGCAAAGACCTGGAACCAACCCAAATGCCCATCGATGATAGACTGGACAGGGAAAATGTGGCATACATACACCATGGAATATTATGCAGCCATCAAAAATGATGAGTTTGTGTCCTTTGTAGGGACATGGATGAACCTGGAAACCATCATTCTCAGCAAACTGACAGAAGAGCAGAAGATCAAACACCGCATGTTCTCACTCATAGGTGGATGTTGAACAATGAGAACACATGGACACAGGGAGGGGAGCACTACACACTGGGGTCAGTTAAGGGGGAAATAGGGGAGGGACAGTGGGGGGTGGGGAGCTGGGGAGAGATAGCAAGGGGAGAGATGCCAGATGTAGGTGATGGGGAGGAAGGCAGCAAATCACACTGCCACGTGTGTACCTATGCAACAATCTTGCATGTTCTTCACATGTACCCCAAAACCTAAAATGCAATAAAATAAATGGGGAAAAAAAGTTATTTCATTATTTCCCTACAAAAAATCACTTTATAATATCTGATATATTAGGGATAAATTTGAAGCACACAAAATATTTAATGTCTAGGACTCTGCCTATTTTTCTAGGCCTTCATCTCCTTCTGTATCTTAAGGAATACCTACTGCAAGATATTAATAAACCATAATAAAAGGATTCAGTGATCAACTGCAATCTAGTCTTGTTCATCTTCACAAAAATACTCTCTGGAATTTGATTTAGATATAATTTATGTTAGCATTTGTCCAAATTCCCACTGAATCCTGTATGCTACATTAGCACAGTCTTTACCACATTGTGCTATAATAATCAATTTACTTAGTTGTTTCCCCTATTAGAAAATAAATTCCTTGTAGACAGAATCTATTTTGCTTTATGCCCCCAGAGCCTAGTGGTATGCTCAGTAAGTTGTTGTTAAATAAATGTATAAATATATTAAATGATGTAGTGAATAAACTGCAGTTTTTACCTTTAAGGAATCATATTGGAGGAAACACATGTTTAATGAATAATTATAATACCACCGTAGATGTCTGCCACTAAGGTGATACTAACAAAGTGCTACAGGCTAGAATGAGAAGGGATATGTCTTGAGGGAAGCTGAGAGTTGAAGAGGATGGAGTCTGATATTCTTGTTAAGGAGATTGAGACAAGATGAGATTTAAGATACCATTCAACATCCTAATCCTGGAAAAATGATGTCTCACAAGTCCATCCCTTTGGAAGAATCATTCCTTCAAGTGGATAACCACATGAGTCTTTGCTTTCAATCTAAAAAAGCAGCTTTTACAAGTTCACACAATAATCTGCCCAAGTCTAGTAATTTGATGAGAAAACTTTGCAGTCTAAGGAAAGGGTTTTGTGGCAGAGCTTGTTAACAATATGAAGGGCTGCTTTATAAGACAGCAAATTCCCTATCACTGGAGATGTCCAACCAAAAACTAGATAACCTACTTTTAGGGATTTTTTTTTAAAAGTTGCCCCCATACTGGGTGGAAAGATGACTCATTTTATATAAAGTCAATTCCAAGCATGAAATTGACTATTCTATTATTTGTTTCTAATAGTTACCAATAAAACTCACCTTTTTAGGTCTTAATGATATAAATTATAATGGAATTACTTTGTTTTTAAAAAATTGATAGAATTATTTTACTTTTTAAAGTCTGTATTTTCCAGGCTTCATATCAGACAGCACATAAAAGACATGTTCCTTCTGTCCATTAAATTTCTCAAACTTTACTTTTTTCTTCCACCTTTAACACTATTTATTAATTTTAGTTCTGTTTACTGTTTGTATGTGCATGTGTGTGTATGCTTGTGTACACACATGAGGGAGAGAAAGAGAGAAAGTATGCTCTATGGAGTTGGATGTTAAGAGAGATTTATTTTTGTTCTTTCTAAAACACTTGTTCAAAAGAGTTACATTTGCAGCACATTACAAGGTTAACAAGGGATTTGAATCTTAAAGTGCTATTCATCTTGAAAGAGCAAGTGTCCAGTCTTCTATAAATGGAATGCCATGATATTTTTAGATAAGCGTTTTCTTTTTGCCACGAGGATCAGGACATGATGATCAATGTACAGTCTGATTAGCAAACCTATTTAAACCTATGAATGGCTGCAGCTCCTTATTGTTATTTGCAATAAGTCTGTGGCAAGCCTATTCCCTTAGTAAGGGTGCATTATTTAGTTCATAAATTTAAAAGAACAAAAAACCTTTCAAAGAATTCAGGCTTATTTAGTAATAACAGAACATGGAAGTTTGAAGTGAGAGTTCTATCTCGTTAAGTAGGGCACCAAAGTATATTTTCAACCTAAGGTTTCTTAAAGAGTTTCACTGACATCTATTTTGCTAGATCTAGATATGCTCACCCAGAAGGCAGCGTCCAAAGACCAATCATTTTAACAGGTTACCCCCAACATACCCAGGAGAAAAGCAGACTCAGAATGTTAAGTAGAAACAAAACAGGTAGGTGATTGGTACTTTATTAGACCGTTGCAGATGAGAAAATCATGTCATGAAAAACGACCCCCTAGATAGGTTGTGGGGATACTTATGAGAATGTATGAAGGGCAGTCTATAAGCAGGGAGTTTTGTGTGACTATGATTCTGTCACTGTGAAGGAAAGTTCTGGAAGGCTCATCTGCTGTACTATAAAAGATGTTCCCCTGCATTTTCATATCTGACCCTCCCTTTCTTTACAGCTTCTTGCTGAGGGATCATACAATAAAAAAACTATCATTTTAACAAATGTGTGCTTTTAAAAGTAGACACATTTTCAAGTCATATTCCATTTCTTCCTTGGTCTTGCAGCCACCTCACTTTTATACATAAAGTTACAAAACTCTTTAATGGTAGGGGTTTCAATAAGCTTCTAAATTTGGAGAGGGGACTAGTTCATACAAATCACTGCCCCAGGGCATGTACAGAGGGTTTTTCTTTGAATGATCAGTGCCCTTCCCAAGATGAAGGTTCATGATAACCTTCAGGGAAAGGAACAAGAACCTGTTATTTAGCAGATAAGGACTTTATGGTAAACTGGGGATTATTAAATTCAAATGGCAAGCAAGCCGACCCCAGGGAAGACTGACATATATCTATAACTACCAGTTCTATCAAAGGAAACAAAAGGAGTTAGAACACAAAATCTTCAGATCCCTACCTAGTTAACGACCTCCTTGAATAGTCCTTATATTACCCAAATTTAGAAAGCTTCACCATCGCTTTACTAATGGTGTTGTCATCAGTCTTCAGTTGGACTCCTCTTTCCACAGAGGGCCTGGAACATGAATGAATGGTTGAGGAGGAAATTAAGTTTCTTAAAACTTAAATGGATTCTGTCTCTGATGGACTATTGTAACAGGACTCTGCACAGGTAATCCCTCTGTCTTAGGTGTCTGCCATCTTCTTATGTAGAAAATCTTGGGCTGCCTTTGACAGTTGTAATTACATATGACCATTGTTTTCTAATTTATCTAGCTACTTAGAAGCCACAACTTTCACTTGTGGCTACTTCATGTTCTACATAACAGTAGAATATGGCATATAGTCACTTGTTCAGTGAATACATGATCTGCAATTGAGGAGACAAGCTCTTCTAAAACCAGAAAACAGCAATTCCTTGCAAGACAGGTTATTCCCAAGAGGAATTTTCATGTCACTTTTCACGTATAGGCATTATAATAAGCTTATTCCCTTGGGAATCATTTAAAAGAGAAAGTAAATTTGAAATATTTTGAGGTTTTCTTATAGCTAATCTACATAGCATAGGAAAACAAATAGTATTTCCTAAGCTAGCAATCACAAAAAAGGTAGTTAGAACTTACATAATTAACTCATTATACATCTATTTTTTAAGAAGATGAAACCAGGTCCCATCACAGAAATCTCAGAAAAAAATGAGTAGATTTAAAAATATTTACTGTACTGTCTTGCTTTGGGATTTTAGCACACTCTCTTGCTTTCATTCAAGTAACTCAAACACAGAGAAATGAGATTGCAGCCCATTAACCCCAGGAGAACACTGGCCTGGAATGAGATGCCACCTTTACCATCAAAACCTTTGATTAAGAAAAGTAACTGAACAGGGTAGTGTGACAAAATGTGTAAGCCATCAGCATTGTTGGCTTTGCCAATGCTCCTTCTCTGGGTCATGTTGGAGCCTTTGTGACATGAGCAGCAATTGTTGTGGGGTAATTATATGTAGTTACATAAAATGGACGAATGCCAGGCAAGCAAATTGTGTAAAAGGACTGGTTGTGTTCCTTGTTAAATGCTTTGTCAAGCTGACCATGCCCTTTATTTATCTCTAACACAACATGCTTATTCTGCCCCATCTACTGTATTCACCCTGCAAATTTATGAGGCTCTATTAATCTTCTGCCCTGCTGACTATCTCTGTTGCAAAGTGTCAGCAGACTTTTGTACCTTGCTAATGTACAAAGGGCTTCCTATGAGTAATATCAGCATTTTGCCTTTTAATTGCACATATAATTTTTAGGTCTTACAGCTAATAAGGGAATTGAGACCACAGTTCATCACTGTCTTGAATGGTACTCCAGGGGTGTGGGGACTGTGGAAGCTGAGAGAAGAATATAGCTGTTCTGGTTCCAAGCAATAGTTTCTCTCATTATAATGGTACCATCTCTACTGTAGTGCTAAGGATCTGTCACTTTTCCCTTTATACACCCTACTTTTCTGGGGCTTTACAACTCCATAGTAAAAATGTACTTTTTTGAGAAAACTTCATGCTGGATCTTAGCTCATATGTATTTTTATAACCTTTCATATCAATTGCAAAAGAAATTAGCGGTGTGATTTTTAGAATCAAAGAAACCAATGTTACCTATTGGACAAACTCCTGAGTATCTAAAGCTTTCAAATGGGTGCACTTTTGCTAGTCCTTCCACTGATCTTTTTCTACTGGATATATATTTTTTAAATGCAGACTTAGTTTTAAATATTTTCAAAGAAAATAATGTTTAAAAAATGAGGAATTCGCGTTTTCAATATGAGCATTTTGCTTTTGCATTAATAGCCCTTCACAAACATTTTTACTGTGCCTGAAAAATGTACATTATTGATGAGTGTACTTCTTACTGTGCAAAGCCATTAGGAAAGAAATGAAAGATCTGTGGAAGAAGTTGATGCACAGAGAAGGCTCCGATGGGTGGCATTTTCAGTTAGCAGTTAGGGAGTGTCCATCATCATCCTGCCCAGCTAGGACTCTCATTTGCATTTTTTATAGGTATCTCTGTGAATTACAGCACACCTCTCTTGGCACCTGGCAAAAGATACTTGTGAAATGTGATCACATTAAAATATTGACAATGATTCAATGTTACATTAGGTTGGTGCAAAAGTAATTGCAGTTTTTGCCATTACTTTTGCACCAACCTAATATAACACTGAAGGCAAATTGCTAAGTGTATCAAACAATTAATTTAATTAAGACAGAAATCAGATATTCAGATTTGAAAAGAGGCCATTTAGGGCATATGGGAGGCCTGCAATTTTATCTTGACTGTTTACAATTCTGAACATTGTTTTGGTCTCAACTGCTTTAGCTATGATTCACGGAGCTGGAGTGCAGGTTAATGACTGCATTTCTGTGGCTTTGATTCTGGGTAGAAAGGAAAAAATGACAGGATTGGACTGGCTGAACTTCAATCTGATCCCATCAGGCAGGGAAGTTTCCAGTCAAGCTGAATGCCGTGTGCAGCAACTTGAGCCTTCTGTTTCTCCCTGTGTGGGTTTATATTCCCTCTACATGTGAACATTAACCCATGGGGTTAACCCACCCCATGGCTGGATGGAGGCCTTCTTCTCTTCAGTGATGTGACTTTTGAGGTCCACAGGGTTTTCTTCTTTTACTTGCTTCTGGGAGTTCAGGAATTTTAGGCCGTTTTGGCTGAATTCCTGGGCTATATGTCAAAGCAGAAGAAAGTCTCATAGTAATCCTAGGTGTACCATGAAAGACATGAGGCTAATACAAGATCACAGAGGCTCCCCATGGTTGACAGAGAAAAATCTAAAGTGTTTAGATTGCTAAAATAAAATTCAGAGGAAAAGACTAACTTAAGTGATTATTGTGTGCCATATACTCTTTTCATTCTCCCTTTAATTTGTGTTAATAGATATTACCTTCAGGTTATAAATGATAAAGTTAGGACTGAAATAAATAAATTTTCCTAGGTTCAGGAATCAAATCCAGGCCCCCTGAATCCACCTTTTCTTGTGTCATGGAGTAAAAAACAAACAAAACAAACAAAACAATAAAAGAGATTTGTACATAGCCTAGGATTTATCCTTAAAGTCATCATTTAAAACATACTAGTCCTGTGGTCATTCCACATCCACACTTCTGTCTTGTTATTTTTTTTAGCATATCACATTATTTCATTTCTTTTGTCTCTGCATCTTTTACATACAAAGATGCTGCTGCTACTGGAGTTGATTCCCCCACATCAACAGGGTCTCCTAAAGGTTTTGGTTTCACTGTCATAAGCTTTTTGTCTTAGGATGTTGTTTACCATGATTTCTAAAGACTTTACCTAAATTTTAGTAAAAACAATAACCATTGTTAACTATGTCATAGTAACAATATAACTGAAAGAGTCTTGTTACTCAGGCAAACAGAAGTTTACAGGTGTTATTTTCTTAAATGAAAATCAGTTTGATCAAAGAACAAGAATTGCATAGCCACAAAGGTCCTTGGAACTGTAGATTACATGAAGAATATATTTTCAGAGTATATTTAACAGCTTAAAATCTGTGCTTATTCTAGAATAGTTCTTTTTTGATGTCAGTCTCATCATCAGTGATATTATACTATCTGAGTAATACTGATGAAAACATTGGAAATAAGATTGTGCATTTCCACACACATTAGTTTCTGGAATCCTTGCTTTATACAGATAGATTTCTAATGGGACTATCAAAAGCAGCAGGAATCTGATCTGTACAACAATTATAGATTTTTGAATCAGAAAAAATGGGCATCTTCTTAGAAATGCACCTTTCAAGAAGGAGAAATAAGTTCTCAACAATGTTTTTTCTCTATGATATTTAGTAGAAAACCAATAATATAAAAGTGGTGACCACTTTGATTTATTTCCTCTGTCACTAAGGCCAGTGACCACCTTAGAATATTTTTCATGAAAGGCCTTAATATGGTATTTTAACTGGTAAGTGTATTGATTTATTATAAGAACTATTTCCAACTGTCAATTTGTATTTAGATTATGTGACTGTGTTTGTGTCTTAAAGACAGTGAATCAGAAAACCCAGGTCAAAATCCTGGCTTCATCACCTATTGGCTGTGTAACTTAGGCTAAGTTACCCAACCACTGCTTGCCTCAGTTTCCCCATCTATAAAATGAGGATTAAATTGAACTATCTTAGATTAGATTAGGAAAACATTTTTAAAATTCAAGGTACCTAGTGTTAAATGTTCATTTTAAAACTATTCCAGGGGAGGATCCCAAGATGGCTGAATAAGAGGCAGCTCCGGAAAGCAGATCCCAGCGAGAGAGATGCAGAAGGTGAGTGGTCTCCACAATTCCAAATGAGGTACCAGGTTCATTTTGTGGGTCTGGTTGGACAGTGGGTATAAATCAAATAGGGCAAGTTGCATCAAGGTGGGGCACTGGCACACCCAGGAGATGCATGCAACTGACCAGAGCACCAGGGGTTCTCTCCTTCTGGGACTTTGGTTTGGATACATGCTCCACCCAAGCCCTCTACAACCCACAGAACAGGAGACCTTTGCCAGGCTGAAAAGCCTCAGCAAGCTGCCTGAACAGGGCAGAACAGCAACTTCGGCGGCTCTGGGGCTGTCAGCATAGATTTAGGCAGAAGCACTGGCTGACAGGAAAGCTAGAAGATCAGCTGGACAGAGCTACCTGCCCTCCATAAAGGAAGGGAACTGAAAACAGGGAAACAGCCCATATAGCAGGACAGGCCCTCCCCCCTCTCCCAACCCCTGCACAAAGCCCAGCAGGCTAAAAAACTCTCACTCCAGAGTTTCACACCCAGAGGCCTAATTTTCCTGAGTAAATAAAAGATGCAGCAGCTCCACTGAATCCATGGCAGCCCAGCAGCACCTCTGTAGGCAGACAAAGGAAAAGTCACCTCCCCAAGCAGCTACCTGAGGTCAAAACTATATAAATCCAAGGAGATGGGAAGAAACCAGTGCAAGAAGAATGAAACCATCAAAAATCAGAACACCTCTCCCCCACCATGAGATCACAACTCCTCACCAGCAAGGGAACAAAGCTGGACAGATAACGAATCTGATGAACTGACAGAAGCAGGCTTCAGAAGGTAGGTAATAACAAACTTCTCTGAGTTAAAGGAACATATTCTATCCCAATGAAAGGAACTAAATACCTTGAAAAAAGGTTAGAAGAAACACTAACTAGAATAACCAGCTTAGAGAAGAACATAAACGACTTGATGGACCTGAAAAACACAGCACAAGAACTTTGAGAAGCATACACAAGTTTCAATAGTCAAATAAATCAAGCAGAAGAAAGGATATCAGAGATTGAAGATCAACTCAATGAAATAAAATGAGAAGGCAAGATTAGAGAAGAAAGAGTGAAAAGAAATGAACAAAGCCTTTAAGAAATATGGGGTTATGTGAAAAGACCTAGTCTAAACTTGATCAGTATACCAGAAGACAATGGGGAGAATGAATCCAAGCTGGAAAACACTCTTCAGGATATTATCCAGGAGAACTTCCCCAACCTAGTAAGGCAGGCCAACATTCAAATACAGGAAATACGGAGAACACCACAATGATACTCCTCTAGAAGAGCAACCTGAAGGCACATAATCGTCAGATTCACCAGTGTTGAAACGAAGGAAAAAATACTAAGGGCAGCCAGAGAGAAAGGTTGGGTCACCCACAAATGGAAGCACATCACCCCTCACAGAGGATCTCTCTCCCTACAAGCCAGAGAGAGTGGAGGCCAATATTCAACATCCTTAAAGAAAAGAACTTTCAACCTAGAATTTCATATCCAGCCAAACTAAGCTTTATAAGTGATGGAGAAATAAAATCCTTTGTGGACAAGCAATTGCTGAGAGATTTTGTCACTATCAGACCTACCCTACAAGAGCGCTTGAAGGAAGCACTAATCACAGAAAGGAACAACTAGTATCAGCCACTGCAAAAAAGAACCAAATGGTAAAGACCAATGACACAATGAAGAAATTATGCCAACCAAAAGGAAAACCAACCAAACAGTAATAAAATGGCAGGATCAAATTCACACATAACAATATTAACATTAAATGTCAATGAACTAAATGCCCCAATCAAAAGACACAGACTGGCAAATTGGATAAAAAGCCAAGAACTATCCATGTGCTGTATTCAGGAGACCCATCTCACATGTAAAGACACACATAGACTCAAAATAAAGGGATGGAAGAATATTTACCAAGCAAATGGAGAGCAAAAAAAGAGCAGGGGTGGCAATCCTAGTCTCTGATAAAATGGACTTTAAACCAACAAAAATCAAAAGAAAGAAAGAAGCACATTACATAATGGTAAAAGGATCAATACAACAAGAAGAGCTAACTATTCTAAATATATATGCACCCAATACAGGAGCACCCAGATACATAAAGCAGATCCTTAACGACCTACAAAGAGACTTAGACTCCCGCACAATAATAGTGGGAGATTTTAACACTCCACTGTCAACACCTGAGACAGATCAATGAGACAGAAAATCAACAAGGAAATCCAGGACTCGGACACAAATCTGGACCAAGCAAACTTAATAGACATTTACAGAACCCTCAACACCAAATCCACAGAATATACATTCTCAGCACCACATTGCACTTACTCTAAAATTGACCACATAATTGGAAGTAAATCACTCCTCAGCAAATCCAAAAGAATGGAAATCATAACAAACCATCTCTCAGGCCACAGGGGTAATCAAATTAGAATTCAGGATTAAGAAACCTACTCAAAACTGCACAACTTCATGAAAAATGAACAACTGCCTTGTAAATGTTGACTGGATAAACAATGAAATGAAGGCAGACATAAAGATGTTCTTCAAAATCAACAAGAATGAAGACACAACATACCAGAATCTCTGGAACATATTTAAAGCAGTGTCTAGAGGGAAATTTATAGCAATAAATGCTCACATGAGAAGAAAGGAAAGGTCTAAAATTGACACCCTATCATCAAAATTCAAAGAATTAGAGGAACAAGATAAAAAAACCTCAAAAGCTAGGAGAAGACAAGAAATAACTAAGATCAGAGCAGAACAGAAGGAGAGAGACACACAAAAACCCCTTCAAAAAAATCAGCAAATCCAGGAGTTGTTTTGAAAAGATCAACAAAATAGACCACTAGTCAGGCTAATAAAAAAAAGAGAGAGAGAAGAATCAAGCAGATGCAATAAAAAACGATAAAGGGGACATCACCACCGATTCCACAGAAATACAAACTGCCATCAGAGATTACTACAAACAACTCTATGCTCACAAACCAGCAAATCTGGAAGAAATGGATAAATTCCTGGACACTTGAACTCTCCCAAGACCAAACCAGGAAGAAGTCAAAACACTGAATAGATCAATAACAAGGGCTGAACTTGAGGCAGAAATTAAGAGTCTACCAACAAAAGAAAGTTCAGGTCTACATGGGTTTAGAGCCCAATTCTACCAGATGTACAAAGAGGGGCTGGTACCATTCCTTCTGAAACTATTCCAAACAATACAAAAAGAGGGAATCCTCCCCAACTCATTTTATGAGACCAACATCAACCTAATACCAAAACCAGGCAGATATGCAACAAAAAAAAGAAAACTTCACAAGGACTTCATGACCAAAACACCAAAAGCATTGAAAACAAAAGCCAAAATAGACAAATGGGACCTAATCAAACTCCACAGCTTCTGCACGGCAAAAGAAACAGTCATTAGAGTGAATTGGCAACCAACAGAATGGGAAAAAATTTTTGCAGTCTACTCATCTAACAAAAGGCTGATATCCAGAATTTACAAAGAACTAAAACAGATTTACAAGTAAAAAACAAACAAGCCCATCCAAAAGTGGGTAAAGGATATGAAGAGACACTTTACAAAAGAAGACATACATGAAGCCAACAAACATGAAAAAATGCTTTTCATCACTGGTCATTAGAGAAATGCAAACAAAACTACATTGAGATACCATCTCACGCCAGTTAGAATGGCAATCATTAAAAAATCTGGAGACAACAGATGCTGGAGAGGATGTGGAGAAATAGGAACACTTTTACACTGATGGTTGGAATGTAAATTAGTTCAACCATTGTGGAACACAGTGTGGCGATTCCTCAAGGACCTAGAAATAGAAATTCCATTTGACCCAGCAATCCCATTACTGGGTATATATCCAAAAAATTATAAATCGTTCTACTATAAGGACACATGCACACGAATGTTCATTGCAGCACTGTTTACGATAGCAAAGACCTGGAACCAACCCAAAAGCCCATCGAGGATAGACTGGACAGGGAAAATGTGGCACATATATACCATGGAATATTATGCAGCCATTAAAATCAATGAGTTCGTGTCCTTTGTAGGGACATGGATGAACCTGGAAACCATCATTCTCAGCAAACTGACACAAGAGCAGAAAATCAAACACCGCATGTTCTCACTCATAGGCGGGTGTTGAACAATGAGAACACATGGACACAGGGAGGGGAGCACTACACACTGGGGTCTGTTGGGTGGAAATAGGGGAGGGACAGCAGGGGGTGGGGAGTTTGGGAGAGATAGCACGGGGAGAAATGCCCGATATAGGTGAAGGGGAGGAAGGCAGGAAATCACACTGCCATGTGTGTACCTATGCAACAATCTTGCGTGTTCTTCACATGTACCCCAAAACCTAAAATGCAATAAAAAAGAAAAAGAGTTAAGTGTGTTTTAAAGGCAGAGCCAACAGGATTTGATGAATTGGCTGATGGAGGTGAGGGAAAAAGAACTAGGAATAGTTCCCCTAGACTTATTGCCTGAACAATGGTGGCACTGGTACTGAGACAGGAAAGAAACTGATGATTTTGTTTGGAGGAAGGGGTGTAGGTTGCTAGGAAATCTCTACTGGACATTTTAAGTTTGAAATCCACATGGAGACATCAAGAAGACAATTATGAGTCTAGGCGTCAGGGAGACAGAGATAGTAGATATAAATTTAAAACTAGTTAATAGAGGCTGTCAATGGAACTAAATGAGGTCACCCAGAGAAAGAGTTGAGATGGAGCAGAGTGTTGGAGAGAGGCAGGGAGGAGAGGTGAGAGAAGAGAAAGAGGGGAAAGAAGAAAGAGAAAAAAAGGAGCTAGGAATAAGCCTTTGACATTCCACATTCAGGAAGTAGGTAGAGAAGGAGTCCGGTAAGAGTCTGAAATAAAGACCCCATGAGGTAGAAGGGAAACCAAGAGCAGGCAGTGCCATCAATGCTCTAAGAGGACAGTGCTTGGTCAGCTACATCCCATCACTCCAGTACTGCTGGGAGGTCAGGTAAGATGAGGACAGAGACATGGCAATGGACTTGGCTGCATGGAGGTCATCTGCTGCCTTCAAAATAGCAGCTTCACCGGCGGCAAGGCAGAAGCTGGGTTTGGAATGGGTTGAAGAGCCCGTGGGAGGTGAAGCTTTGGAGACAGTGAGTATAGAGCACACTTTTGTAAAGATTCAGTGTGAAGGGGAGCAGAGAAATGGCGCATGAATGAGAAGGAGACACCACAGGATAAAGAGAGAGCTTATTTTTGTTCATAGAAGATGCCAGAGCATGTTTGAATGGTGGATGGGATTGATCTGAGAAAGAGGGAGACAGTGGTGACGCAGGAGAGTAAAGCTTCAGGAGTGACCTCTGAAAATGGGAGGGATGGGGTCCAGCTTCCCAAGAGTTGACCTACTTTAAAAAATTAAACACAAAATTGGTAATTTTTCATTTTTTAAGAACATTTGTGCTATACCATGGATATCACACTATCATGAAGACAGCACTGAGTATTATATTTGTATTCCATAAAGTATATCTAATTCCAAAAAAAAAAAAAAAAAAGAAAACTTCAGGCCAATATCCATGATGAACATCGATGCAAAAATCTTCAATAAAATACTGGCAAACAGAACGCAACAGCAAATCAAAAAGCTTATTCATCATGATCAGGTAGGCTTCATCCTGGGGATGCAAGGCTAATTCAATATATGCAAATCTGTAAACATAATCCATCACATAAACAGAACCAAAGACAAAAACCACATGATTATCTTAATAGATGCAGAGAAGATCTTTGACAAAATTCAACAGCCCTTTATGCTATAAACCCTCAATAAACTAGGTATCAATTGAATGTATCACAAAATAATAAAAGCTATTTACCATACCCACAGACAGTATCATACTGAACAGGCAAAAACTGGAAGCGTTCTCTTTGAAATCTGGCACAAGACAAGGTTGCCCTCTCTCACCACTCCTATTCAATAAAGTATTGGAAGTTCTAGCCAGATCAATCAGGCAAGAAAAATAAAGGGTATTCAATTAGGAAAAGAGGAAGCCAAATTGTCTCTATTTGCAGACGACATGACTGTATATTTAGAAGACCCCATCGTCTCAGCCCAAAATCTCCTGAAACTGATAAGAAACTTCAGCAAAGTCTTAGGATACAAAATCAATGTACAGAAATCACAAGCATTCCTATACACCAGTAATGGATAAACAGAGAAACAAATCAAAAGTGAATTCCCATTCACAATTGCTACAAAGAGAATAAAATACAACTAACAAAGGATGTAAAGGACCTCTTCAAGGAGAACTACAAACAACTGCTCAATGAAATAAGAGAGGACACAAACAGATGGAAAAACATTCCATGCTCATGATTGGGAAGAATCAACATCGTGAAAATAGCAATACTGCCCAAAGTAATTTATAGATTCAATGCTATCCCCATCAAGCTACCAATGACTTTCTTCACAGACTGGAAAAAATCACTTCAAACTTCATATGGAACCAAAAGAGAGCTTGCATAGCCAAAACAATCCTAAGCAAAAAGAACAAAGCTGGAGGCATCATTCTACCTGACTTCAAACTAGGCTACAAGTTCACAGTAATCAAAACAGCATGGTACTGGTACCAAAACAGAGATATAGACAAATGGAACAGAACAGAGGCCTCAGATGCAACACCACACATCTACAATCATCTGATCTTTGACAAACCTAATAAAAACAAGCTATGGGGAAAGGATTCCCTGTTTAATACAGTGGTGGGGAAACTGCCTAGCAATGTGCAGAAAGCAGAAACTGGACCCGTTCCTGATACCTTACACTAAAATTAACTCCAGATGGATTAAAGATCTAAACATAAGACCTAATACCATAAAAAAAAAAAACCCTAGAAGTAAACCTAGGCAAAACCATTCAGGACATAGGCATAGGCAAGGACTTCATGGCTAAAACACCAAAAGCAATGACAACAAAAGCCAAAATAGACAAATGGGATCTAATTAAACTCCAGAGCTTCTGTACAACAAAGGAGACAATCACTAGAGTGAACCGGCAACCAATAGAATGGGAAAAAATTTTGCAATGTATCCATCTGACAAAGGGCTGATATCCAGAATCTACAAAGAACTAAAACAGATTTACAAGAAAAAAATAAACAAACCCATTCAAAAGTGGGCAAAGGATATGAACAGACACTTTACAAAAGAAGACATCTATGAGGCCAACAAATGTATGAAAAATGCTCATCATCACTGGTCATTAGAGAAATGCAAATCAAAACCACATTGAGATACCATCTCATGCTAGTTAGAATGGCAATCATTAAAAAATCTGGAGACAACAGATACTGGAGAGGATGTGGAGAAATAGGAACATTTATACACTGTTGGTGGGAATACAAATTATTTCAACCATTGTGGAAGACAGTGTGGCGATTTCTCAAGCATCTAGAAATAGAAATTCCATTTGACCCAGCAATCCCATTACTGGGTATATACCCAAATTATAAATTGTTCTGTTATAAAGACACATGCACACGTATGTTCATTGCAGCACTGTTTACAATAGCAAATACCTGGAACCAACCCAACTGTCCATCAACGATAGACTGGATAAAGAAAATGTGGCACATATACACCATGGAATACTACAGAGCCATAAAAAACAATGAGTTCATGTCCTTCATAGGGATATGGATGAATCTGGAAACCGTCATTCTCAGCAAACTGACACAAGAACAGAAAACCAAACACCACGTTATTACTCATAGGAGAGTGTTGAACAATTAGAACAGGTGGACACAGGGAGGGGAGCATCGTATACTGCAGTCAGTTGGGGGGAGGGGCTAGGGGAGGGACAGCAGGGGGTGGGGAGGGTGGGGAGGGATAATGAGGGGAGAAATACCAGATATAGGTGATGAGGGGATGAAGGCAGCAAACCACCTTGCCATTTATGTACCTATGCAATAATCCTGCATGATCTGCACATGTACCCAAGAACCTAAAGTACAATAAAAAAAAATAACTATTCCAAAATCCTATTTCTTAATTTCACTGCCACTTCCATGAATTTCCCTTAAACCTACTGCATAGAGAAATAATTTTTCTTTAATTTAGAAAGCATATTTGCATAATTAGCTATCCAAAAATAAAAATTCCTAACGTGCCTTTCAAATATATGTTTACAAGTCATGGGGCTAACTACAATAACAGTATAATAAGTCTATTGTAGAAACCAAACGGTATTATAAAATTATAACTGAGAGATGTGTATCCTGTTGGAACTCAAAAAAAAAGTAGCCACTGAAATGGGCAGACTTCAAGGTGATCCCTGAAGCCTTCTGGTATTCAAGCCTTCTGAATATCCAAAGGTATTCAACCCTTCATTTTGAGTATAGGTGAAGCAATTTATTAGTTTCCACATCGTAAGTGACAGGATGTTGCTTCTGGGGTCAAGAGATAAAAAAATTGTGGCTCCTGCTTTGATTAATTACTATCACTCTTTCAGATCACTTACTCAGAGGAAAGTCAGCTGCTTTGTCATGAGGTAGCCTCACGGTAGGTTCATGTGCCAAGAGACCAAGGCCTACCAAACAATACAAGAGTAGTCTTGGAAGTAGATCATCCCCACTAGTCAAACCTTCATATGGGACAGCAGCTCAGGCTATCAACTCAACTGACCCCTGGAGCAACATACAACCAGGGTACCTAGGTAACCTGCACCTAGATTTCTGGCTCATGGAACTGTAAAATGACAAATGTTATTTTCAGCTGCTAAGTTTGGGGATAATTCTTTACATAGCAATAGATAATTAATATCAATACTTCTGAATTTTAAAAAGCTGGCTTTCCAGTGTTACCAGGAGATAACTTAGGGGTCAAACCATTCCCTGTGAGCCAACTCTACTTTATACCCTCTTTAGTACAGCTTCCAAACGAAGAATTATTTCCAGTTTTAAAGGGTTATAAAAAACAAAATGAAACAAAACAAGAATATGTAACAGAGACTATGTTTGGACAGAAAAACTTAAAATATTTACTGTCCTTTTGTAGAAAAGTTTGCTGACCCTTGAGAGAAACCACTGAACTTCCCAGAGGACAGTCAGTCCTTCCAAAGCTACTGGAAGGAACTGCAGCCTGTAGAACACAGTTGTTCAATGTTCCAGATGGTTGACTCTTAAATGAGCCATCTTCTACAGTCTGTGCCAAATGTTTTGTGCATTACTGTGCACAGGAGTAAAATAATAATTATCAACCATTTCTAATCATATCAAGTTATCTGGATAATAAATACTTAGAGAGAGAGAGAGAGAAACAAAGCATCTTATGTGACTATGCATATATTGAATTTTATCTTCAAGTATATATTTAAATTAATGTTCTTAGAAGTCTAAAATTTGGATAAACTGCATGTGTCACAGAACCAGAGTAATTGATGCATGCCAATTTTATCTCCTAGAAGCCAGGAACCCTCAAGCACTTAGGTCCCTAGAACAATCAGTCATCCTGACTGTAGCTGTAGTAGGAGAAAAACAAGCTCCAGACTAGCTCTACTCAAAGCGTGATCCATGGATAAGTGCTTATCTATGAATGTTTGTAGCCAGTCTGTGATAAGATAATGACTAAAACTGAGAGAAAGCATTAATAAGTGAGTATAGCAACGAACTCATCATGTCTTAAATATAATTATTTTAAAAATTGAAGCTTGACTTCTGTATATCTTTTGGATTTTTACTTCATTTTTCTAGAAATCATTGGTTATATTTTATAAAAGTATCAATCCATAAGGAATTGGAACTTTTTAAAAAATGATCTTTTATCACAGAGAGCTTGAGAATACTTTAGGAGGCCAATAAAAGACTCAATGTCTTGAGGTTAAATATTAATGTTTTTATGGCAAAGTCTGTTTTTATCAACAATATCAATATTTTGGTCAATCATAGCAATGAGCCAAAGCCCATAAAATGAAATACATACATACGGGCTGACCAAGGATCTGTCAGAGGCACTTAGAATAATCATATGAGCCCCCCAAAAGTTAGGATGTCTGCCTCTCCTTTCTAGATGCCCTTTTCTTTTGCTCAATATTTAAGCATGATATGTTAAAGGTAGGCATTTGCATCCTCTACTTCCATTAGATGGAAAAGCTCTAAGAATAAAAAGGATTAAAATAGATAAATGAATAGAGCTGTTAAAAACTTACAGCGTAGAGCACAGGAATGACAAACCCTTGACACCAGTCTTGGCCCCTAACTCCACAGTGGACACTGCTATCAATCAGCACTTTCTCTCCTGCAAAGCCATGTCCAACCACAGAAACCTTCTCATCAAAGCATTACAGGAAGCTGCCACCAATCAATCAGAGTGAACATAGGAGCTGGACACTCGTTGCCATCTCTAATATAATGAGAAGAACACAAGTGTCACAAGAATTAGAACTTAACTTGATTCTGACAGTCAGCCATTTGGGCCTCTCTTGTCACCTCTCTAGATCTGGACAAGATCAGAGAAGCTCACATTAAAATTTAGTGTAGCCTTTAAAAAATACTGACCCCTGAACTCCAGCTTTAAAGCCTTTTTTTTTTTTCAGGCTGTCTAATGGCACCTTAAACATTAGTCATTTTTAAAGCTGCCTACATGATTCTTATGCACAGCCAGACTTGAGAATCATTGGATTAGAAGATCTCAATGACTGATCCCAACTCTAATATTCCAAGATGTTACAATTATTGAAGCAAGGTTATTCTTGGTCACACAGACTTAGAGTCTAACCAATTAAATTGGATTTGTTAGGACCTGAAAAACCAACTTCATCCCTTGGGCAGTTTATAACCAGAAAGAATAAAAGGCATAGAAATTTTGAATTATGAGGCAATAATTCTATTTTAGGTGTATGTGATCACAACCACTCAACCTTTATTCTTGTGGTTTTTATAACCCTGTATAATGCCTTGCAAGAATTATTATGGCCCCATATATCATTTTTGCCTATTATTACAGATATGCCATAATTTATAATATTACCTATTATTAATATTAATATGGATTATAATGATTCAAGTTTTTTAATTTGAGGATATCAATCCATCTTATTTTAGTGAACTAATCTTAATATCTCTATTAAAAAGGGCATATGCCCACAATCATCCCATTTCATAGGTGAAGAAACTAAGTCTTATGTATATATGTATACACGTACATGCACACACACACACACACACACACACACACACACACAGACTTAATATTTGATCCAAAATCTATAGGTTTTATTGTTACAATATGAGCGTTTAGAGCTTTAAATATCCTTTCCAAAAAATTACATGAACAGTAATCTTGCTTTACTTACTCATCCGTATCTGTTATTTTTCAGACACTGAAGATACAGAAATGAGAAAATGCTCTAGGATGGGGTTGAAAGAGAGACACATTAATAAATACTCACAATAAAGGGTTGCACAAGCTCTGACCAAAATACCTCTGTGGTACCATGGCAGCATTGGGAAGAGATGGGCTGACACCAACACTGGGACAAAGCACAGAGAAAATTACTTGAAACGCACAGAGAAAATGACTTAAAAGCTGGGTTTTGAAGGGCACCTTGACTATAGCAGATGTGCAAAGCGTGGCGTAAGCAGAGGCACTCTGTTGAAAGACAGAAGCATGGTGGTCATGTCTGCTACATGGGAGCAGAAGTAGGAGCAGATGAAACTGGAAAAGGTTGGGAACAAATCCTGGTTTTTTTTAGACATTCTAAGGATTATGATCTTTTTCTTACAGGCAATTTGTATTCATGGTTTGTGCTTATATGTACGTCTTCCTTTGAAAATGAAGGTCCTTTGTAAACAAATGTTATTGTTTCAATGACACCCTTTCTAACAATATAGTTTGAAACCTTTTGAAAATGGCAAAAAAATGTATGCCACGGATTTCTGTGTTTTCACAAGGGAGGAACTCAGAGTACTTTCCTCACCACTTCTCAATTTTCTAGTTATGAGAGATGAGGGAGCCTATTTAGAAACTATAGAATTTTAAAATTAAAAAAGACCTTAAAAGTCAAATGTGAAAGATTTAGAATCACCCTCCACTAGACAAATTCTCTGATTTTATGTGCTGTCCAGTGGCGTTGTGTAGCATTCATACGGTGTGCTCTTTGGGACACTAGACTCAAAATGCTCCATTTAAAAAAAGAAATTTCATAGTTAAGATAGTTTAGGAAGACCTATGTATTAGAACTCTGTCTTAAAGAGTTAAATGTATTAGAATCTTAAAGACTATGACAAACCCTGTAAGAAACAATCCTGTTAACATTTTTTTTAAACTGGCATTTACCAAACTTTTAAAAATTTTTTTGAAATTAATAAAATTATATTTATTGTGTTCATGTTGCTCTAAAATAGGTACACATCATGGAATAGTTAAGTTGAGCTCATTAACATATGCATTATCTTACATATGTATTTCTTTTTTCTTTTTTTTGACAGAGTCTCACTCTGGCCCCCAGGCTGGAGTGCAGTGGTGCAATCTTGGCTCACTGCAACATCTGCCTCCTAGGTTTAAGTGATTCTCCTGCCTCAGCCTTCCCAGTAGCTGGGATTACAGGTGCCCACTACCATGCCTGGCTAATTTTTTGTATTTTTAGTAGAGATGGGGTTTCACCATGTTGGCCAGGCTGATTTCAAACTCCTGACCTCAAGTGATCCACTGCCTATACCTCTCAAAATCACTACTACTCCTTTCACCCTGTTCTTTGGCAGTGTACCCAGCTTACATTCACAGCAGACTCACAGATTACCATCTCAGGAATACAAACGGGATTCTCTCTTCAGGTGTTTGCTTAATATCCATTTTCTTGGGCATCTTTTTCTTGCCACTCTTTTCTTCTAGACTCAAGTGCTCCTAAAGAGTTGCCCGTCTTACCTGTCAGCTTCCCATGGTGGAGAGTGAGCAAAATGTCAACCACTATGTCTTAAATACTGACGCAGCATCCAACATAATCCTTTACCCACAATTTAAATGGTCCTTAAAAGTGCCGAATAAGCCTTTTTACATGAGGGCCAATTTGGGAAATTTAAAAATATCTTCAGGCTACATTATTTAAAATTTTAAACAACTTTTTATTACATAAAGGCTGTCACATAATTTGATATTTCTCTACTTTGTACATAATTTTTCTTACTGTCCACAGAAAGGCTGCTGCTTAACTTCTTGTCTGGTAATGGCAAGCACTAAAATCCCGATTTTAATAGAATGGCAGTAACAATGTCTCAGTTATTCAGGTTGAAAGCAGTACATTGGTTCATGGCTCTTGCACCCACTATCAAGAACGTACAAATCTTTTTCCATTAGAAAATACAAAATAAATTATCTGTGGGCATGAGCAATGACGGCAGTAAGTTATTATATATTGTCAACTGAAACCAGTAACTGATAGTCATGGTGATTTTCTTAAATACCAGCCAGCCTTCTCTTCAGTCATTTTCTTCACCTGACAGCTAAAGCTATTGTTGAGGGACACTGTTTTGAGCTTCCAGTCACAGTTCATTAACAAAGGTAAAGCACTCTTCTAGGAATTAGAACATAACACCTCCCATTCTACCCATTGCACTCATTCCAGGGTTCTCTTTTTCAGAAATTTCTGTGACTACAACTTCTGCTGTAGTTAACAGACAGGCCACTCCAGCAGCATGCAGTAAAGCAGTTCTCACAACATTTGTTGGGTCAATTATTTTTTTCTACCATATTCAACAGAATCTCCAATCACAGTATCATAACCAACTTCAGAAGAATCTTGCATAATTTTTTCAACTATCAAAGATCCTTCAACACTTGCATTCTTAGCATTTGTCATTGAAGGAATTTTGAGTGCTCTTCCAATAATTTCTATGCCATTTTAAAAATCTTCATTAGCTGGAGTTAATGAGTCCAAGGCTGGAATGCACTGAAGCAGAACAATAATGCCTTCTTCAATAGCAGCTAATGCAGCATTCAAGACATCCGTAACTGTCTTTATTTTCTTTCACCTCAACATCACTTGTCCCACCAACCTTCAACACAGCTACTCCATCTGAAAGTTTTGCCAGATATTGAGTTTTTTCTTTTCCTATCTACTAGTTGTGATAGCTGACTACTCAATGATTTCTTGAATACATTTTTCAATTTAAGCCTTGTCACCTTTTCCTTTTAATTGCATAGCATCATCTTTGGCCATAATGACCTCTCCAAATTTTCCTGAGTCATGAGGCTGAGCATCTTTAAGATTTAGGGTTAACCCCTATTATCCAAACACTGCACTACCAATAGCAATAGTTCTATTGTCACCAAAACCTGAAACTTTGACTGCTACAACCTGAAGACCAACTATTAGCCTATTCAAGATGAGGGCACTTAGAGCTTCTTCATCAACATCTTCAGCAATTGTGACCAAAGGCTTAAGGTGAGCAGTGGAAATTTCAAGAGCAGGTACAATGGACAAGACATGAGAAAGGTTCTTTTCAGTCAGTTGAACATAGACATCCTGGAATTCACATTTCTGATCTTTTGATGTATTAATAAGTATGGAAAAATATAACCTCAATCAAACATCATGCCTTCAATATTTTCTAATTCATCATTCAGTGTTTTTCCATCTTTCACGTGAACACGACCTTTATTCCAACCTTTTTCATTGCATTAGAAATAATGCTGCCAATTTGTGTGTCTCCTTTTGCAGAAAGTATAGCAAACCGAGCAATTTCTTCAGGGGTTGTCACAGGTTTAGACTGCTTCCTAAGTTCAGCAATTACAGTATCAACATCTAACATCACGCATTTCTGATTTTCACTGGATTAGCACCTTTGCTAATCTTCTCAAGGCCTTCTGTGCAACAGAGCATGCCAGTACAGTAGCAGTGGTGATTCCATCCCCAGCTTCTTTATTTGTGTTATTGGAAAGGTCTTGAACAAGTTTAGCTACAATATTTTTATATTTATCCTTTAAGTCAGTTGACTTTGCAACAGCCACACCATCTTTTGTTACTTTGGAACATCCCCAGCTCTCCTTAATAATCGCCATTCTTCCCTTTGGCCCCATTGTAATAGCTACAGCATTAGCTAAAAGGTCTACACTTTGAAGCATTAAGGCTTGGGAATATGCACCAATTTTTACATCTTTGGCATAAGTCTGAGGAAGATTAGGCTCTAGTACCCTGGACACCAGTCTTATTCGGCAAAAAATTGTGGGTAATTGGAGCATGTCTGCAGGGCTGCACCAGGGCGTATGCTCAGTGAGACAGGTCATTGGCGGCTAGTGAAGGACAGAGTGTAGAGCCCATTTTTTTATATTCAAAGTGAAAATAGCTTTTTCACATCCCATAGAAACATTTCTAAATGTTGCCATAATTAAGGGTGCTGCTTTATTAAGCAATGTTAATAAACAAATGGCACTGCTTTTGAAGTCACAAAAATGTTGCTATGTGATCCTATTTGAGATGTGGTAACTCACATCACATCTCTACTCATTTATATCTTACATTTTTAAAGTTCTTCGAAACTCAGAAAGTGAGTTCACAAGCATTTTCTGATTTCAATCTCGAAGCTATTCTTCAAACACATATCATTATATCCACTTTGCAGTTAGGGAAAGTCCAGCTCAAAGAAGTGTAAACAAATTTCCCAAAGTGATTCTGTTCAACCTGAACTTGAATGAGCTCAGTGCATTTATCATTATGTGAGTTACTGTTTAGTGAGAACCTCTTATTTCTAGGCCTCAGATGAGAAAGAGTAAATCCCAAACAGCTTCCAACCCAAACAAAACTCTGATTGTAGAAACACCTCCACATTCAAATTGCGAAGGCCAAGTGTACAACCTGAAGAGCTCCAGTGTCCCAAAACTTCTCAGAAAAGCTGGATGCTCTCCGCTGGTCCTAGAGCTACTGGTTCTTAAAGGCCCTATCCTGCTTTTTTCCTGGATCTGGGCCTGGAGGTGGTACTTTCTCCCATAGTTGACCCCCACCTTGGTCATCACAGGCCTAGAAATAAGAAATTCTAAAGCACTTTCACCCTTTTACAAGATCTAAGGTGTTTCCCCCTAAGCCTAGCAGTGCTTTGAAAATTTGAGCAGGCATCAGAATCACCTAGAGAACAGGAGGGCTTGTTAAATCAGTTTGCGGGGCCTTAACCCCAGAGTTTCTGGTGCAGTGGGTCTTGCATGGTAACAGAGAACATCAGTTCTTACCAGTTGTCAGGTAATTTCTTGCCAATTGCCAATTGTCAGGTAATGCTGATGCTGTTCTTCTGGACGTCACACTTTGAGAACCACTACCCTAGTTCTTCATTTGCTTTTTCAAGAGTTGAAATGTTTTGAAATCATTTCTTCTGAAATCAGATCTTGAGTTCTTCCAGAAGTTAGGCATCTCATGCAGTCATAAATCTCAAGTTGCTCAATTACAAAGCAAGAAAAAAGTACCTTGACCACAAATATTTCGAAGCCAATTATTAATCCTAGTTCTACCATTTCACAGCTTTTAAGTCTTGAGTAAAAAGTGCCTCTATTTTCTCAACGATATGTCCATCCCAGTAACATACATGAAGATAAAATTATGCCTCTGTTGAAAAAAAAAACTAATAGTGTTTACTTTAAAATAAGGTAATGTTCTAGGAATGAAAATCTAAATGAGGCATTTCCCTATTGTGGAATGAACCAGGTACTGGTATAAAGTTACTTGTCTATAAATATAGAGCAAGAAAAGGCAGACTCAGATATAGAATTCAGGCCTATTCATTCCCCCTTACAGATTTCCCCCAGGTGCACTACTCCACAACAATAACAATAGTAGACAAATACTCAAATGGGCCTTGGAAAGCCTAATATAGAAACTGACAAGAAATACAGTGATCCATCCACTCCTTTACCTATCTATTTCAATGGTTCCATCAGTAATAAAATTTCTCTTCTGGATGCATAATTGATAACAAAATAAAAATAAAAATATATCTTTAATCTAAGTACCTAAGTACAATACATATTACAGTGCAGCAATCATTCCTGCAAAACTCAGGGGTGTGATTTTATTATGCCAAGTTTCAAATTCCCTTGAAGCTCATCAACAAGGCTTTCAGCTAAGTTCAGCCTGAGAGATTTTTATGTTTGTGTCTGGGGGGTTACCTACTTGTTCTGTAAGTGAGAGCCTCCTTGATTTCCAAAAAATAATTCTATTAATGTAAATATTTCACTCCCTTAAAATAAATAATTTAAAACATTCCAAGAATGATAGCAAGATAAGATCTGTGCTGATGCTGAGAACGAGGCACATCCAGAGGTTATCTGATAGGTTAGATGGGGAAAAACTGAGAAAATTACCTCACAGTCAATTTGTTTGCTTTTTTCTAAAAATAGGAAACTAGACAGTATAGATTTGCTAATAGTTTGCATGAAGTAGAAGCCTGCCCAGGTACTAATGATTTGATATAGACTAGCAAAGAAAATGGAACTCTATTTAACTTAGTTCAGCAAACATTAAATAAGTGCCCTTGATGCACTCAGTAATATTTTAGCCACTGAAAATGCAAAGGTGAAGAGGACATAGTCTCTGTCCTCAGATAATTGAAATAAGTCATTGCAATATTCAAGATGAAATGATTTCACTTCCACACTTAGATTTATATTGCCAATATTCAACACGGATCACATATTTAAAATTCAGTTATAATGTAGGTTTGTTTTATTCAAGTCAACACACACATATTGGGCATTTAGTATGGGGTAAGGAGCGCATGGTAAAACAAGACATAGTACCTCCCTGCAGAGTGTGATCAGCTTCTTATAAAAGTGGCAGAAGGAAAAGAAATAATATGTGATAAACATTGCCACTGAAAAAATCATTTGTAATTCCTAATGAGTACATTTCATTATAAGAAGTATTATGTCTCTCTAGTATCTGTGCTTGGGACTTGAGTTCAGGTAACAGCCCTGGGCTTGAGCCTGCGTAAGCTAGAAGAATAAGGGCAGTTTGTCCTATGATCATGTCCCCTTCAGAGTAGTCCCAAGCATATTTTAACCTAGATTATCTGCAAATTTTTCCCTCACTTTGGGACGTTAGTGTTGGCTCAAGTGGGAAGTAAATGTTAACAAAATAGTTTTGAGGTTAACAAAATAGATGAGATCATTTAGCTCATATGAGACCACAAGATGATCTGAAATCAAAAGACCTGACTACTTCCTCTGTGCCCTGCTCTGCCATATGACCTTAAGCAAGAGTGGCCACATGGCCCTTGGTTTTTGACAGTCCTTCAAGATTACTGAATGCAGGTACATTGTTTTATCATTCTAGACCTAGAGATCAGCATAGAATTGAGCACATACATTACTTTTCACAGATGTTTGTCAAATACAGATGCCTGGAGAACATCAAGTGTGAGGTAGCAGAAAAGACGACCAGTGACATTCCATATATAATTTCTTTATATTGTGTCCCAGACATCCACATCTCTTACTATTCCTTGCAGCACCAGTAAATATTGAAGAAAAAAAAAAAAACAGAAAAGAGGAAGATAAAATCCATTATGCAATTTTTAAAAATGTACAGAAAAATACAAGACTGGGAGGAATTATGCCAATATTTTAAATATTTCTATGTAGAATTATAAGTGATGCTTTCCACATGTTTAAATGTTTTCTAAAATTTCCAAATTTCTAAGTTCAGCCTGTGTAAACTTTACAATAACTGTGAGTTGCAAAATTGACCATGAAAGTTCCCTTTTATTTTGGCTGCTAAAGAGGCTGGGTGTGGTGGCCCAGGACTGTAATCCCAGCACTTTGGGAAGCTGAAGTAGGAAGAATCACTTGAGCCCAGAAGTTCAAGCCCAGCCTGGGAAATATAGTGAGACCCTGTTTCCACAAAAAATAAAGAGTTAGCTGGGCTTGGTGGCATACACCTGTAGTTCTAGCTATTCAGGAGGCTGGGGCAGGAGGATCACTTGAGCCCAAGAGGTCAAGGCTGCAGCAAGCTGAGACTGCACCACTGCACTCCAGCCTGGATGACAGAATGAGGTTAATTAAAGATTAAAGTCAAACGTTAACAAAACGATGGAATTATATGTTACCGTTTAGCTTAGTTGCTGTGAAAGGCTACGTCAGTTATCTGAATGAAATGGGAATGTTTTGAATATATACTAGTCTCTCTACCAAAAAAATAGTGCCAGTTTACTGTGTTCTTATTCACAATTATTATAGTATCAGTAAAACAAGTAACAAAAAATAATTTTATATTTCTAAAAGTACAGATTAGCCTTTTCATTTTTTGAAAAGGATTTTATAAAAGAAAATTCTAATTTAAAATACAAAGTGAATAACATTTGCAAGTAAAACCACAAAAACTCCTAAGGGCTTATACTCCTTTAATGTTGGAAATATTTGTTAAAAGTTGTATTTCCTTTTTTTATATATTTAATGAATATGACTTTGCCTCCAGAGTCTTTTATTTTTCTTATATACTCCAGAAACACTTCAAAGAGTATCATAATCAAATCTATTTTTAATGCTTAGAACATATTAGTAATAATTAGCGTTCCATGTACTTTTTTTGTATGCAATGTTCAACCTTTGGAATTAATTTTGAAATGCACGTTTCTACACCTCTAATCAGGCTTTTATTTAACTAAATTAGTAAGCTAAAACCTGATAAAATGACAAAGGTTTTTATATTATTCAAAGGAAGAGATTTTATTTAAAGGTTCTGCTGTCTTAACATGTGGTTTCACAAATTTAGGAATTATTTTTGTCAGCACATTCATGATTGCTAGATAAAAGTCTATATTAGGCACTATGGGAACACGAAGGTTAATATGGAATATGGATATTGCTTGCAAGAAGCTTAATGTCTAATTGAGAAAAACAAGACTTGAGAACACAAGCATTTAAAACATGACAAAAGTGATTAAGATGACAAGAAAAGCACAGATAAGTGCCATGGAAATAAGAGAAGGGAATAAGAGATTAAGTAGCATGTGAGCTAGGACTGGGTGAGTGAGATACAGACATGTGGGGATGAATATGACAACCATTACAGCTTTGATCTCTTATCTACCATATTAAATTGTAACTATTGCTTTACACATCTATCTCTGTTTCACTAGACAGTGAACTCTGAAAAGACCAGGTCCAATCCCCTTTGTACAACCTGAGCACCTAAGACAGTAACTAAAACAGCACTAATATGTATTTGTTGAATGTTGAATGACTACAGTGGGAACTGGTACAACAATGGTAATTTGTGAAAGCTCCAAGGAAGGGCAAATACAGTGCATCAAATGGTGTTGAGCTGAGTTTGTTGGGGTAATAGCAGATAAAGAAAGGTTGTGAGAGCCCAAGTGGGAATCGAGATGCAGACAGCTAGCAGAAGACCTGGGATGTCAGGTTTGGACTTTGCCAAATATATAAATGGGGCACTGGTTGAAAATTTTTCAATAGGGAGGGAGATCATCAGAGCTGTGGAAAAAGACTGGTGGTAGGATGTGAGGAAGCCATTATTATTGTCTGGTCTGCGATCACACTAGCCTTCAATAATGTAGAGGCCATGGGTGGTGGGGGTTGGAGGGCAGGTTCGCAAGGGCAGTAGTCGGAAAAGATCTGTCACATGTGGAACCAACAGGACATGGCAACTGAGTGAATTTGGGGCTTACAGAAGGAAACCGATCAATGAAAATACGTTTTCCACCTAAGCTGTTGGAGAATACTGTGCTCATTATTAAGTGGAAGAAATGTTCATGTATAAGATGGGACTAAGGTATCTACTTTGACTATGATGGGTCTAGAATGCCCAACTTTACACAGCCAGCAAATGGCCCAACCAGTCCTCAAATTCAGATCTTCAACTTCCAACTAAGGGCTGTTCTGGGGACACAAGAGCCTTCTTATTTTTAATACATGAATTATTGGCTTCTGTTAGAAATCTTCTACTGAAATAAATTTTACCTGCAGTTTGAAATAAATGATACACTGCTATGGATTGAGTTTGTTCCTCCAAAACTCATATGTTGAAGCCCTAACTCCTAATGTGACTGTATTTGGAGATGGGGCTTTTAAGAGATAAATAAGTTTAAGGCCAGGCGTGGTGGCTCACGCCTGTAATCTCAGCACTTTGGGAGGCTGAGGCAGGTGGATCACAAGGTTAGGAGTCTGAGACCAGCCTAGCCATCATGGTGAAACCCTGTCTCTACTAAATTATAAAAAAGAGAGAGAGAGAGATAAGTTTAAATGAGGTCCAAAAAGTAGACTTCTAATCCTGTAGGATTGGTGACCTCATTAGAAGATGAAGAGGGTGAGATCACTTTCTTCCCGCTTGCACACACACCAAGGAAAGGCTGTGGGAGGACACAGTTAAAAGGTGACAGTCAAAAACTGGGGAAGAGATCCCCTACCAGAACCCCACTATGTTGGCACCCTGATCTCAGACTTCTAGCCTCCAGAGCTGTGAGAAAGTAAATTTCTGTTGTTTAAGCTGCCTTATCTGTGGTATTTTATTGTGGCAACCTGTGTTAAAACATGCACGTTTCTACACAAAACAGCAAGGAGCTGAGTTATCACTCCAACCCAAACTGTACTTTCACTCTCAAACAGAAAATAGCCTTTTCATTTGTGTTTTTGCTTTTGTTTTTAATCTGATTTAACTAAGTGCTCTCAACTCCTCAATGGCCAAAAGTTTGTACCATCGTTGAGGTAGAACTCACCTTCTGTCTACCATGGTAACTGATACACAGAAGGCACTCCATTTTTTTCTGAGTGAATGAGTATTATTCATTTTCCTGCCTGGGAAGTAGAAAAGCCACTAAGCCTAAACCTAAGCAGGAATGCTCTTAAAAACCTGTAACCATCATCAGAGACACAAATGACACCAACCTAGGGAATATGGAAAGTCATTTTTTCCCCAAACATATTATATTCTTTCTTAAATTCTCTTCCTATTAAAAATACTTCTTGTAGTCAACCAACATCACTAAATAAAGAATGCAGGAATAGTTTTAGGCAGCTCATTAACAAATAGAGAATAGTAGCTCTACTTTACTAAACTATTTTAACCCATTCAGACAAAAACCAAAACAAAACCTTGTCTATAAATAGCCAAAATGAAGAAAAGTATTAAGCAATAGAGCAGGGCAAATGATTATTTCTATGTATGAAAGAAAAGGTGAAGTTTGATATAAGGGATTTTATACTATATTGGGAAAAGTAACTAATACTTCTTTAGAGTTTAATGGCACAATTTTACTCGGATTTCATTTATAAGGGTTTACAATTGGCCCTCTAATACTGCCACATTACAATGATCATCTGCGGTACATCCTGTAGTTAATTCCACTCTACCAGCACAACCTGCGGATTAATTTCCAGTCTAGTGATTTGACTTCTGCATGTCTCTTCTTCTTCTTCAAACCTGCCCTAATGACCAAGACATAACAATTTTAGCTTTCTTTACATTAGTCAAAAGCAGTTAGCATTGTCATGTAACTGCAAAAAAATTCCTATTGAAATTGAAGAGACTGTAGAAAGTGTATGACTGCATAAACTTACTAACAGAACTAAAATGATTCAGTTCTGAAGCTAATTTTTGTGAGAAAAGATCGGGGGCAGGCACCATTCACAATGATTTCTCAGAATATCTAACCTGATTGTTGTCACAGAGCCCGTTTGCTCTGCTGTTTGTGAATGTTTACCTAGGATCAGTCCCTATGAGTGGTATTCATGAGGCGGTTCAGTGGCGCAACCCTGAGTTGGGAACTGAGAGGCCATTACTGACTCGTTGTCTATTCATTTTAGATTGTTTCTATGGAGGATTTATAGAAACAATACCAAGGTGGCACCAAGGTGGCTATCAATGCTGTTTACAGACAATTTAGAGGAATAAACCTGCAGTTATACTTGGGCTGGCTTCCCTTGCGGTCCTGGGGCATAGTGTTCTAATCCTATTGTGACGTGATTGCTTCACCATAAAGTGCTCCACAGAGGCCTGTAATTGGCATACAGGTTCAAATTAGATTGCTGTGTGTTTAGGAAAGCTAGGGTCATTTCACATCAGCACCTCTCATTAAGAAGCCAGCGAGGAAGTTCTCCATTACAGGAAATCTAATGTATATATTATCTTTTATGATAAAGACAGTACCTAGAGTACACACTCACTGACACAGGCACACATATATTACCCATCACCATGAGGAGGAGGGTAATGTGAAAATGCAAAACACATATCTGAGAATGAAAATTAAATATTTACCAGCATGTATCATGGAACACCAGCTTAAGGAGCTAAAAAGGAGAGACAGGAGGGAAAATAATGGATGACAAAAAATCCAACAATTAGTTCTGCTTTTTTCTAATAATATGACATGAAGGTAGCCTTTCTCTGGAAGCCAAGCAAGTCTGTGGTATCTATGTTTTCAACTCTAGTGATGGGCGAACTCAAGTGAAGTCTCAGGATGAAATATCCTCTTTCTAAACTTGTTTTAAGCTTCTTTTCAAAATCCTCAAGGCTTCAAACCACTGACAACAAAATACATTTGTTAACAGATAATCAACTCATGGTGGGAGGTTACTCTCTGGATAGTTAAAACCTAGGACAGACAACATTCCAGTAGAAAGAATAAATATTTCACAATCCAGTCATATAAGTGAATAAGCATTTTTCAGGTCTTTGCTTCATGCTTTCTGACATCCATGGAGGAAAAAAAATACTTAAAGGAGGCTGAAATCAGAAGAAAACGATCTGAGCCAATAGGAATGTAATGTTAGTAATGAAGAAACAAAATATATAAAAATTATGATGATAAAAGAAGAAGGGATATGAGGGACAGTGAAAAAATCAATAAGCAAACAGCACGATGTGGATATAGTAAAATGGAAGTAAGGGGGCTAGGTGTGGTGGCTTATGCCTGTAATCCCAGCACTTTTGGAGGCCAAGACCGGTGGATCACCTGAGGTCAGGAGTTTGAGACCAGCCTGGCCAACATGGTGAAACCCTATCTCTACAAAAATTATAAAAATTAGCTGGGTGTGGTGGCACACACCTTTAATCCCAACTACTCGGGACGCTGAGGCATGAAACTCTCTTGAACCTGGGAGATGGAGGTAGCAGTAAGCTGAGATTATACCACCGCACTCTAGCCTGGGCGACAGAGCAAGACTCTGTCTCAAAAAAAAAAAAAAGTGAGAAAGTCAGAGAAAAAAGCTGATACTGTGGTCTGAACATTTGTATCCCCCCAAATTCCTATGTTGAAGTCAATCCCCAAAGTGATGATATTGGGAGAGGGGCTTGGGGAGGTGATTAGGTCACAAATAGGATTAGTGCCCTTATAAGAAGGACCCCAGAGAGCTAGGCCCTTCCACAAGGTGTGGACACAGCAAGAAGGCAGCATCTATTAACTAGGAAGGAGGCCCCCACCAGACTAGGAATATGCTGGCTTCCTGATCTTGGCTTTTCCAGCCTCTAGAACTGTAAGAAATACATTTCTGTTGTGTATGAGTTACACAGTTTATAGTATTTTGTTCTAGTAGCCTGAATAGCCTAAGACACGTAGTAGGAGGGAAAAGGAGAGAGGGGCATTGGGGGTGTTGTGGAGACATGGAGAAAGAGAGATTGTTTTCCATTTTGAAAAAGGAAACTGATTTGCTTTCAGATGGCTGAAAGCTGTGGAAGAATACAGAATAACCCTGAACCCAATCCTAAGGAAGAAGTCAGCTAGTGCACATCCATGTACACACACACATACACACACACACACACACGTACACAGACATGCACTCACACACACATTCAAGAATGTCTCTGGAATCCAAACATGGCCTCTGACCATCAGCCATAGAAATGAACCTCAGAAATACCAGGGTAAAGTTCCTATTATGGATTGAATTGCATCCCTCCTCCCCACATATTTTGAAATCCTAACTCCCAGTAACTTAGAATGTAACCTTATTTGGAAATAGGGTCTTCAGAAAAGTAACCAAGTTACAATGAGGCCATTGGAAGTGGGGAACCTAATCTCAAATGGCTAGTCCTGAGGAAGGAAAGGGGAACTGTGGGGCACATGCATAAAGAGAAGGTGATATGAAGAGTCACAGGAGATGGCTGTCTTCATGCCAAGATGACAGGCTTGGGACAGACCCTTCCTTCACAGAAGGAACAAACCCTCCTGATACTTTAATCTCAGACTTCCAGCCTGCAGAACTGTGAGACAATAGCTTTCTGTAGTTTTATGGATGAACTTGAAGGATCTTATGTTAAGACAAATAAGTCAGGCATACAAATACAAAGACTGCATGATCTCACTTATATGTGGAATCTACAAAACTCAAACTCATAGAAGTAGAAAACGGAATTGTGGTTACCAGAGGCTGTAGGGTGGAAGGAGATGGGAAGATGTTGTTCAAAGAATATAAAACCTCAGTTAGGCAGGAGGAATAAGTTTTAAAGATCTATTATGCAGCATGGTGCCCATAATATTCCTCAAGGACCTGGAACCAGAAATACCATTTGACCCAGCAATCCCATTACTAGGTATATACCCAAAGGATTATAACTCATTTTACATAAAGACACATGCACCTGCATGTTTATTGCAGCACTGTTCACAATAGCAAAGACTTGGAACCAATCCAAATGCCCATTAATAATAGACTGAATAAAGAAAATACGGCACATATACATAATGGAATACTGTGTGGTCATAGAAAAGGATGAATTCATGTCATTTGCAGGGACGTGGATGAAGCTGGAAACCATCATTCTCAGCAAACTAACAGAGAAACAGAAAACCAAACACCACGTTTTCTCACTCATAAGTGGGAGTTGAACAATGAGAACACATGGACACAGGCAGGGGAACATCACACACCAAGGCCTGTCATGGGGTTGGGGACTAGGGTTGGGATAGCATTAGGAGAAATACTTAACATAGATGACAGGTTGATGGGTGCAGCAAACCACCATGGCACATGTATACCTATGTCACAAACCTGCACACTCTGTGAAAGTATCCCAGAACTTAAAGTATAATATAAAAAAAAGCTTAAAAAAAACCCTAATGTATTATAAGTTTCAAAATTGCTAAGAAAGTAGATTTTAAATGTTTCCACCACAAAAAATGGATGAGTATGTGGGGTGATGGATATGTTAGTCATGTGTAATGATTTAATCATTACACAGTATAAACACATATCGAAACATCACATTGTGTCCCATAAATATATGCAATTACCTGTTTTTAAAAAATAAATAAATAGATTATTTCTGTTGCTTAAGCCATCCAGTTTGTTATGACAGTGATAGTAAATGAATACAGTTTTCTATCTAGGAAGTCTTACTCCCAATGGTTAGATCCTCACCCCTCTCCCAACCTTCCAGATTGCCCAGGAGTGCCTTCAGGAGACTCCTTAAGATGAACCCGAGGGCTGCAGATGCTTTGCCTTCTGCACAGAGGCCTCTGAATTCCTTGCTACTTTCTTGCTTGTGCACAGCAAGGGGGCATAATTACCCATTGGTAAGTGCTTCTGGCCTCTGGACTCCAGGGACCTAGACATTCAAAGCCTGCTGGAATAAAACCTTCCTAAGTTTCAGAATATAACCTAATACCAGCATCCAGGGAAATAACACAAAGACTTGTTCATGATGGCTACAGCCATCCCGAAAAAACCATCTTCATATATGTGTAGTTTTAATAGTTTCCATAGGTCTTCTGGTGACAGTGCATTCACCCACACACACTAGCACAGTAGGTGTACTATCCATCTCCATAGAAGAGTGAGATACAGCGCTGATGGATTCTTTGTGAAGCCAATCCAAGACCTCCATATGCTATGACTATATGATCTGAATGCCTGGGAAGCAGTTCCACCTCACCCCAGAGCCAGCTGCTTCCTTGCTAATGTACTCTCCACTATAATTTTTGAGAGAAGGGCCTAAAATCATACCTCTTGTCTTGGCGGTGATCTTAGTGGCAATTGTATCCTAGATGTCCCAGAGACATTGATTATAGGTCACGTCCTTCCTGTCCTCCCTGAGAGACATTGTAGTTTGGTGAAAAAGGCATGGCTAAGATGTGTGACCTTGAGACTGTCAACCTCATCATCCAAAAAATGAGGGAAAAATGTACTAGAAAATCTCTAGATCCTTTCTCTGATTGTTATATTTCTGACACTTTGAATGGTTCCTCTTTCCTAAATGCTCCAGGTTTGGGAGGTTTGGCGTGGTTCTTTATCAGCGCTGTCTGGCTTCATCAACAGTCTTCTCCAAGGTGAATGCTCAGATAGCCCCCTGTAAGTCTCTTTTGCAAGTAAAGAGAATGAACACCACTCTACACCCCATATGAAACCCTAGCACATCAGTGGTTTAAGTGGATTCCTTTTACCACTAGAAAGCTGTTACGTAATGTAACTATTAGGCTGGGCTGAACTTCATCTGATGATGAATGATAGGTCACAGAAAGTTCATGCTCAATAACAGAAGTAGCATATCAGTATTACCCGGAGCACACACATATGAAAGATAGAGAAGACATCAATAACCATGTTTGGTCCTGGTAATTATTATTAGCTTAGTAATAGTTATTGCCATCCTCACTCTTTCTGCTGAGAGGCTTTCTGCTAAAGAGCAACTAATAACAATGATGGGTCAAATGTACACACCAAATAATACTCTTCTCCCAGACACATAATGCAGCTTCTAATGAGCTAATAAATGCTTTGGGGTGAGTGTGTGTGTGTGCACGCACGTGTGTACACGTGTGTGGTTCTGTTTGCGGTTGTATGCTTAACCCAAGAAAATTAAACTTGCTAGGTTGCATGGGAGTTGCCAACGAATACATTTTCTTTTCTTTCTACTATATCATAGATCTACCATGAGCTTTCTTTGAAACACTGCAGTGTACTAGGGACTAGCAAAATAATTCCCCTTCTGGCTGCACTTTGAATCTTCTTAAAACCTAATTCAAAGTATTGTCATTCTTTTGTAGACAAAAGTCTATAAACTCACTCTCCAGATAGAAGTTTTGAAACAAAACATGGGGACTTCTGAGACATAAAGGGCTCCTTAGTAATTAAGATAAAATAAGGATTCCCATACCAGCTCTCTATTACAGATCTGTGAAATAGCTCAATACTTCACTTCACTGGGCTAAAGCCCATTCGGGCCATCAAGTTGAAAACTGCTGTATTATTATTCTTTGATGTCTACAGCTTAGTAGCACAAAGCTGGTCTCTGAGCACTTACTCTCTATAAAGAAACTCCAAATGTTTGGCCTTTGGGCTGTAAATATTGTGTCACCATTGATTTTTAACATATAAAGTGTATTTTCCTGAATGTCAAGTATTTTCAAAGTGCAGACCCTCCCAAGAGCACAAAGTAGAAGGAATTAAAGATGGCTTAAAAGCTAGAGCTGCAAGGAAGCAGGGAAGAAAGGCAAGGCAAGAAGAAATGAAAGCGAGGAATAAGTATACACAATATTCCAAGTATTGTGTTCTCTTTCATGGTTTAGTTTAAAATGTTATGTGAAAATTTATCCCATTGTCACTGAAGACATTTTAGCACCAAAAATGATCAGTTCTATTTTCCTTATTTTACAATACCAACTGCGTTCCAAAACACTACATACAGCACTACAGGAAAATCTCTTTATACGAGTGTTACCTCATTCATTTCTCTATCTCTTTATAGTAAATGAATCCAGAAAATATTTGTTAAATGAATGAATTGTACCAAAATTTCTACTTCCCAAACAGTCATGTTCTATTTCAAAGCAACTGCTGTCAAATGCCCTCTTAGAACTTTTGTTCGAATTAGAAAACAAAGCTACTAGAAAAATAATTCTGGGCAGATGTTTATGCATAAAAAGTTTGTCAGATTTCACCTTGATTTCTTGGCACAGAGTCACATTCAAAGCAAATAAAGTGACATTTTTTTTTATAAGTTAGAAGAAATGTCCTGAGCTGTGCTGCAGGCCCTAGGGGGATCACCTTGCTCTTTCTTCATCAGCCTCCTGTGTCAAGTCACAATCGGACCATCAAGGAGTTTTGACCTCCTAGATGCAAGCTGAGATGTCTCTGGGGATTCCGATGAGCTGGGGGAGCTATTCTCTTTCCCTCAGTCAATCAGTCCTCACCACAAGACGCAACTGCAGTTAGGAAAAAACCTCTTTATACAAAGCATTCCTGACTTGCATTTGCCTATGTGTAAAGCTTAGAAAGTAAAGCTTTTTGTCACCTCTACACTTTTATAAAGAAATATAAACATGAGCAGACAAACCTCCAAATCCTTCATTGCTTTATAAAACTTGAAATAATATATATCAATATATAATGCAAATGATTACTCAATTTAAAAGGAGATTAAAATGTAGCCTTCTAGCTTGAAAGTTCCAAAAAATAAAATTGCAAAACTAAAGCATTGCTGGAACAGACTAGAAAGAAGTCTAAAGGAATAGAATTAATAAGCAAACATGTCAACCCACTTATACAAATGGTGAAGAGTAAATGCTAAAACTGTTCTCACCAATTTCATTCAAATTGTTAATCTCTTTCTGTATAAAGTTCTGCTTGCTTGCTTGAGAGTTCTATGGTGACCACTTGTAATTTTTCTAATCCTTTTATCCTCCTCTGATGTTCATTCTCTGTCTCCTGTGACTGCTCCTGACCATCAATAATTAACTGGGAAAATGCATTGATATCTATACTTCAGCAGTTTGTCTAGCAGTAAATATTCCCATTCCTTAATGATGCTGTATCTATGCTTAATACCATATCCATGCATGGTCTCTAAAGATGTTTTCCAGGCTGCTAATAAAAAACAGGTTGACTATTTTTAATTCCATATAAGATGCAAAGGAATGTATTCTAACTCAGCTCAGTGTAAACCAATCAGTATTAATTCAGCTCCCCTCATATTTTCAGCTAAATGCCGAGGGGTCACCAAGGAAAAGGAAAGGAAATTAACCTTTGCCAAAAAACAGGGACACCGCAGGGCCATCTTATCGTGAAGTAACTGCACAACCTTTGGCCCCTCATTTCTCTGGCCTTTAGCTTCTTTAAATTAAAATAGCTAGCCTGGCTGGACGTTAAGGTCTCTTCGATATTTCAGATAATTCCTGTGTCTTCTGAGCCTTTAAAGATGTGTTTTTTAATCATACTCATAAGGAAGTGTATAAGTGAATGAGGTGAGAACCAGAGAAAATAAAGGATAAAACTGAGGATAATATGATAAGCAACATATATTTGTTTATTGTTTGACCTCAAGAGAGAAAGCTGCAGTCAATGAACAAATATATATTATTTGTGGTTATGGGACACGAACATATTTGTAAGAAAGGAGAGATGTTTACTTTTATAGCTATTTTATTCAGAAAAGTGACTATTTGCAAACACAACAAATAGTCTGAAATGCTAACAATAGGTTTAATCCAAAATTATGTTAAAATAGTAATAATGCACATACCGTTCTTTTAGAAATTTATGGACATTTTAGGTTCTTATTCTTAGTTGCAGTAATAAAGTTTTTTCTCTCTAAAGGGGCATAAAACAATGTTAAAAACCAAAATTCAAAATTGTATTTGATGTGTATATAAAAAAAGATAGACTAACTTGTAGATACGATGTGACAATGTTAGCTATGAAAATAATTACAGGCTGAGGTTAGCAAGTAAGTACTTATGAAGTGACATCTTATTGATATAATTTTATTTCATCATTCATTTTTTTTAATGCAGTAATCACCAAAAATATACACATACTCCAGGCTAGGTATCTTCAAATTCAATTCTCTTATAGGAATTTGGAGTTCTGTAGATCAAGAGTTTCCACAAACAGTATATTGCCTTTTTCTCTCACTTTCTTGGTGATGTTCGATTATCTGATAACAATATATTCAATACAAAGTTTAGGAAAAAGATGCTTCCCTCATTTGATTACATTGGATATAATAGTTTAAAACACATATGGTTTGCCTACAACTAACCTAATTTCATTGTTCATATTAAAAGCTAATATTCATTTATTTATTCCTTGATCTCCAACTTTGTGCCAGGCTGTGTTCAATTAGTTATGGCTCCATCACTAACCTAAACAGAAAAAAAATATCTTTGCCTTCTAGCAATTGACATTCCAGTGTTAGGAAGGCAGATAATAAACACAATAAACATAAAAATTGACAAGTGCTATTTAAAAAGTGGCAGTACATATGGACTATTTTTCCTTATAAGAGGTGCAGTCCTGATTATGAATAATGCATCTTGCTTCCACAAAGCATTCAGATACTGATATAATTAGACTCATTTCTGAGGTCCTCCTATAGTTCATGCATCAAACACAGGCCCTTCAGGCAGCTGTGTTTGGGTCTATAAGCATGGGATGTTAAAGAAATGAGCACAGTCATGCTAACACTGCCCTCACTGCCTTACAGATGTAGGATGACAGTGATTGCCCAAGGCATTCTAATTACACAGTATTTAGTAGGCTGGATCTAGCACACACCTGCCAGAAACTTGAGAGGGGAG
Organism: Sapajus apella; assembly: GCF_009761245.1. Lineage (NCBI taxonomy): Eukaryota > Metazoa > Chordata > Mammalia > Primates > Cebidae > Sapajus > Sapajus apella. The sequence continues at coordinate 25,373,207 of NW_022436949.1, read as the reverse complement.
ATGCTGCACCAGGATTTTTATCTTTCACAGGAAACCAGCTGGAAGCCAAGTTCTAAAGAGGCTGGTGGCTGCATAAAAACCACATGCCTTCAGAGTTTGGTTGGAGGTCCCTGGAATTCTCTTACAGATGTGTCTCATCAGTCAGGGTCTCATTCTGCAACCATCAGCCATGGGCCTTGAAGATGTACATGCGCTTCTGCCACAGCTTGGAGTTAGAAACATTATTTATAAAACCAAATGACTACGCATCTCACCTACCCATATATCTGAATAGTTTTCCAAATGAGGTATAGGAATGTTTACAAAATAGGTAACATTTGGTTTGCTGTTATACACCACTACTAAAATATGCAGATAAATGATTTTGAAATTAAACAACATGAATATGTTTAAATGGCTCCTCAATTTAAAATTGAACACATTAAAAAGTAAAAATGCACATTTCATGACTTAGATAAATTTACTATTAAAATTGAAAATTTTAAAATCAACCTATCTGCTACTGTTGCTTCTATTTTTGGAGATCAAGTTCTCTATCTACTACCTTTTCGGTTTTTAGTACGACACTATTTTAAACTCTGTCATATAAAAAATATCGGAAAACAAAAAGAAATCTATAAAATGAATCTTCTTCCAGACTGTCAGAAGCAAACTTAGAAAAAAAGTCATCCATTTGCTTAATGAATACACCTACTATCTTAATCTCATAATAGGACATACAACTAACTACTACCTCCTATGCCATTTTGTAGGTAAAAATCAGAAATCTCATTTTGCCCGTGATCAAGTTAGTGAAGCAGAGAGATGAAAACTAAAATTAATTTTTGTCCCTATAACTTACAGAATGCAAATCTCCAAATGGCGCCTGCTGGAATTTTTCTGTATATTTCTACCCATTTGTCTGTATAGACCTTATTTGTCATCATATTACCTATAAATTATTATGAAAACATTTCAAATTATAAAGTTAGAGACCAGAGAGGATCTGAAATGTAATCAAGCCCATGCCTCTACCTTATAGCAATACCTCTCCTCAAACACCACAGACAGGTTCATACCTACCCCATTTTAAAGACATTGACTGGGCTGGGTGCAGTTGTTCATGCCTGTAATCCTAGCCCTTTGAGAGACTGAGGCAGGAGGATTACTTCAGCCCAGGAGTGTAAGACTAGCCTGGCAAAATAGTGAGACCTCATTTTTACAAAAATATTTAAAAATTAGGCAAGTGTGGTGGCATGCACCTGTAGTCCCAGGTACTCTGGAGGCTGAGGCTGGAGGATTACTTCAGTCTGGGTGGTTGAGGCTGCAGTGAGCCATGATTGTGCCACTGCACTCCAGCTTGGGTGACAGAGGGAGACCCTGTCTCAAAACAAAAACAAAAACTAAAAGGCATTGAATGAAAGAGACTCTATAACTTCTCTCTCTGGAAAACTCAATTTGGCATTTTTAAGTGTCAGGATTTAGAAAGCACACATTATACTGAACTCAAATTCACGTTGCTGTAGTTCTGAGTTTCCTCTGTCTGTTCTTCTCATTGATAAGAGAATGGTGGCTACCGTACAGGTTTATCATCTCCCCCATAAATCCTACTATCAGACCACAGCCAGAACCCTCTCTTCATTGCTAGTGCAAATAGTCTAGCTCTATTTTCTAGTCCTAAAATCCTTACATGCTATAAACCACTCTCAGAGTAGTCACATTTTTATTCCTTAAAGCTTGTTTCATCTAGAAATCCAGAATTCCTGCCTCTAACTTTCTACATATTAATAATATACTGTGTGTGTAGTTTAGTTCAGAAGCAGAAACGTCCCAGTGGAAATGGATTCCCTGTGGTCAATTTCTGGATTTTTCTGCATTGGAGCCATAGAACCATCTCTGGCACCATGGATAGTACCCTATACTACGTGTCTTCATTAAAGGGAAGGTCAATTCTCATCTAGTCAGAGAACATATCAGATTTCAGATTTTAGTGTGAGAATTTCTAAGAAAGCTTGTTAAGACTGAAGATTCACTTTGTTGTGAAAGTTCCCCCACCCCCAAATTCTGACATGGAATATCTGAGCCAGAACCCAGAATTTGAATTTTTAAAAAGCCTCTCTTCACAGCATGACCTGTTCCATCCACAGTGATTCTAAGGCACATTCTCTGAGAATTACATTTGAAAGAGGGTTTCCTCTATCTGCCTTTATCCTTTCATTTTGAATTTCTTTTGGTGGGAGGAAAGTCATGAATTTATGCTGAACTGACCAAAAGTAAGGTTTGACCTGAATTCAAAGTGTACAGTGAAAGAATCCTCCATGGATAAACTGGGGGAAGGGAAAAGCTTGCTTAAACCATCTCAGCACAGCCTTTTTACTTTTTTTGCATTTATTTGTACATTTACTCATTCCGTCACCCTTATATTCAGATTTAACCAACAGTTTTTTGAGTCTCAGAGTCTCAGGGTGAAGATGAGTTCTGACTCATCCTGTGTAAGAACCTTCTGTGATCAGTCTATTAGTAATTTTCTCTAACACTGTCTCTGCTCTTCAGTACCATATAACTTTCTATTACAGAATGTAAGCACAGCTAATATTATCTTTGCCTGTGTGATCTTCTGATTTCTGTCTGCTTTCCTCACCAGACCATAATACCATATGTGTGGGGACCATGACCATTATTTTACAAATCTTCAATTTCTGCATCAATACAGGATATGAAGTAGTTGCTCAATAAATCTGTAGAGTTAATGAATGAAAATAGTCTGAAGGTTTATTTCAAAGATATAGACCAATAATATTCACTTTCTCCTGCGTTACCCAATGAAATTTACACATATTGCCAGAAGTACCCTCACAATTGATTTAGAAAATAGTCCACCTCCCTTATGAATGAGATGTCATAAATTTAGTTTCTCTTATATTTTGCCTAATTTCAGAGACATATCTCTTTTATAAGCAAGTCATTCAACCACAGCTTCCAACATGAGTAGTGTGTATCTGATGAGTCTTAACTCAAGGTGAAAGAGTACTAGAAAGTACCCAGAAAGTGCAGTCTACCCCAAGACTTCACCAAGTGAATGACCTCCAGTTCACCATGCTGCACGAATTACAGAATATGGATACTGGATTTGCAATTGGAAAAGGTCAATCTTCAGAGGAGCCCCAGAACCCATGGAGAAGAGAAGCCTACTCTTCTAGTAGCTTGGATTGCTACCTGGAGAGCAAGGGTTCATGCAAATGAGCTCTCAACCAGGCATGCTTCTGTTCTGGTTTGCATGTCAACCACGTGAAGCCTTCTCAATCTTTCGGGCTAAAGCAATTTTTCTAGCCTGATGCATATCTATGAGTTTCACCTTTTACCTGCAATAATATGATCTATGTAAAACTTTGATTAAAAAGAAAGAACTAATTAGAATGGTCGAAGACTTTTGCTTTTAGATTTTGAGGATCGTATTTAACATAAACTGAAGTTCTGATGTTCTCTATTAAGTCAAGTACATGGCATAAAGGACATATTCTTATTATGTGTTGAATTTGGAGGCCCAACAAGTAAAAATAATACATAATTACATGACATTATGTTGTATTTTTCTTTTTAAAAAACTTAATACTTTATAGAGATTGTCCGTTATTTACCTGCACATATATTATTACTTGTCCAGATGTTTTAGCATTCTTAAGTAGACAGTAGGCTTACTAAGTCAGGCAGCTTTCAAAGACATGGAGACTTGGAAGGGTGAGGCATAGATAACAAATTAATGGGTATGATGTACATGATTTGGGTTACAAATTCCCTAAAAGCCATGACTTGACCACTACACAATTTATGCATGAAACAGATTTGCATATGGACCCCACAAATGTGTACCTAAAAAAGACATACCAAGAATCATATAACGAATTAAAATACTATGTAAAATGCAGTACATAATTGCCTTCAATGATAAATGCCTCCTTATGAGATGATATGGAAGTAGGATCCTTTCAGAAATTCCAACTACAACTGGCCTTTAAAATCTAGAAACATATTATCTCACATAACAGAGCCTTAGGTAGGACAACCTCAGGACCTTTCACAGTCAGGGCTGCAGCTCCATCTTTTGGCATTTCTCTTGGTCTATGCCTTCAGTATACGTCAGCTTTGTTTTCAAGCTGGCTTTCCTCTTGGTCACAGGAGGGCTGCCAGCAGCAGCTGGGACCCAACCTTCCTCATTCATGTTCAGCTGAAAGGGAAAGACTGTCTTTCCCCAGAGTGAAATAAAAGCCTTTCTTTTCATCTGATTTGTCCAACTTGGTCACATGCCCACCACAGCCGGACCAATGGCAGTTTAATTAGAGTCCCCTCAAGCTGAAGATAGATTCAGCTTCCCCTGAGTTCCAGGGGCTGTTTGGGGAGGAACAGATGCCTGAACAGGCCTGGAATTCTGTTTGGAGGGAGGAAGAGAGGAGCAGCCACTGGGCAGGCAATCAGTAGTACTTGCTGAAGATGGCTAAAAATAGTCTAGCTTTTAAGTCCTGAAGCAAGAAACTGCCCAAATAAGAATTTTTTAAAATGTGAATTTGGTTGCGTCTATAATACTCACCAATTACAGAGTTTGAAATATTTAATCACTAAAACCAATCCTTTATTCATCATTTCTGTAAGCTGTGTAATTGTTTACTTCCATTTTCAAAGTCCTTTCTCCTCATTAGATTTTGGACCCCTTTTTGTGTCTTCTGCTTCATCACAGAGCTCCCATGTCATTCAGTCCATGACTTTACATCCAGCAGGGACAAAACCATTTGACTGACTGCTAAATTCCAGCTTTGGCTGCCTTACTGCTTGGCCTTTTGGCTAAGAGCAAGCACAGCATCAGCTTAGTCAGTGTGACATCTTCCAGCCAGGGAGTCTTTCCTGTCCTGGCAGGAGGACAAACCCTACAGGCTAATTACCAAGCATGTGGTTTTTAATTAATAATACCCATTATTAACATGGAGCAATTTTTATATACTACAGAATATTATGTAGACAGAAAAATGTAACCATCTGAAAATACAATTGATTTTAGGGAATAGAGGAAGCAGACATATCTTCAGTAGTTAGGACACATACACACACACACACACACACACACACACACACACAAACATGAGTCATGAAATTAAGATTTTCCTGATGTAGTGAATAAACTTTAAAAGATTCCAGCATGACGTGAGACAGTGTTTATTCTGAAGAACTGAAGGGCAATGAAGCTTGCTGGTAAATGAGGTTAATAAGTAAACGCTATTCACCTCTGACAATATCCTTTTATGATAACTGTAGTTTTAGAACACTAAATAAGTGCTACAGAAATTTGTAATTAAAGCTTATTTCTGATAGGTGAAGTTACAGGAGAGTGACAGTTGCTCAATCGTTTGCTATTGACTTAACGTGCTTGGATTGTTTCAGAGAACAAAGCCCATGTACGTTTTTGCTGACTCAAATAAAATTTCCTTTAAAATTAAGAATTTGTATATGTTGCAGTGAATGAAGTGGTTTATATTATCCACCTGGTTTATCTATTTTGTTATTAATCTTTAAGAAAATGATTAAGTTATCTGGTTCAATCTTGCAATTCAGTTCTTAAAAAATAAAAATAAATAAGGTATAAATTGTAATGTCATCTGCATTCTATCATTTGAAACACAGTAATGCAAAGAAAATTGTTATAAAACACTAAATATTGCAAAATAAAATGTATTTAAGAATTCTCTAAGTATCCCTAGATGATGTTTCCAAGTATATGGGCTATTATTGTTCTTCTCACTTAGTGGATAATAAAAATTCCCTAAAGCCAAATCTCTTATCAGACTTGAAAAATATTAATAACATTAATAACATTAATAGTAATTCCAGTAACACTTGCTTTGCATAAATCATTTTATTTATTCCTCATATCAACGTATTGCTATCCTCACTTTATACATTAGCAAACAGGCTCAGAGGCTATGCTAAGCACTTGTAATTTCTCCTTACCTATTGTATTAAACATGATCTAGTACTCTTAACTAATAAATGGCACAAAGAGCAGTTGTGCGATGGACAATAGCTTCTGAAGGATTAGAGTCAAGTGCAATACTTCACAGTTCAATAATAGAGAAACTGAGACTGTGTTGAGGAAAGCAATTTGACAGCATAGGGGTTTTATCTCATATTACTAAATGCAGGCAGAAGAACCTGAGATTTAGTGAGACTCTGCAGCAGCTTTCTTGGCAAGGAGCATCTTTCTCTGGTCTGGTAAATCATAGTTGCTGCTTTACTTAAGGAGAATCGTATTTCTTCCTGGTACTTAATAAGAATGAAGACTTGGGCCAAAAATCAGCACATGGATCAAATATTAAAATGTAAAATAATAATTATGAAGACGACGATGAGAATGGTTAAAAACGTAAAAATACTAGAAAAATACTTAAATAATCTTGAGGTATGGAATGACTTTTTAAACATGACCTTAGAAAGAGAACAATAAAAAAACAAAGCAATAACTTCAATTATATAAGAATTAAAATGGGGAGGGAGAGTTATGATAAAAGCACAATAACAAAGTTAAAGAGAAATAGGTTAGCGTGGAAAAATATTAAGCAACAGGTGTAGAGAAACGGTTAATATCCTTAATATAGAAAGAGTTCATGCAAAACATGGAGAGAAATAAACCAGCCATCCCTTCAAAATACACATTACACAAAGAGCTTAGAATATAAATAGGCAAAAAAAAAATCATTGTAAAATGACCAAGAAATAGAATTTTTAAATATCCATTTTTACTTATAATAACCAAACAAATGCAAAGTCTAACAAGCATATTTTATTGTGTATAATAATTGTATAAAAAGGAAATAATAATGTTTAAAATTCATTCTATACGAGATTATGTCCTTTACAGGAATGTGGATGAAGCTGGAGGCCATTATCCTTAGCAAACTAACACAAGAACAGAAAACCAAATACCTCATGTTCTCCCTTATAAGTGGGAGCTAAAGGATGAGAACACATGGGCACGTAGAGGGGAACAACACATACTGGGGCCTATCCAACAGTGGAGGTAGAAGGAGGGAGAGGATCAGGGAAAATAACTGATGGGTACTAGGCTTAATACCTGGGTGATGAAATAATCTGTACACCAAAACCCCATGACACAAGTCTACCTATGTAACAAACCTATACATGTACCTCTCTTATAACTTGTCTGTGGGTTTCTGTCAACACCAATCAAGCAGTTGGTTGATTGGTGTGTTTTAACAAAATATGTCAATGACAAAAATAAAAGTTAAATAAAACAAAAAACCCTTATTCTACCTTTTCACTTGGAGGTAGAATCAACTCTCCTTCATAAAGTACTTGAAGCATCAGCATGCATATGTTGATTTAGAAATTTTACACTATAGCAATTTGAAAATATAACACATATTAATATAAACAGAGTGCCCACACCTAAAATTATCCCAATAAGATCTTTCTGAAGTGATATCTGCTCAGCAATTTCAACCTCAAAATTTCACTGGTCTGCTTTATAAATATCCTTTAACAGATATGTCTTCCAAAATATGCAGTAACATTGAAATCACCAAAGTGGACACTGGGTGGAACTTTCAAGTGATACCATTTGTCTTTTGGGGTACTGCCAAATTTAGGATCTATATTGAGTATAGTGTTAACTCATGAGTTTGATTATACATTGCTCTCTTTTATTATATATGAAATTTTACATGTATAGCTCATATTTAAAGAGTGAGTCTACCACAAAACCAAGTCTAAGCACTTCATCTTCCCTTTAATTCATGAAGATCACACAGGAAAAAGTATATGGGCTTTAGAAAAGGGTTCAATTCAAATATTGGCTTTGCCATTCACAAGCTTTTCGGTTTTGGGTAAGGTATCTAAAACTCAGTTTCTTTTTGTGCAATTGGAATTATAGTATCTATTTATATAGGTTTAAAAAAGCATTCAAAGTGGCACTCGCTAGGCACTCACTAAACAGTAGGTATTATAAATGAAGCAGGTGGAAGTTCAGGATGATTATTTATATGACTAAAGTGGATTAAACTGTATCCCCAAAAGAGATATAATAATGTTCCGATTTCTGATACCTGTGAATGTAAATTTATTTGGGTACAGGATCTTTGTAGATTTATTCATGTTAAATGAGCTTATATTGTGTTAAATTCAGTATACTGGGCTGTTACCAATGACTGGTGTCCTTATAAGAAGAGGAGACACACAAGGGAGCCCATGTGAAGACAGACAGATTAAAGCGATGCATCTACAAGCTCAAGAATGTCCCAGATTTATAGGAGCCACCAGAAGCTAGGAAGCAAAAGTTTTTCTTAAGAGCCTTCCAAGGGAGCACAGCCCTGTTAACGCCTATATTTTGGATATCTAGCCCCTAGAAGTGTGACAGAATAAATTTCTATTATTTAGAGCCACTTGACTATGGCAGCATCAAGAAACTAACACAATAATTTAGTCAAAATTCTCACTTGGACTTTAGAATATCTTTTAAGATTACATAACTGTGATGTCAGTTAACAGGTTAAGTAAATTAGAAATTCCCTTTCAAGAGTTTCTAGCACAGCACAATGGTAGACAGGTGAACTGGGATGAGGCTAATTGCAATGCTATAGATTATAAAACAACTTTGCCGTGACGTCAGAATAATACAAGCAAATCTCAAAGATTTGGGTGTTGAATTATGCACCAAATTATTATATACCTTTCTATATGTAAATGTATACGTCATTATCATTTCTAGAAAGCCATAGCAAAAATGTTCAAGTTCTGATAAAGCTTTATTCTAAGAATTGATCTGATCTTCAAAATAAAGACTAATGGAAAGAAAGAATTACCACTAAGATAGTCAACCCCTAAAATGACGAATGATACTGACAGAATCTAGCAAAAAGGGAAAAAATGAAAATCGACAATACAGATTCCACTTTAATTGACCTTAAAATTTCTTTTAATAAAGCAAAATTAGAATATTCTATTCCTTTGCTTATGCAACTAAGTCTATGCAGCTTCATCTTATTCTGGGTTGTTTCCCTCCCCACTAAAAGCTAAAATTTAAGAAGTTCAAATGTTTTAGAATAATTTTGGCAATTTCTTGTTTTTAATAAATCCTTTAAAAGCAACTTCCTCAGAGAAGATAATCTTTGAGTCCCAGACTGATTAAGTGTACTGCTGAGTTGGAGCAGCAACAGTTTGGACTTTAGGAAAATGTTAATACTAGCAATAAAGTTTATTCTGTTAATTGCTCTAATAATCAATAAGTAATTTTCATTCTAAACTAGATTCTTTATGTGACTTAAATAAATGAACTGAAGATCATTTACATCTCAATAACAATTCCTAATAATGTCACATTATTAAATTCCACCCTGGTTCTCAATAACATTGCTGAGTGACCAAAAAAGGAACTTATTACCTTGGTCAGGTCCTCAGGGGCATAGAGTGAACCAGTGGGTGAAGGATTTTATCGTTGTATGATGTTTCTGAGTGAGCCTTTCTTCTCTTTGAACTTTTGACACAATTTACTTATGGATTTGCTTTCTTCTTTCTTCCTCCCTGCTTCTTGCCCTCCCTTCCTTTCTCTTTTCTCCTCTTCTCCTTTTTCTCTCCTCTTTTCTCTAGAATAGTTTTGATCCTAGTATTGGCAGAAGATTTACAAATGGAAGAAATTTCTGCATCCTAATTTTATGGCAAATGAGTAACAGAAAAAGCAAAACAGTTTAAGAAAATCTCTGCACAGTGAATTCAAGGTTCTTTACACTGAAAAACTAAATAGGAAAATTAGAAATTTGAGGATTATTTATGTATGTAGATTTATATATGCATATGATATACATATCTCCTATTCGAACATTATTTCTAAGAGAAATATTTTGGACCTATATTTCTAGGTTGGTTATTTACATTGACCAAATTAAATCACTTACTTCTTTATGCTGTTCTGTGTTGTTGTAAAGATGTAGAATCCACTGTGTATTATTAAATAGTGAAAAGTATTAACTATTTTATAATATATTCTTAACAATGCTTTTGTGATACCAACACACTTGCTGATGATATTGAAATTTTTATGTTAATTAAACAACCTCTAACCACTCAGTACATTTCAGATATATACACTTTGTAATTACCTCCATTATTGAAATGGTTGGCTTGATTTATCCAGATCACAGTTAACATCGTAGCTTCTGTTATTTTTGTCTTTAGAAAAACATAGGTCCCACCGAGGGAATATAAAACTATTACTGTAAATTAAATATTAAAGCTAACTTATTCTTGCATAAGAATGCTGTCAAATAATGGTGATAAGTGTTGCTAAGATAGAAACTATTTTTTGCCTTTTTTGGAAGCACAAATTAAGAGCCAATTTTTAGTTCTTTTGGTAAATTGCATGTAGTTAGTGTGTGTGGTTTTACTGATGGTAGTAGCTTAAGGGGGAGCTATTATAGTCTTAGTTTAGCGATTAAGAAATACAACATTTGTTGAAGGACTAGGCCTTTTAGTCTAGAATGGATTAGCACTTGATCCTTCCTTAAGCATTTTTATACAGGAGTGCATTATCCTTGGAGCCACCCTGGGCTCCATGCCTCATTAGCTTGGGTGTTAGATAAATCAAAGGCAACCTCGGAGACAAAGATAAGCAAACTGCAGGCCAGCAAGATGATGATGTATGGATCCAGGAGGCTAATAGGAAAGTATTGACAGCAAAATGGTGTGCTTATCCTGCAATCACTGCATATTGCAATGAGAGCTCCCAAAAGCAGATGGGATACACTTCAGGGAATGTACAAGTACAAGACTGTTAGGCAGAAATGGATCCTTGTGTTTTAAATTCTAACAAGAACTTGGTTTCTTTTCAGCAGCACTTTAAATGCATCAAAATGTGTCATGGCACATAGCACAGCATACTCTAAAAAAGAATCTCATTTTAGAAAATCGAGCATTGGAATTATTTCAGTCCAGAATATTTTTTTCTTACCAATATAATATTTACATAGCAAGAAAGAAACAATCATGCATGCCTTCCATGATTATAACCATTCTATCTGTCTTTAATACATGATAAAGTTTACTAACGTTATATGTTTTATCAGTCTTTAGTATATTAGAAAGTTTGCTTCGTGATACTTCTACAGGACTCAAAATGAACTCTATAAGAGCAATTTTAACATGGGAAAATGCACATATACACAAACACATACATTATTTGATGTGTTCTCAAGTGAAATAACATATTTTGGTTCTTATCCATCATCAATATCTTTAGAATAAATTAGACTTTTAGGATTATGTCCAGAATTTTAGGCTTATTCTTCTACTTGTGAGGGGTTTTTTTTTCTTTTGGAGATTATGCATTTTGTACATTTCTTAAGCCAATTCAGCCATTTGTAAAAATCTAAAATTTTAGCATAAAATTGATAATATTATGATGATCCTAGCCATTTAGATCGCACATTCAGAAAAACATTCATTAATACTCATTTGACCTAAGTGTATTGGGGTACTGCTGAGGGTTGAAGGTTAACTAACAGAATTGATTATTCAAATCATGATGTACTCTTTCAATCGCCTCTTCCCTGGCTCAAAATAGGACTCCCTGATTTACTCTAAATAATGGACAGTCAACTGTTCTGAAATGAGAGCAGCTACAAGCCTTCTGGTTTACCTCCTTTATTTCTGGGACCATGCATAGAAACTAAATATACTTATTCAGGTGATGACCCAGGAGTTAGGAGAGTTTTGCAACCTCATAAAGGCCTGGGTATTTCTTTACAGAGGATACACTCTAATTCATGCCCCCCAGCTGTGAAGGAGGTAGTGAGTCTGCTTTGAATTCAGGTCACTATATTAAAGTGATAAGTGAGGGTCTTCTTGCAGTCAGGAAATAAGCAAGAAACACTTGGATAGCCTTCAAGAAGAAATCACAGGAGGAATATGGTTATAGTTTAAATCAAATACCTTCTCCAAATTTGGATGTAGGTCCAAACTAATTCTCTTAGAAATTATGTTCAAATAGTTTATATATGTATGTATGATTTTATAATGTTCAAATAGGATATACATATGTAAATTTATATATCCTATTTGAACAAAATTTCTAAGAGAAATATTTTAGATGTATATATGTTTTATTTATATATAATTATTTATGTATGGTAGATTTATATATATATGAATTTCTAAATCTACATGCATAACGATTCCCAAGTATCAGCTCTTCCTATTTATGATTACAATAGTTCCTGCAAACTAGGAACCATAATTTTTGGTAGTTGATACATTAACTTTACAGTTGCTGGAATGTTTTGTTACCTAAAAATCTAAGATTTTTCTATATCTGAGCCACTAGGGTACTTCACCTCATACTATACACATGAATTAGTATAACTCTTACTATTGGAATACATAGCATACTTTAATTCATGATAGCTTTTTATGTAGATTTCTGAATCTCTTGTTCAAAGGCAAATAGAGAAACATGAAGATTTTGTAGTTTAATTGCATTTGAGGGGAATGAGCAGAAAAAAAAAATCAATGAAACTCTGTTGCTGTCTACATTTTACAGATTAGAAAAGGGGGTCTCCTTTACCCCCAAATGAAACCACTTGCTGAAGGCCAAACAATTAGCAATTGACAAAGCAGAACTAGATTCTTAAGTTTGCTGACAATTATTTGGTGTCTCTAACATGCTGCCACTTTCGTAAGTGTAGAATTTGGGCCTGGGGAGGAGGAATATTACTATACTGCAGTTACTAAAAGTGAAAAAGAAGTAAAGTGTTAATAAAACAAAACTGAATGAAAATGAAAACAGTTTTCTCAGGCCACTAGATATCTCAAATACAATTTCACCATTGTGAAGAAAAAAAATGTCAAATACCGTTCCCACTAAGGTCCAAGTGACTGGTTAGACAGGAAGCTCATCACGCTGTGCCACGCAGACCTGACACTCTCAGAAGTTGCTCCTGGTTTGACTGAATAGAAACTGTATGCTGCCTGTTTTGCCCAGCTGGAATTAATTGTTCTACTTCTTATTTTCAAGCTTCTCCTTCCTTTTTCTCCCAAAATTTCATACTTAAAACTTTTTCTAAACAAGCATTAAAGCTATTATTTTGAAAAATGTGAAGATTATAAAAATCTTTCTGAATAATGATTATAAATAAAATGTCATCAACTGGGGCAATACAATTACTATAAAAATAAAAAAGAAAATGTCAATTGGTTTACCTCCCTCTAAATCATTGTTCTTAAAATTTGTGCAGCATCTCAAGGTCAGGGAAATAGCTGGGTTATATATTTCTGCTCTTAAAGTTTTCCTATTCTTGGCTAGAAGTATCGTCTCTGTTCTCTTTCTCTTTTCTTTCTCGCTTTATCTGTCTCAGAAAACTCAGGAGGGAACAGTAAAGGGGAACCACCCTACTCAGGTTATTCTTTTTTACAGAAATGAAGATCGATTTGATAAATCAATGCAATTGTAATTTTAAGAATAATATATAACACATTGCAAATAAGGATTTTAAAACCATAGTTAATTATGTTACATATTATATCTCAGGAGTTATCTCCAACATTATCTTTATAATTATAACCAGCCACTTACTAGAACTCATATCAAGCCTGCAGTGTTGTTTCTCAAAGATGCCCTTCACCCTTGAGCTGAGCTCCCCAGGAAGCTGCAAGGAAACCAAACATCCAAACGAAGTTTATCCAGACCCCTTTTGCAAAGGATGCCACGTCAACCTGCTACCTAATCATGCCTTCTGCCTGCAGTTTGTGTTCATGGTAGCTATCATTTATTTTATTTCTCCTTCCAAAAACCAACCCTGGAAACCCTCAGCTGGCAGAGGTGCCCTCTTCATCAGGTTCTGCCTTTGTTCTATGGGTCCAGGCTGCTTTCTCAGCATTGCCCATTAGCCCAGGGAACATTGTGATTAATGCAGCCGCTCCCTGCCCCAGCCAACAGGCCTGTTCTGTGGCTGCTCTCTGAGCAGTCACCGGTGTCCCTGTGCCTTTAACTGCCTTCTCTTTATCTGCCCGCCCCGGGCCTGCAGCTGGGCCTCCCTGTGGCCTGACCGACTGCCTCCTGCACCCTGGGACTCAGGCAGGGTGCGTTCATTACTCATCTGTGACAATAACCCATCGAGTAAGATGTAGAACTCAATTCCAGCAGAAAGACCTATAATGTCGGAGTCAGGAGGTTATCGCTGAGGGACCTGCACCTTGCTCCTCGCCTCTCTTATCGAGAGCTTTACAGGCTCTGCTGGGGCTAGCATCTTGTAAAGCTGAGGCCGGCAGATTTGGCCTCAGATTAGCATACATCTTCCTAAGTGGTACTACATTTAATTAAAAAGTAAACCTTAGTTAATTTTTTGTTACTGTAGTATGGGAAAATAGGAGATGTACATTGTAAAATCTGAGTTGACAGTGAACAGAAAAAGAAAGCAGATCCCTGAACACTTCTGACCCTGGCTGTCTGTAACCCCCTTTCCTCCCAATGGAGGCAAATTATTCATTAGTGTCTAGGAATCCTCTCCCTGAGTCTGACAAAGCTTGTTCCGATACTGACACCATTGAAGGATCCCAGACCACACCTGGTGCTCAGCCCTGGAATACACTTTGCAGCTCTGCAGTCAAACCCCATAACCGCCATTCTGGTCTTATATATTTTCCTTTGAGGACCTGTGTGTTTGAGCTGTTGACCAAAGGTTTGATGTGTGCATCATCCAATAAAGCATTTAGTAGCTCCTGGAAATTCTGATTTGATGACAATTAGAAAACTTAAAGAGCCAAAGTACAAGAGATAGAATCAGAATAGAGAAAGGGACATCCCCGGAATATGCCTTTTTTATCATTTAGTCATCTTCCAGAGCCATTTTCATCACAATATTAAGGTAAAACATACATGTTAGAATCCTTCAACTTCATTATGTTAAGCACATATTCATCAAATTGCAATAATTAACCAGACATGAGAAAAGATTTGTTATACTTGATAAGAAAATTCAGGTCATGGCCACAGTATCATTGAAAATCAGTCATGCAATGAAATACTACAATCTTCTTAAAATATTTTTCAGTGATTTCAAAAGTCTTGTCAATTGACAGATAATATAAACCAAATGTTGGAATATTAGGAGGATATGAGGAAATAAATAAGGGCAATTTTAATTAGAGATAGTTTAAAATAGAGTATAACCAGCAAAAAATATAAATAGTATATTCTTTCATATTAGTGTAATAATAATTGTGTATATCTTTTCTAAAAACTTTGTAATGTTAGCATTTTTCTGTAATTTTATAAGGGCTTAATTAAAGTTTCAGCATATTCCCCTGTTTTCTAAACAATACAACCTTCCACAGGCCATTTTCTGGCTCTGTACTTTATGCTACTTCATTAAATTCTCAGCTTTTATAATTTCCACCATGCCAAGCATGTGTCATTTTCATTAGAAATATTCCAAACTATATGCCTGATGTCACCATCCTCCATGCCTCTCTCTATGAAAAAGAGTACTCTGGAACTTATACAGATGTTTGTTTAGAAGGTAGATGTGTATCCTAAATCAGCACCTCCACGGAGTTCCACAAGTCTTAATCCCTTGAAATATTTATAGTTGTTATAATTAAATGTAGTTGCTATTTGGGGAAAGTCTGAGTTTAAAAAAATCTCAACAAGTCTTCTTGGAACCTGTAAATATTACCAAACACTGCAGTACTGCAAGATGCAAAAGCATTACTGAGATCTCAAATATATTTGGCTACAGAATTCTTTTTAGGTAGCGAGCACCTGCGAGGGGTAGCTTCCCATCGAATACACTTGGAGAAGCCCGTATACTCACTTTTTCTCAATAGCATATGAGGAGATTAGCTTATATTGCAACTTTCTGTAAAAGGTCATAAGATAGGAGGCAGAATAATACAGTGAAGAGAAAATTCAATGAAGAAAAAATACGCAAAACTCTTAGTACAGTTCATGGACAGTGGAAGATGGTGTTAGGTATTATTACTATAAAAAACCACCTTCTCGGTGCGTGCCTATAATCCCAGCTACTCAGGAGGCTGAGGCAGGAGAATTGCCTGAACCAGGAGGCGGAGGTTGTGGTGAGCCGAGATTGCGCCATTGCACTCCAGCCTGGGTAATGAGTGAAATTCTGTCTCAAAAAAAAAAAAAAAAAAAAAAAAAAAAAAATCCACCTTCTCTTTGATGCCTTTTGTACCACCCCAGGCAGATTGTTACTTCCCCCTAAGCTTCCCTAGCAGTAAGTGTCTATCTCTAGCAGAGCATCCACTACATCACTTTAAATAACCACTGTACATAAATGTCTCTCTACTTGCTTCTTAGCAGAGGATCAATGTCTAATTCATAGTTCCATCTCCATTTCCTAGTATTGTATTGGACACAGAGTTGGCATTCAGATGTTTGTTGACAGAATGAATCAGCCAATGACTAAAATTTTGTATTTATATAGTAAAATATAGCACGTTTTCAAAAATATAACAAATTCAAGATTTGCACTTCATAACTTCCAAAAAATCCAGGGCAACTCCTCAGTGACATTACAGCAAAAACAGTATCAACAACTGCATCAACTGTGCATCAGGGTAATTTTTCTGCCAGGCATGTGTGTTTACATATATTATCCTCCTAATCTTCATAGCAGCTCTTGAAGCAGATAATATTGTCTCCACTAGATAAATGAGGAAACTGAGGCTGACAGGGCTAAATAACGTACCCACAGGCATGCAGAGGGTATAAGGTGGAGCAGAGAGATTTGAATCCAGGCTGGCCAGAGTCCATCCTCATATTAGCTGTTCCACCCAGCTGATGAGTAAATGAAACATGTATTATAAGAGACCACAGTGCTGTGTGATTCTTTCCTCCTTGCTTAGATAGATATGCACTAGCTGAAAACAAAACAAAAACAAAACAAAACAAAACCACTCACTTGACCTTACTTGTCTCATCCTGTAGGAGACAGTAGAGCATGGTAGAAAGTCACTAAGTTTTAGTGGCAGATGCTTTATTTTTACAAGACCAATTACTCAGTTTCTTGAGTAATTCAAATAAGTAATATAATGCCCATTATAATAAAGAAAATTAAGAGTTTCATTATTATGTTTTATAATAAAACTGGGAGTTTTATTACAATACTTGTTTTGTCAGTTAAATGTAAAAAGTCAAATACAATACCTAGTAGATATGTAAGACATTAAGTGTTTGATATGATATGATTATGATGTATTTTCCTCTTTTTTTTTTTTCAGAGCCGTACCTTCCAAAGAAACAGTTGATCCTTTGGATATCTGCTTCCTACTCACTCTCCAATCTCTTTTGGTCAACTTCTTACATTGTCTACCTAAATCTGCGCTATCATATTCTATTACTTACCTTCTAGTTCTAAAATGCAATGCTCTTTTCTCAATTTTTACTTTCGTGTCTTCTATATTACTTACAACTGTTTTAAGAATAATGTTTCCTGGGGATATTTTCATTTAAAAAGCAATTTCTATTCTGTATATAAGCTTAATATTACCAGAAAAATGTAAAGAATAATAAAATCACTATTGCTCATTATTTTAAAAATAAAGCTATTAATTTTTAGTTTGTTTTCTTCAATATATCTTTAAAAATATATATATATTTAAATATATATATATGTATATAATTAAATATGCGATAACCCTATGGGAAGCTTAAATCCATGTATATTTACTTAACAACAAAAGCATTAACCTATGTATTTAAATTTCATTTTAAATCAATATTTAACAGCCATGGAATGTGCCATAAATTATGTGCCAAAAAGTCTTCCAATTTTGTTTAGAATGCAAGTGTTAAAATAAACAGGAATCTTTTACTATTTTACCATGAAATATAGTTTTTGAAATTAAAAGAATATTAATATTTTCAGATTCTTGATACATGTTATTCAGTTGCTTTCCATAACACCTAAGTCTATGTTTTCCAATTTGATAGTTTCCAGTGTGATAGCCACATGTGACTATTTAAGTGTGAATTTAAATTTATTAGACGCAGCCAGGTGTGGTGGCTCAGGTTTGTAATCCCAGCACTTTGGGAGGCTAAGGTAGGTAGATCACTTGAACCTGAGTTCAAGACCAACCTGGCCAACATGGCAAAGCCTCATCTCTACTAAAACTACAAAAATTAGCCGGGCATGGTGGCACACGCCTATAGTCCCAGCTACTTGGGAGGCTGACATGGGAGGACTGCTGGAACTCAGGAGGTGGAGGTTGCAGTGAGCCGAGATTACACCATTGCACTACAGCCTGGGCAACAAAGTGAGACTCTGTCTCAAAATAAATAAATATATTTATTAGATTTATAAAAGTTACAAATTCAGCTTTGCAGTGACACTAGCTACATGTCAAGTGTTTGATAACCAAAATACATAACTCCCAATCATTGCAGAGACTTATATTGAACAATTAGGCAAGAACGATCCAGAAGAAAAATGGAACTATTTGCATTTCTGCTTGATCCTGAAAAACGGAGCAGATACAAAACTGGTAACCTTCTCAGGCTGTGCAGTTTGAATAGCTGTGTAGCAGAAAAAAAGGCAAGATATGAAAAGTTCAACTGTGTTTAACACAAAATTCAATTATATTTATATTTACTGATTTTTCCCAGGGCAGAAAGACTATGTAACAGATGTACTAATACATGCATGTTAGTACATCGGTACATGTTTAGTACTGATGTACTAATTACTAATTAGAACTAACGTAATAATGTATTAAGCAATGTATATGTACCATGTACATTATAACCCATGTACTACTGTGTAAGTTAAATAGTCTCTTTCCTCCTATAAAGTACTTCTGTTGGTAAAGTCTTGTTTTAAACTCTCAGAGTCAATACCTTTTAATCTTTCTAGGGTCTTGGGACTCTGGACTAGTGTCCATCAAGCCCCACTGTGGGGGAAAAAAAGAAGCATTAGGAGGCTTTTGTAAGAGAGGAACCAGAAGTGAGTAGAAACCCTGAAGAAATTCTAACAAGAAAGAAAGGGCCAACCAAGAGGCATTCCCTTGTTTTGAAGTTTCAAATGCCTAAGTAAGGCCCCATCTTGCAGCATGGTCTGAGAGTGTGTATATTTCTGTGAAGTACCAAAAGAAGCACCACCAAGGAGCTGCATTTCTTAGACAATGTGCTAAAGTACAATAATGCTCCATAGCTCAAGAACCCAGCTGTTTCTTGAGTTGACTTACTGATTCTTATCTTAAAAGAACTGTGGATAGAAATCAGTGTGCATGGAAGAAAAATAAATAAAAATATGACTCAGACACTTGATGGGATATAATTAGACTAGTTGAACCTCCCAATTTGCCTCAACCATAAAAATAGTGAAACAAGCAACATATAGAACAACAAAGCAAACATAATGAAGTAAAACATCACTTTAAGGTGCAGGTCAACATCTAAGCCCACTGAGACTTAGATAATCTAGTCCACTGAGCCAACCCTCTCTTTTTGTGCCAGGGTCTTTTATTGAGTAACAGTAGCACCATCAATAGGAGCTCATGGTCTAGATTAGAAGTATTTTAATTTACAAACACACATGGTAAACATTTATATATTTAAAATATATGAGGCTGGGTGCGGGGGCTTATGCCTGTAATCCTAGCACTTTGAGAGGCCAAGGTGGGCAGGTTGCCTGAGCTCAGGAGTTCAAGACCAGCCCGGCAAACATGGCAAAACCCTGTCTCTACCAAAAACACACCAAAAAACCGGGTGTGGTGGTGCACGCCTGCCACTTGGGAGGCTGAAGTATGAGAATCGCTTGAACCCAGGAGGTGGAGGTTGCAGAGAGCCAAGATTGTGCCACTGCACTCCAGCCTGGATGACAGAGTGAAACTCTGTCTCAAAAAATAATAAATAAAGATATGAAAGAGAAAAAGATTATGAAATTAACTTTTGATACTTTAACACTTCTTGACTTTTGTTTGGTTTATTTCATGAGGAGTTCAGCTTATTTGCTCTCATTTAAACCACTTTGCCTTAACTTTGAAATTTTAATTAAGAAAGAATTATATTTGTGTGCTGATTTTCATTATGGTCAGTTGAGGAATATACCTATTTTTTATAAGCACATGTAAGCCAAATGTCAAATATGAATACATTTAGCTAAAAAACTTAATTTAAGAAGTTGGAAAAGTTCTATTATGTTGGCATCCTTAAATATAGATATGTTAATATGCATTCTTTCATTGGCATTTAAAAATTATAGAAAATATAGAAGATGTCTGTGTATGCTGAGAAAACTCATCTCAAATTTATATGATGAATATGTCAGAAAAGACTGTTTTCAAAATAAACTTGGGAATTATAACAATACAACTGAGATATTTCTTTAAAAAGAGTTTACTTAAAGAAATAATAGCAAAAAACTTTCCAATCCTGAAGACAGATACAAATATCCAGGTGCAGGCAAGCCAAAAGTCTCCAGTCAAATTTAATCTAAATAAGACTATCCTGTGACATAATCAAACTGTTGAAAAGTAAAAATCAGCAATACAGAAGAAGCCAATAGTATATAAGGAAGTTCCAATATGCCTAGCAGCAGACTTCTCAGCAGAAATCTTGTAGATGAAGAGATAGTGAGATAATATATTCAAAGTGATAAGGAGAAAAAACAAAACACAGCAACTCTCCTTCAGAAATGAAGGCAAGATAAACACTTTCCTAGACAAACAAAAACAGAGAGTTCATCTACAATAGACTTGTCTTACAATAAATGCTTAAGATAATTAATTCTTCGTGATAAAATAAAAGCATGCTAATGAGTAACATACAAACATACGAAAGTATAAAACTCACTAGTAAAAGTAAGTACAGTATACAGTCAAATTCAGAAAACTCTAGTACTGTAATAGTGATGTGTAAATCACTTATATCTTTAGCATAAACATCAAATGATAAAATTAATTAATAACTACTATACTTTGTTAAGATATATGCAATACAAAAATGTAAATTGTAATATCAAAAATTCAAAATGGAAGGAGTCAAGTAACTGTAGAGTGCTTTTCTTGGTGATCAAAATTAAATTGTTATCAGCCTAAAATACACTGCTATAACAATAAGTTGGTTTTTTAAAGCCTCATGGTAACCACAAAATAAAAACCAATAGTAGATACACCAAAAGTAAAAAGGAATTAAAACATACCACTAGAGAAAATCACTTAAAGAAAAACAGCAAAGGAAGAAGAAACAAAAATATGCAAGACAACTAGAAAAGAGTTAACAAAACAGTAGCAGTAAGTCCTTACCTATCAGTAATTACCTTAAATATAAGCAGTTTAAATTCTCCAATCAAGAGACATACAGTGGCTGAATGAATAATTTTTATAAAAAGACCCAACTACATCCTGCCTACAAGGAACTCACTCACATGTAAGGACACACTTGGACAAAGAATGAAGAGATAGAAAAAGATATTCCATTCAAATTGAAACAACAACAAAAAGAACAGAAATAGCTATATTAGGTTAAAAAAAACTTTTAGTCAAAAATTGTAAAAAGAGACAGAAAAGGTCATTCCATAATAATCAATGTCAATCCACCAAAATAATATATAAATTATAAATATATGCACCTAACATTAGAGCACCAAAGTATATAAAGCAAATATTAATAATTTGAAGGGAAAAATACACTGAGATACAATAATAGTAGGGGGCTTCAACACCACCCTTCCAGCAATGGACACATCATCCAGACAGAAAATCAATTAGAAAAACCTTAGAATTAAACTACACGTTAGACCACATGGACTAAAATTGACATTTACAGAACATTCTATCCAACAGCTGTAGAATATATATTCTCAAGTGCATATGGGGCATTCTCTGGGATAGATGATGTGTTAGGCCATAAAACAAGTCTTAACAAATATAAGAATATTGAAATCATATCAAGGATCTTTTCTGACCAAAATGGTAGAAAACTACAGATCAATAATTTCCAGAAACTTCAGAAAATTTACAAATACATAAAAGTTAAACATCATGCTCTAGAACAACCAATGAGCTAATAAGTTGAATCCAAATTTAAAAAAATTTTAAAAATATCTTGAGAAAAAGGAAAATAAAACACAACATACCAAAACTTGTAAGATGCAACAACAGTGGTTCTAAGAAGGAAGTTTCTAGCAATAAATGCTTACATCAAAAAAAAAATGCAAATAATCTAATGTTGCACCTCAAGGAACTAGAAATAAAAGAGCAAAATAACTCCAAAATTAGTAGAAGAAAGGAAATAATAAAGATCAGAGCAAATAAATGAAATTCAGACCAAAAAAAAAAAAATCCAAAAGATCAATGAAACAAATGGTTGTTTTTTAAAAATATATAAACAAAATTGACAAACTGTTATCTAGATTGACAAAAAGAAAAAGAGAGAAGACTCAAATAAAACAAAAAATAAAAGGGAGTCATTACAACTGATACCAAAGAAATAGAAAGGATCATAAGAGACTATTATGAGTAATTATATACTAACATATTAGTTAACCTAGAAGAAGTGAACAAATTATTTGACCCATGCAACCTATGAAGATTAAATTATGAAAAATAGAAAATTTAACAGACCAATAAATAAGCAAGGAGTTTGAATCAGTAATGAAATATTTCCCATGAAATAAAAGCATAGGACCAAATAGCTTGATAGCTAATTTCTAAATTTAGCTAATTCATACATAAATTCTAAGTTCATTTAAACTAATGCCAATTTTTCTAATTTTTACTCAAAAAACTTAAGAAGAAATACTCTGAACTTCATAAGATTAGCATTACCTTGATATCAAAGCCAGAAAAGGACATTACATGTAAAGAAACTACAGAAAATTATCACTAATGAACATAGATGCACAAATCCTCAACAAAATACTAGTAAACCAAATTCAACAGCATATTAGGAAAATCATTTGCCACTATCAAGTGAGATTTATCTCAGGGATGTATGAATGGTTCAACATATGCCGATTAATAAACATGATACATCACATTAACAGAATGAAGAAAAAAACCAAAGTTATTTCAAGAGATATAGAAAAGGCATTTGACAAATTTCAACATCCTCTCGTGGGAAAAAAAAGCTCTCAAAAAATTAGGTGTAGAAGAAATAAAGACCATATATTGGCAATCCCACAGCTAACATACTTAATGGGGAAAATTTACAGCTTATCATCTAAGGTCAGGAATAAGATAAGGATGCCTACTCTTGCCACTTCTATTCAACATTGTACTGAAAGTCCTAGCCAGACCAATTAAGCAAGATTAAAAAAAAAAGAAAAAAGGCATCCAAGTTATAAAGGAATAAGTTAAATTGTCCCAGTTGTCAGGGGTCTTATATATAGAAAACCCTAAACACTCCATGAAAAAACAATGAGAACTAATAAATGAATTCAGCAAAGTTAGGGGATACAAAGTCAATATAAAAATATCAATAGAGTTTCTATACACGAACTTCAAACAATCTGAAAAAGAAATCAAGAAAATACTAATTCTATTTGCACTATATAAAAAAGATAAAATTAAGAATAAATTTGACCAAACAGGTGAAACATTTCTGTACTAAAAACTATAAAACAGAAGACTTGAGAAAAGAAATGGAAAAAGACTCAAATAAATGAAAAGATACCTCATGTTTATGGATTGAAGAATGAATATTGTTTAAATTTCCATACTACCTACAGAGATCTACAAATTCAATGTAGTCCCTATCAAAATATCAAAGGTATTTTTTATAGAAAGATTTAAAAAATCCTAAAATTTATATGGAAACACAAAAGACTCCAAATAGCCAAAGCAGTATTTTTTTGTATTTTTAATATATCATAGTTATGAATAGCTTGGGGGTACATGTGACATTTTTATATATGTATACAATGTATAATAAAATCAGGATAATTAGGATATCCATCACCTAAATATTTATCCTTTTTTGTGTTAGGAATGTTAAAATCCTTCTGCTTTAAATTATAATAAATTATTATTAACTATCATTTTCCTACTATACCATTGAGCCCTGAAATTGATTCCTTCTCTCTGACAGTATTTTCATGTCCCGTAACCAACTGCATTTCATTCCCTCCTTTCCTCTTCTCTCCTCAGACTCTGGTAACCACTATTCTACTCTCTACCTCCAGGAGGCCAAGGTGCTTAGCTCCCACATATCTCTTTAGCATACTCATTTAATTTTCTTTGGATATATACCAGTAGTGGAATTGCTAGATCATATGATACCTGTTTTTAATTTTTTCATAAAACTCCATACTGTTTTCTATAATGTACCACTTTACATTTTCACCACCGGTCTATGAGCCTTCCCCTTTCTCTACATCCTCGTCAGCCTTTGTTATTGTTTTTCGGATAATAGCTATTCTAACTGGGGTGAGATATTTCATTATGGTGGTGATTTGCATGTTTCTTATGGTTAGTGATATTGAGGATATTTGCATATGCCTTTTGGCCATCTGTATGTCTTTTGAGAAATGTCTATTCAAGTCTTTTGCTTATTTTAAAAATCAGATTATTTGTTTTTTAGCCATTGGGTTGAGTTCCTTATATATTCTGGTTATTAATTCCCTGCTGAATAGAGTTTGCAAATACTTTCTTCCAGCTGTAGGTTGTCTCTTCACTTTGTTAATTATTGTCTTTGTTGGGGAAAAGCTTGTTAGCTTGATCTAATTACATTTGTCTATTTTTGCTTTTGTTGCTGGTGTTTTTGAGGTCTTCTTTAAAAAATCTTTGCCCGGACCAATGTCCTGTGATGCTCTCCAATATTTTCCTCTAGCATGTTTATAGCTTTGAGTCCTATATTTACATCTTTAATCAATTTTGAATTGATCTGATTTTTGTACATGGTGAACGATGGAAATCTAGCTTCGTTTTTATGCATATGTATATCCAGTTTTTCCAGAAGCATTTATTAAAGATATTTCTTTCCCCGGTATATGTTTTTGGCAACTTTATTGAAAATGAGTTGGCTACAAATGCATGGATTTATTTCTGAGTCCTCTTTTCCATTTCATTGACCTATGTGTCTCTTTTTATGCCAGTACCATGCTGTTTGAGTTGCTATATCTTTACAGTATAATTTGAAATCAGGTGTTATGATGCCTCTAGTGATCTTTTTGCTCAGTATCACTTTGTCTGTATGAGGTATTCAGTAGTTCCATATAAATGTTATGATTTTTTATATTTCTGTCAGAAATATTGATATTTTGACAGAAATTGCATTGAATCTATTTCTTTGGGTATACAGGAATATACCCAAATACATTTTAACAATATCAGCAATATTAATTTTTCTAAGCAATGACATTTTAACAATATTATTTTTCTGATCCATGAGTGTGGAATATGTTTCCATTTTTTGGTGTCCTTTTTAATTTTTTTCTCAGTATTTTATAGTTTTTCTTGCATAGATCTTTTACTTCTTTGGTTAAACTGATTCCTAGGTTGTTTTTGTAGTTATTGCAGTGGAACTGCTTTCTTGATTTTCTTTTCAGATTGAGCACTTAACTTATAGAAATGCTCCTAATTTTTATATTTTGATTTTATATTGTACAATTTTACTAAATGTGTTTATCAATTCTGAGATCATTTTTGGTGGAGTCTTTACATTTTGTCTAAATATAATATGTCTTCTGCAAACAAAAATAATTTGACTTGGCCAGGCACTGTGGCTCATGCCTACAAACCCAGCACTTTGGGGGGCTGAGGTGGGTGGATCACCTGAGATCAGAAGTGCGAGACCAGGCTGGCCAACATGGTGAAATCCCATCTCTACTAAGAATACTAAGAATACAAAAAATTAGCCTGGCATCGTGGCTCACACCTGTAATCCCAGCTACTAGGGAGGCTGAGGCAGCAGAATCACTTGAACGTGAGAGGAGGAGGTTGCAGTGGGCCGAGATTGTGCCTTTGCATTCCAGCCTGGGTGACAAGTGCAAAATGCTGTCTAAAAAAATAATAATAATTTGACTTATTAATTTCCCATTTGGATGCCCTTTTCCTTTCTCTTGCCTAATTCCTATGATTAGGATTTCCAGTGCTATGTTGAATACAAGTGGTGAAAGTGGGCATATCTTTGACTTGTTCCAGATCTTTAGTTCAATTTTTCCCCATTCAGTATGATATTGGCTGTCGGCTTGTCATATAAGATCTTTATTATGTTCAGGTATATTCCTTCTAAACCCGATTTGCTGAGGTGTTTTTTTTTTTTTTTTATCATGAAGCAATGTTGACTTTTATAGAATGCTTCTTCAGCATCTATTGAAATGATCATATGGTTTTGTCCTTGATATCTTTGATGTGATGTCTTGCATTTGATTTACATGAATTGAAGCATCTTTACATCCCTGAGATGAATCTCACTTGATCATAGCAAAGGATCATTTTAATGCATTATTGAATTCTATTTGCTAGTACCTTTTGGGAATGTTTGCATCCATGTTCATCAGATATATAGGCTTGTAATTTTCTTTTTTTATTATGACTTTGCCTGGTTTTGGTATTAGAACAATGCCAGCCTTGTAGAATTAGTTTGGAGGTTTTCTCTCCTCTTCCATTTCTTGAAATAGTTTGAGTAGAATGACTTTAGTTTTTTCTTAAGTATTTGGTAGAATTCAACAGTGTCTCCATCAGGTCCTGTGCCTTTCTTTGATGGGAAGCATTATTTCTGATTCAATCTTATTACTTGTTATTGGTCTGTTCAAGTTTTCTGTTTCCTCATGGTACAATCTTGGTGGGTTGTATGTGTCAAGACATTTATTCATTTCTTCAAGGTTTCCAAATTGCTGGTAGTGTTCATAATAGTCTCTGATGATCCTTTCTATTTCTGTGTTATACATTGTGATGCCTCCTTTTTTGTTTTTGGTTTTATTTAATCTTCTTTCTTTTTCTCTTAATATAGCTAAGTTTGTCAATATTTTTTATTCTTTCTAAAAGCTAACTTTTTATTTTGTTAATTTTTTGCAGAGTTTTTGGTCTCAATTTTATTTATTCTTTGATCTTTATTATTTATTTTCTTCTAACAATTTTGTTATTACTTTTCTGATTCCTTGAGGTGCATTATTAGATTATTTATTTTGAGTCTTTAATTATTTTTGGTGTAGGTATTTATTGCTATAAAAATCCCACTTCATACTGCTTTTACTGTATCCCATGGATTCTAGTATGTTGTGTGTCTGTTTTCATTTGTTTCAAGAAATACTTCAATATCCTTCTTAATTTCTTCATTGATCCTTTGGTCACTGAGGACCACGTTGGTCACAGCAACGTTGAGTAAAAAGAATAAAACTGGAGGACCCGCAGTATCTGACTTTAAAATAGACAGCAAAACTACAGTAACCAATATAGCATGATACTGCCATAAAAACAGACACATAGATCAATGGAACAGAATAGAAAGTTTAGAAATAAATTCATGCATTTATGGTCAACCAATTTTTTGCACAGGTGCCAAGAACACAAAATAGGGAAAAGACAGTGTCCTAATAAATGGTATTGGGAAAGCTGGATATCCACATGCAGAAGAAGTTGGATATCCACATGCGGAAGAAAGAAATTAGACCCTCATATTAAGCTATATACAAAAATCAACTCAAAATAGGTTAAAGATGTAAATGTAATGAACTACTAAAAGAAAACATAGGTGAAAAGCTCTGATATTATTAGGCTGTGTGTCCCCACTCAAATCTCATCTTTAATTGTAATTCTCGTACTCCTTACATGTCAAGGGAGGACATGGATCTGGATCAGGGGAGTGGTTTCTCCAATGCTGTTCTCACCATAGTGAGTTCTCATGAGATCTGAAGGTATTATAAGGGGCTCTTCCCCCTTTGCTTGGCACTTCTCCTTCCTGCTGCCTTGTGAAGAAGGTCCTTGCTTCCCCTTTACCTTCTGCCATGACTGTAAGTTTCTTGAGGCCTCCCCAAGCATGCTGAACTGTGGGTCAATTAAAAGTTTTCCTTTATAAATTACTCACTCTTGGGCAGTTTTTTTTTTTTATAACAGTATGAAAACAGACTAATACAAGCTCCATGACAGTAATCCAGGAAATATTTTTGTTGAATATTACCTCAGGCAACATAAGCAAAAATAGCCAAATGGGAATTCAAACTAAAATGTTTCTACACAACAAAGCAAACAATCAACAGATTAAAGACAAAACCTACAGAATGACAGAAAAAAATTGCCAACTATACATCTGATAAGAGGTTAATACCTGTATTTAAAACGTAAGGAATTTTAAAAGTTCAATAACAAGAAAATAACCCAATTAAAAATGGACAAAAATCCTGAACATTTCTCAAAGACAGACATACAAATGACTAACTGGTATATAAAAAATTGCTTAACATCACTAATCATGTTAAGGTAATAATGGTCTCACTCTTATGTGGGATCTAAAAAAGTTGGTCTTATAAAAGTAGAGAGCAGAATAGTGGTTGCCAGACACTAGGGTGGTTAGGGGCAGAGAAGTTTGAAAAGACATGGCTCAAAAGATACAAAACTAGTTAGATAAGAGAAATAAGTTCAAAAGCTCTATTGTACTACATGGTGATTATAGTTAAGAACAATGTATTACATTGTTGAAATTTGCTAAAAGAATAGATTTTTAAATGTTCTTACCACAAAAATGAAAATGATAACCATGTTAGGTAATACATATTTTAATTAGTGAGATTTAATTATTTCACAATGTACATATCCTTGAAAACATTATGTTGTACACAATAAATGCATACAATTTTATCTGTTCGTTTAAAACAAATACGTAAATTTGAAAAAAATAGAAACAAATAACTGAATTTAAAGCTGGGTAAAAAATCTGAAAAGACATCTCACCAAAAAAAAAAATATATAACAACTAAGCACAAGAAAATATGCTGATATGGTTTGGCTGTGTCCCCACCCAAACCTATCTTGAATTGTAGCTCCCATAATTCCCATGTGTTGTGGGAGGGACATGGTGGGAGATAATTGAATCATGGATGTGACTTCCCCCATACTGTTCTCATGGTAGTGAATAAATCTTACAAGATCTGATGGCTTTGTAAGGGGTTTCCCCTTTTGCTTGGCTCTCATTCACTCGCCTGCCACTATGTAAGATGCGCCTTTTACCTCTGCCATGATTGTGAAGCCTCCCCAGCCACGTAAAACTGTAAGTCCACTAAACATCTTATTCTTTATAAATTACCCAGTCTCTGGATCACATGGGATCAGGAGTTTGAGACCGGCTTGGCCAACATGGTGAAACCCTGTCTCTACTAAAAATACGAAAATTAGCAGGGTGTGGTGATGTGCACCTGTAATCCCAGCTACTTGGGAAGCTGAGGTAGGAGAATCACTTGAACCCAGGAGGTGGAGGTTGCAGTGAGCTGATATCGGGCCATTGCACTTCAGCCTGGGCAACAAGAGTGAAAACCTGTCTCAAATAAATAAATAAATAAAAATTTTTAAAAAAATTACCCAGTCTTGGGTATGTCTTTACTGGTGTGAAAATAGACTAATGCAGATGTGTAACATCATATTTCATTAGGAAATTGCAAATTAAAACAACAATGAAACAGCTCTGTACATTTAATACAGTGACTAATACCCAAAACACTAATATCACCAAAACCTAAGAAGGATGCAGAGCACCCAGAACTCTTATCCACTGCTGGCAAATGCAAAATGGTGCAACCTCTTTGAAAAATATTTTGGTACCTTCTTACAAAGCTAAATATATTTGTATCACATAATCTGACAATCACACCCTTAGATTCTTACCCAAGTGAATTGAAAACCTATATCCACACAAAAATTTGCATAAGAATGTCTACAATAGCTTTATTAATAATTGTCCCAAACTGGATGCAACTAAGACATTCATCAATACCTGAAAGGATAAGGAAAACTGTAATCTATGTAGTACATCTATGCACCGTACATCACAAAAAGAGAAGAAATCTTAAATTAATATTGTTATTTACTCTAGCTCTTTGGGAGGCTGAGGTGAGTGAATCACTGGAGGCCAGGAGTTTGAGACCAGCCTGAGCAACAGGGTAAGATCATGTCTCTACAAATTAAAAAAAAAAAAAAATTAGCCTGATGTTGAAGGTGTGTACTTCTCAGCTACTCAGAAGGCTGAGGTGGGAGAATGGCTTCAGCTGGGCATGTGGAGGTTGCAGTGAACCAGCTGAGATTGTGCCACTGTACTCCAGCCTGAGCAACACAGCCAGACCCTGTCTTAAATAAATAGGCAGTCAGTCTGAGAAAGGTATATACTGTATGACTTTAACTACATGGCATTCTGGAAAAGGCAAAACTATGGAGAAAGTAAAAAGACAAATGGTGACCAAGAAATGGGGTAGTGAGTAGGGAGCACAGGGGATTTTTTAGGGTTGTGGAATTATAGGCGTTCCTTATTTGTTTCACTTTGCTTTACTGTGTTTTGTAGATATTGTGCTTTTTACAGATTGAAGGTTTGTGCAACTCTGCCTCAAGTAAGTCTATAGGTGCCATTTTTCAACAGCATGCTCACTTCACGTCTCTGTGTTACATTTTGGTAATTCTTACAATACTTAAACTTTTCCATTATTAGTATATGTGTTATGGTGATCTGTAATCAATGATATTTGATGTTACCATTGTAATTATCTTGGGATGTCATGGACTATGCCCACATAAAATCGTAAACATGATTGACCAATGTTGTGTGTGATCTGACTGCTTCACCAATAAGTCCTTCTGCCATCTCACTCCTTCTCCTTGGGTCTCCCTCTTCTCTGACATATGACAGTATTGGAATTAGGCCAATTAATAACCCTACAATGGCCTCTAAATGTTCTAGTGAAAGAATGAGTTGCATATCTCTCACTTAAAATCAAAGCTAGAAATAATTGAGCTTAGTAAGGCATGTAAAATCGTAAACGTAATTGTTTACAAAACAGGCTGAAAGCTAGGACTCCTGCACTAATTAGCCAAGATGTGAATGCAAATTAAAATATTCTTGAAAACATCTAGAGCACTACTGCACTGAAGACATCAATGATTTTAAAAAAAGAAATAAAAACAGCCTTATTGCTGATATAGAGAAAATTTAATGGTCTGGATGGAAGAACAAATCATCCATAGCATTCCCTTAAGCTAAAGCCCAGTCCAGGGCAAGGACCTAACTCTCTTTAATTCTATGAAGGCTGAAAGAGGTAAGGAGTTGCAGAAGAAAAGTTGGAAGCTAGCAGAGATTAGTTCTTGAGGTTTAAGGAAATAAGCCAACTTCAAAAACACAAAAGCGCAGTATGAAGCAGGAAGTGCTAAATATAGAAGCTGCAGCAAGTTATTCAGAATATCTAGATAAGATCATTGATGAAGCTGGCTACACTAAACAACAGAGTTTTGATGTAGATAAAACAGGCTTCTCTTGGAAGCAGATGCCATCTAGGACTTTTATAGCTGGAGAGAAAAAGTCAAAACCTGGTTCCAAAGCTTCAAAGGACAGGCTGAATCCCTTGTTAGGGGCTAATGCTGCGGATGACTTTAAGTTGTAGCCAATGCTCATTTCACATTCTGAAAATCCTGGGACCCTTAGGAATTATGCCGAATCTACTCTGCCTGTGCTGTATAAATGGAATAAGAAAGCCTGGATAACAGTACATCTGTTTACAGCATGGTTTTACTGAATATTGAAGCTGCCCACTGTTGAGACTTACTTCTCAAAAAAAATATTTTCAAATATCTTTGCTCATTCACAATGCACCTGATCACCCAAGACCTCTGATGGAGATGAACTAGGAAATTGATGTGTTTTTCAACGTTAATCCTTTCTTTGGCCTGTGGATTAAAAAAATCAACTTTTAGGTATTATTTTAAGAATTTTGTAAGCTATAGCCATCATTGATTGTGCTTTCTCTGATAGATCTGGGCAAAGTAAATCAAAAACCTTCTGGAAAGGATTCCCCATTCTAGATGACGTTAAGAACATTCATGATTTATGAGAGGAGGTCAAAACATCAACATGGGGTTTGGAATAACTTGATTCCAACCCTCATGAATGACTTTGAGGAGTTCAAGACTTTCATTGGAGGAAGTAACTGCAGATTTGGTAGAAACAGCAAGAGAAGTGAATTAGAAGTGATGCCTTGAAGATGTGACTGAATGCAGCTGCAATATCATGATAAAACTTGAACAGATGAGGAGATGCTTCTTATAATTGAGCAAAGAAAGTGGTTTCTTGTGGCAGAATCTACTCCTGGAGAACATGCTATTGAGCAGTGTTGAAATTACAACAAAAGATTTAAAATATATATAAACTTAGTTGATAAAGCAGCAGTAGGGTTTAAAATGATTTAACTCCACTTTTGAGAAGTTCTACTGTGGCTAAAATGCTATCAAACATTATCACATGCTAAGAGAAATCTTTCATGAAAGAAAGAATCAATCAAAGCAGCAAACCTCACGGTTATGTTGAGAAATTGCCACAGCCACCCCAACCACCATCCTGATTGGTGGGCAGCCATCAACATCCAGGAAGGATCCTCCATCAGCAAAAAGACTATGATGCGATAAAGGCTCAAATGATTGTTGGCATTTTTTTTTAGCAATTAAGTATTTTTCAATTAAGTTTTGAACATTTTTAGACATAATACTATTTCACACTTAATAGACCATAGTGTCAGGTAAATATAATATGTATATGTGCTGAGAAATCAAAACATTTTTTGTGACTTGCTTTATTGAGATAATCACTTTATTTCTGTGGCCTGAAACCAGACTCTACTGAACAAACCTTGATATGCCTCTATTCTGTCTGACACCATAATGTTAGATACAGAACTTTATGCATTTGCAAATTCACAGAACAGTATAACACAAAAAGTCAACATTCACGTAAACTATGATCAATATTGGTTTATCTGTGGCAACAAATGTATGACATCAATGCAAGATGTTTATAATACGGGACACTGGAGGGAAGGGGGAAGGAGTGCATTATAGGAGCTCCCTGTCCTTTCTGTTCCACTTTTCTGTAAACTTAAAACTGCTCTAAACATGAAGTCTATTGACTTTATTTCTAAAAAATATTTTATTGAATTACAATTATATTATTAAATAAATTGGAAAGTCTAATGGTTGGATTTATTTGGTAAAATCATAAAATTAAGCAGTGAATATTCTACAGAGAGAATAGCATGTAGAATCTAATGCTAATTGAACAGATTAACCCCTTTCCATGACCCCATTCCCCACCGTGACCCACGCACAGAGTCCGTATGGTTAAGGCTCAATGAAGACAATTAAGAGAGAATATTTCACAAACAGTGGTGGACAGTGATTGTTTCAGTAACCTGTTAAGTTAAAATGAAAACTAAAGTCATTTTTAAAAAATATTTGATACCTGTGTTAGTCCATGTGCATTACTATAAAGAAATACCTGAAACTGAGCAATTTACAAAGAAAAGAGATTTATTTTGGCTCCTAGGTCTGCAGGCTGTATAAGCATGGCACCAACATTTGCTTGGCTTCTGGTGAGACCTCAAGAACCTTACAATCAGACAGAAGGCAAAGGAGGAGCAGGTGCATCACATATTGAGAAGGAGCAACAGTGAGAGGGAAGAGGTACCAGACTCTTTAAACAATACCTTGCATGAGCTTATAGAGCGAGAACTGCCTCATTACCATGAGGATGGCACAAAGCCATTCATGAGAGTTCCATCCCCATGACCCAAACACCCTCCACCAGGCCCCACCTCCAACGTTGGGGACAAACATCCAAACCATATCAACTAACCAACTGATGCCTTTCATGCAATTGAATCTGTACTCTTCATAAGTCATTGACACAAAGTCATACATAAGTATATACTCATATTCTTATGAGTCATTTGCAGATATCTTGAAATTTTAGCTATCCTATCTCAGTAAAATAACTAATAAGCAGAGTCAGCTTCAAAGAGAGGAAGTGGGATTCTGGGGATGTGGGATTGAAAAAATACTATTGATTGATGTAATATTGGTCAGAGGGCCCCACTGAGAAGTCATCAATGGTTAAATTTCAGCCTTGGGGACATATTGAGTAGTGGTCCTTATGGGATCAGCCCTGCACGTGGTGCCGTTTAATGTTTTCATAAATGACTCAAATGGTGGGCTTTCAATTGTGTTTCCTAAGCTGTCTCATATTCTGGTAAAAATAATCATTCATAACCCACATGATATGGTAGAGAAATAGAGATGCTTAAACAGATTTCTATACAGAGGGAAAGTATTATAAGACAACTTGTTTTAGGAAACAGATTCCCTGCGCATACAATGCAGTGGTCCTGCCACAAAATCTCCACCCAGGCCCTGTCCTCATTTGTTTGGCTGACTTGTTTCTAGGAGAGCCTGAGCAGGTTTTCTATTCTCCTGAATGGAATCATCTGAGACTTCCCTTGAGGGATTGTCCTTCTAGTGAAGAGCATGGAGTGGACTGGGCCAGGGAAAGATCCTCAAACAATCCTTACATGTAAATTGGCAAAATCTTTAGCCTCTACATTATTGTTAGCTGTGAATAGCAGGGATGCAGGTACCTCAAGGAGACCAGCTGAGATAAAGAATGTTCATGATGCCCACAATTACTTTGATGACAAAAATAAAAACCTTATTCATTATGATATTTCATGAGCCTATAAATATATACTTTTTGTGGTTTAAAACATTGTGTATAGTTTTGTTTTTTATTACTAACTGGATTACACAGTATAGTATACATTACACTATACTTAATAGGTTAGTAAGTGCCGTAGGGATTCAGAAAATTCTAAAAATTATTATGAATTAAAATGGACAAAGAAGCCTCCACTGTACAACTGAGCTTTGGAAGAAAGGAATTACTTGGATAAACCAGACAGGAAATTTTTCTTACAAAAGGGTAACAAAAATTATATTCTATAATAGGGTTTCTCAAGCTGAACACTTTTAACAACTGGTAACAGATAATCATTTGTCATTAAAATTTGTGCTGTGCTTTGCAGGGTGTTTAGTAACATCTCTGGTCTTTACCCCTGCATGCATTAGTGTTCTCTTTGCTGTAACAACCTAAAATGTATCAGACGGTGCACATGTTCAGGGAATGGAGGGAGAGGGAAAGCAAGGAGGGAGGAAATTGCCTCCTTCTGAGAACCATCGCTTTAAAGGAGGAATGGTAGACATCACAAACCTCATTTTCTCAATGAGAAAGTTAAATTACAGTAAGATTAAGTAGTTTGGTCAAAGAAAAACAAGTAAGCTGCAGATTCAAGACAAGAATCCAGGTCTTCTGGCTCCCAGTCCAAACTTTTTTATAACTTAATTCTGCTACTTTGAGTTCTGGAGACCCAAAGTCAAGGAGAGCAGGTTTGGAATAATCTGTTCCTACAAGACCAGCCACATGGATTATCTTTGAATATACTGTGTATGATAAAAGCAGTCGTTATCAGTAGGGGTTAATTTCCTCTCTCTCTCTCTCTCTCTCTCTCTCTGCTTTCTCTCTCCCTCCACCCCCACTTCCCTGAACATTTGCACTGTCTGATACATTTTAGTTTGTTACAGCCAGGAGAACACTAATACATGTAGTAGTAGAGACCAGAGAGGTTGCTAAACATCCTACAAAGCACAGCACAAGTTTTAACAACAAATGATTATCTGGCCTAGATCCCTGAGGAGCTGAGCAGATGATATGGTCTGAATTTCTCAGGACAGAAAGTGTTTACTACTTCAAGGGTAAGGGCAGGATAGCAAGAGGAGGAAGGAAAAGTTTGTGAAGGCAGTGAATCCCCAAAGCTAAAAGTAATTTCTAATTCACTGCTGTGATTTCAGGATATCCACAGTAGATCAACTGATGCTTCAGAGGAAGCAGGCCCAACCACCTTGCAATTAAGGTGATAGACTTCCATTTGTTATACAATCATAACATTAGCAAATAATATTTCCACAAGTTAGTCTGACCCATACCTCAGAAAAAGTAGGTGAACCCTGAACGCACAGCAATAAAAGAAAAAAATGGGCAGGTTAACTTTTGTCAAAAATTTCAAAAATTTGAATTTCAAAAGACACCATCAAAAGAGTAAAAAGATAACACACAGAATGTGGGAGAATATTTGCAAATCACGTATCTGATAAGGGATTCATATCTAGAACATATATAAAACTTACATCTCAATAACAAAAGGACACATAAGTCAATTAAAAATGGTCAAAGCATCTGAATTAGCATTTATTCAGAGAATATACAATTGACCAAAAGCATATGAAAAAATTCTCAACATCATTAATCATTAGGAAATGAAAAACAAAATCACGATAAGATAGCATCACACTAATTAAAATGGCTATAATCAAAAGGACAGACAATAACAAGTATTGTCAAGAATGTAGAGGAACCAGAATCCTCAAATACTTATCACAGGAATATAAAACGGAGCAGCTACTTTGGAAAATATTTTGGCACTTTCTGAAAGGGTCAAATATAAATTTATCATACCATCCAACAATTTCACTCTTAGGAGTCTACTCAAAATAAATAAAATACATCCACCCAAAAACTTGTACACAAATATTCATAGCAGTATTATTCACAAAAGCCAAAAAGTGGAAATGACCCAAATGTCCATCAACTGACAGATAAACAAAATGTGTTATATTCATACAATGAAATTTTATCAGCAATAGAAAAGGAAATCACTGATAGATATTACAACCTGGGTAACCCTCAAAAAACATTATACTCACTGAAACATACACACAGAAGAACATATATTGTATAATTCCTTTTATATAGTGTCCAAAAAATCAAACAATAAGAGAAACAAAGTGGATTAGTGGTTGCCTAGGACTGAGAGTAAAAGTAGGAAATAACTGTAATTAGGTACAAGATGGCTTTTTTTAGAGTAATGTATATATTCCAAAATTATATTGTGATAGTTATACAACTCTGTAAATATGCTGAAGTCTATTAAATTGGACAATTGAAATGGATGAAGTTACGGCGTATCAATCATATCTGAATAAAACAGCTTAAAAAATACCTCCTTCAAGGTAAGTGAAACAGCGACATAAACCAGGAGGGAAGAGTTACGGTATATATGTCTGACAGGACTTGTACTGCATTCCCCAAAAAGTGAATGAAATCTAAATATTTGAATTTAAAAAGAGTAAGATAAAAGAAGCAATATGACATTCCCAAGAGAACATTTCTTGGTGCGCATCATTTATATGGCACAACAGATATTCAATAGAGATTATAATATTTAAATTAAATGACATGCAGCGAGCTAGAAAGTTTTGATAAGAATCCTCTCTTGCAGTGAATATACAGTGAGTATATTTGCAGAACAATCTTTACTTCAAATCAGCTAGTTCCTAGTAACAGTGTCCCAAAAGCAACAACAACAACAAAGTGCAGCTGAAGTTTGAATAGCAAAATATCGTGCCAAAAGATTGAGTATTGGAAAAAATAGCGTCATTTCAGTGTGGTCAGAGAAAGGTCTTTAAACAGAAGTGACAGCCTGACAATTCCTTTGCAAATGCAGAGCATAAAAGATAAGAAGAACATAATATGCTGCTGTAGGTAGATAATAGCAGAAGGAAAGAAGGTTCACTGCCCTGTTCAAAAGCCCCCAGTGGGCGTCAGGTGATGATGAGGCATTCAAAGGCTTTCTTAATATGGCCATCATTCCAGTTTTCTGCATTCTGTAGGACTGCCTCCCCACCCTGTGGGAGCCCTGGGTGCTCTGTACTCCTGTTCTCCATACCTTATATATTTTCTCCACCTCAACCAACCACCCATATTTTCCAGGGCGCAATGTCCTCCCCCAGTCCTCACCTGTTGAAATCTTAGTCTATTTTCAAAGCCCAGTTTGAAAGCTCCCTTCTTCCATGAAGCTTTCCTTGATCTTACTGGAAGTAAGTCTGTTCTCTCCTCCCACAGCACTTTGTCTTTTTCTCCTAACATTTATCCCACCTCAGGGTTACAGCTATCTGTGTAACTGTCTTCTCTTCCTTCAATATTACAAACTCCTCAGGTGAGCAGCTCTGATACTCATCTCATACTCCTGCCTACTAAGAGCCCAGAAAACCTTCAGCTCTCAGTACATTCGGAATAAAATTTCCAATGTAAGGAGTAAAGAAGATTCCATCTTGAAGTAAACAATCAATTCTGCCAAATCTCATCTCATATCAGTTTCTAATAACAGTGCCCAGAGGAACCAAGAGAAGTTACTAAATTAGACGTGATAAGAGGGTGACTCTCTCCACAAATTTATTGTAATTAGCAAGAGGTAGTGCTGTCTAAATAAGAAGATGTTTTAAAGATGATAATAACAATAACTGTAAGTATTCCTTTAAAAGATATTACATAGAAATTAATTTAAAGATTTAAATTGTAACATTTTTGAGGTGTTATCTATGTAACAAATTGAAGTAAATAAATCTGGGGTCGGGGTGGTGATTAGAAAGAATAGGAAACAACCTAAAACAAGAATTATTCCATATAAACTGTTAATTCCACACCAGCATCTAGCAGTAAAGACATAGAAAAGACATAATAATGAAAAGGAAACAAAATGTAAGAACCTACTCATGATAATAAGAAAAAATTATTTGGGGGTACACATTTATTTATTCAATCTGTCAATCAAGAAAACAATCAAAATATTTTTAGTATACTCTATGCCAGAAGCTGGTACTAGGTGTAAAAGAAACAAAACACTGTTCATAAATAGGTATAGATATATTAAAAGGTGAGCAAAATAAAAGTTACATATGTTTTAGATTCTATTGAATAAAGTAGAGCAAATGTTCAATTCTACCCATAAAATGACCAAATTTCAAGGTAGAAATTACTAGAGTGGTTCAGAAAAGGCTTTACAGAGGAGGGGCCCCTTGAGCTGAGTCTAGAAAGTCTTGAAGGATAAGTAGGCTATCACTGGTAGGGGTATGAAGAAGGAGAAAAGCTAAAGGCTTCATTTTAGAAGAAAGATTAAAAGCAAAACACAAAACTGAGGAATCATCTGTGTGTTGGGAGCTACAAACAGATTAATAGGTCTGAAATCCAGGGTGCAAGGAAAGATACAGGAAGAAGCCCTTAGAGACGTTTGCTAAGTTGAAAATTTTGGACTTTGTTAATATAGACTCTTTGAAGAGTTTTAATCTGGCCATATACAGGAAAATTTGCATTTTAGAGTAATCGCTTTGGTGGGAAGGAGGAAGATGAAGTAGAGGGAAGCAAGACTAGAGAAGGATGTCGTTGGAAAACTCGAACAGTGCTCTAGTCTAGTGATGACGGAGGCCTGGTATGTGGTATAAGGATAAGAGAGGTGACAGGTTGCAGACATATTTAGAAAGCGAATTCAACAGGACATGGTGATTAATGGCAAATGGAGAAGAAGAGAGAACGAGGAGTCCAGGTTTTTGGCTTAGGCAATTGGGGCATGTCATCTTGCATGGTAAGAAAAATGGAAGGAGTGGTTAATGGGAAGATGATAAATTCTATTTCAGAAATCCTAGGTTTGAGGAAACTGTGAAGACATCTAAGTGGCAATTTCCAAAAGGCAGTTGAATTAATGTGTCTGGAGATAAGAAAAAGTTACGGCTGGAATTAGACATTTAAGAATGGTCTCCATATATTGGTTAATTCAGTCCATCAGAGTGAGTGGGATTTCCAAGGTTAATGTATAGAGTCTAAAGAGAAATAAAACTTCTCTTGAGAGGAAAGGAGAGAGGGAGGGAAGGAAAGAAGGAGAGAAAGAGGAAGGGAAGGAGGGAAAGAAGGAGGGAGGGAGGGAGGAAAGGAGGGAGAAAGCAAGGAAGCAAGCAAGCATCAAGTTTCAGGCAGCAACCAACACAACATGGAAGAGATGGCTACTTCAAAGGAAATGCTTTTGCAAGTTCATGCCTGCTGCATAACTTTACTCATGTTATTTCCCATCAATATTTTATCCCTCCTAAATCTAAGTCTAGTAGAACCCTTCCCAACCCTTCTTTATCAGCATTTTAACAAATGCTGCAATTAAAAATCCTCTTTCTGGGAGTCTTACTCTATAGGAACAGGTTATGAACAACTTTATCTTTCCCTAAGATGAGAAAAATTCTTTAGAAAATCCCCGGTGCAAAAAAGAAAATGTGCAAACCCTTTTATCCTCACTGCAAAAATTAAGAGCATGCCTATGTCTTTTTTTTTTTCTATGTCACAATTTTTTAAGTACTTCACCTTGTTTCATTTAACTAATTCATTAAAAAGCATTCATTAAGAGTCTGCCTTTTGCAGTTAACATGCTGATCTGTCTGTATGTTGCACTACAGATTTAAGCAGATGGGAAACCCTAGAATCATATGACTGATAATTTAGAACTTAGAGGTAAAGCATCATAGAAAATCCCCTTAGATCAGTCCTTCTGAACCACTGTGAGTGTTGGAATACAGTAAAAATCTCAAGAATGCCACATTCAAATAATTCAATCAGTAGGGAGATAGAAATTTAAGGTTTATCCGTAAGATAAAATATGAGTGGTCAGGTGAAAGTAAAGAAAATTTAAAGTTGATGCATATACAGGGTTTGTTATACCATTCTTTTACTTTTGTTTGCTTGGAATTTTCTGGAAAAAAAGCCAGAAGATAGAATCCCAGATCGAGAACACAAACGATAAAAATCAATTTGCCAATTAAATCTGGCCAAAGAAAGAGGCAGGATGGTTAAAAAAGATAAAATATACAGTTGAGAATATCAGATCTGGAGAAACACACATGAATTGTAACCCCACAATTTTTCTGCTGTTATATGCTCTTAGAGGATTTGCTTAACCTCTCTGTGCCTTGGTTTTCTTATCTGCAAAACGGTGATAATAGCCATCTCTGAGGTGAGAATTAAATGAGATAGATTTAGCACAGTAGCTTGCTCATAATAAACCACCATTAAATATTAGCTATTTATTATTCCCAACAGACTAGTATAAGGTGAAACCAGAAAAGAAGATTAATAATCAGAAGAGAGTGATCAAGAATCCAAAAATGTTATGTTTCATGTTCCACTTGGCATTCAGTCCATCCACTAACTTATTTCATCTTTATTATTTATTGTTTGAACTGAGTTTCGACATGTTCTTCCCCCATTTGATGTTTGATCTCACATTTACCCCATTGGACCTGATACAGCTATCAATACTTGCTCAGAGGACTTAGACATAGTGTATGTAATTTATTTAAACTTAGCAAGCATCCTAATCTAATCCTAATTAAACTTAGCAAGAATCCCTGGGTGACTTTAGTATGCTGCAGCCCTGTGCAAAGGCAGCTGGGAGCATATTGATCAGTAGGGAAGGGCCCCAAAAATAACTGTGTAGGGATGCTTGCAGGGTTAGGTGAGACCACCAATAATAACTGTATCTTTCAGAAGACAGGGAACATTTTTCTGTAGTTGACTGTTTCATTCCCAGAATCTATCACAGTGTCTGTCACTCAGTTGACACCCAGTAATAGTTGAATGAATAAATAAATGAATAAACAAACTTGAAATCCTATGATAAGGAAGTAGGAATCTGTTTCCCAAAATTTTCATTCTAAATAAACTTGACATTTTAGCTAGAATGAATCTTCTGCAGATCAGTTCAGCTAAGGTCTATAAACTCAAAGTTAGATGAGCCCCTGACTTGCTTGGTTGGATCTAAACTCAAAAAATAGAGCTTTTCAAGAACCAGCCAGGATAACTGACAGGTGGCAAGAATCTGTGAAGGAGACGTAGGTTCTCCCCAAAGGCATTGTGAGAGCACGCTGGTAGGAAGTGCAGCCCACTGTCTTCAGGGTGACCAGAACTGTTCAACCTTCTAGCTTCTGATTACCACAATTCTCATGCTTCAGACTTCTTCATCCCTGACTCAGGAGGGCAATCTCTCTATTTTGTTTAAACATCTGTTCTCCATAATAAGCTACCTCTATTTATTCATTTAAAGACAGGGTGTCTCACTGTGTCACCCAGGCTGGAATGCAGTAGCACAATCGTAGCTCACAGCAGCCTCAAATTCCTAGGCTTAAGTGATGTTCTTGCCTCAGCCTCCTGAGTAGCTGGGACTACAGGTGCATGCACCACCATGCCTAGCTATTTTTTTTTTTTTTTTTACTTTCTTATTTTTCTGTAGAGACAGGGGTCTCCCTATGTTGCCCAGGTTGCTTTCAAACTCCTGGCCTCAAGCAATCAATCCTCTTGCCTTGGCCTCTCAAAATGCTAGGATTACAGGTGTGAGCCACTGCCTCTGGTCAGGAACTATTTTTAAAACACCAAATTTCATTCACTTTATCTAAACCTGCAATGGCATGACATGCAGTTTTAATTTTAGTCCCTGACTTTTTCTAATCTTAATTCCCATAATTTTATATTTTTGAGGTTCCCTCTCAGAATATTATTCTTTATTTACTTGAACTTCATAATTTCTTTTTCCTTTTCTTTCCTATTGTCCTGCTTTCAAATTGTTCTTTAGCCAACAATATTTTTGGTGTAACTATGTGTTAGGGAAGGTAAAAAACCGTGTTTCAAATTACCTTTTAAAATTTATATTTCATCCCCTCATGGTAGATATGATAATTCCAATTTTGCAAATGAGAAAAAGGGACCTAAAAATTAAGTAATTTCTCCAAGGCTTTATAACTGGCAAAGTAAGGAACCAATCCACTGTCTTCTAAAAGCATAGACAGGTTCTGTTATACCTAGCATCACTGAAAATTAAAAATAGACTTGGAAAAAATAAAATAACATCATTCTTCCATATGCAATAACTCACACAGATATTTAGAAAAAGAAACCCAAAGTAGTCATTTTTGGCGTTCTGGTTCTTTTTCAAAGCAGAAATAGAGGCCTTGTAGGAAACAAATAAGTGTTAGAAAGCTCTTCTTTATTTCTCCCTTACTAAGCCAGGGCTGCTTAAAAAAGCGATCCTGTGCCAGAGTTGGAGCCTTCAGTTCACTCAGCAGTGACAGCTTTTATTTAAACTCTGCGGGCTCTATATTCCCTTTTTCCTAAGAGCTCTATGTCTCTCCTCATTTGTAATGGTCCATTTTTTTTCTCTCTCTCACTTATGGCAGAGACAGAACAGGCTCTTGGAAAAATGGGAGGACTGCAGCCCTGACTCTGCAGGTAAGAGGCAGGCAGGGGAGAAGCCCCAGCCACAGCTCAACATGCTGCAAACGGGAAGTGTGTCCAAGGTTTTCTGGAGCTCGTAGGAGCCAGGGACCGACAGCCAGACATTTATCTGTATGTGTCTTAAATTACGTCTTTGAAACACTGTAGTCAGTTGTATGACAATCTATAGGAAACGAAACATTTGTATGACTCTACTTTTTCCCAATTTTAATTTTTATTTTAAAAACTCATGTAATTAATAGTTTGCAAACAAGAATAATCAATACATATGTATTATACTACATTTTTATCTGATTATTCACAGCCTAAATGATCTAGATCTAATGACCATGTAGAGCCAAAACTATACTGAAAGTTTCTCAACTACAGCCATCGCTGACCCAAGTGTTGGTCAATTTTCCTAGCTGTTTGCTAGGACATTGTATTATTGAGGCCGTTTTTCACAAAGGACGCAAGCTTGGCCCTTGAAACATGCAGATAAAAAAACAGATGGATTTTTATCTATTCATTCAAAGTGGGAGGGAGGGGCCAAGTGATTTGTGTGTTTTGTGTATCTCTATTGGAGGACAATAAACTGATTGAAAGGTTTTTTGTTTTGTTTTTTTTTTTTGAAGGAAAAGAAAAGCAGACAAACTAAATCAGCAACCATCCCTTTGGATGCCAGCTGACCTCGGATGGAGATTTAGTGTTAGATGTAAAAGGCTTTGTTTACAGACAATTAAAAACCACATAAATTTAAATTGTCAAAGAAGAAATGGTTTCCAAAGCTTCTAAAAGCCCGATAGCCCCTCCTCAGCCCTGTGCAGGAAAGGCCCAGAGGCAAATACAAAGCCACCAACCCAAATGCCTGTGGAGTTTGCCAAAAAGCCAGATCCTGCTGCTTCTGCTGCTTGTTACTGCTATTGAAAAACAAAATCTTACACAGCTTCAAATGCAGGTTCTTTGAGTGCTAATCAAACAGCGAGAAGGCAACAGACTACCAGGGAGGAGGAGGCTGCTCAAAAGTATGCCACAAAGTATGGAATTACTGCAATTAGGCCTTTCAGCAATCAATGTGTCTGAACCTTTTGTGTGCTCTCCATTTTTTTCCCACCGAAGGAACTAGATGCAAAGATTAAAAAGTGACACAAACACAAACGATTGTCAGACTTAGAGCATAAAATATTCCAAATGTTCTTATCTGTGTAGTTTACTTCTTGCCATCAGCCATCAGGCAAAAGGACTGCAGCTCCAGACAAGAGCAGCTCCATAGAAAAAAACAACAACAAAACACCCTTCCATGTTTGCATCAAAATTTGGTGCTGATGTTGATGAATAAGCAATGATGTGTAGGTGTTGATAACATTTACACACAGCCCTGATTGGTTCTGACACAGGTGCTCCATGGAGGATGAGGTTTACAAGCTGAAAACGGTCAGGGGAAAGCCATGGTTTCGGGCTGTCCCTCCCAGATGCGGGATTTTGCACCTGTGTTTGAAGTTGCTCTTTCATTTAGTTTCTCTGCAGAAAAGCCAGGCACAATGTTCAAACTGGGAGCACCTGTGTTTGGGGCCAACTTGGACTCTTTTGTGGCCTGAATGCGGTCTCTTAGATTCATTACTTAAACTTAACAAGAAAACTTTTTTTTTTCCCTTGGAGTTTTAAAACTGGGGGTTAAAAAAATTGAGTTATGAATACACATATTAGTCTCATGACCAGACCAAGCATATGCAAAGTGTTGTACAGGTTACGTTATTCAAGGACTTGAGTGATAAAACACAAATGCCA
The DNA here is from genome assembly GCF_009761245.1 of Sapajus apella. Taxonomy (NCBI): domain Eukaryota; kingdom Metazoa; phylum Chordata; class Mammalia; order Primates; family Cebidae; genus Sapajus; species Sapajus apella. The sequence continues at coordinate 25,328,281 of NW_022436949.1, read as the reverse complement.
TTAAAAATTGGATGAGCACTGAAACCCTGCTCATCGATTGAAATCTTTAAATCACAAGGCAATTTTCCTGTTAGGGATGCAACATTTAGGCACCAGAGTCAACTTGAATTTAATACAATCTTACTCTGTTCTAACTTAAAGGCAGAAATTGAACTTCGTCTACAGCTAAATTAAAATTTGGGTGATTTTTTTCCTCTAATAAACTGACAACAATATTGATAGATTCTTCACTTTCTGCTTAAATTGGTTAAGAACATTAAAAATTCTCCAGTTTAAAATAATAAGTCTTTTGCAACCGTAACTAATCTTTCATTCCCTAAGGTTTGGCCAGTGACAACTGGAGGCAAATCAAGAAGAATTTATCACTTGGAATCGTGGCCACAAGTCTCATTAAAAAAATTGCAGGGAGAACAATTAAATGGCATGTTCAAATTCTTTGGACTTGGCATTTGTAAATCTAAAAGCTAAGCATATGCATTATGTAGATCTATTGGTTGCTTTTTTTTAAGTCAAATTTGTAGTGTGTGTTATATTTTAAAATAAACTATTTTAATTTTTATTAAAGAATAAATGCAGGGGAAAATGATATATTTATTTATCATCAATGTAAAATACAACCAACTGTCTGACCAAAATTCTGTTGATAAATTATGCTGGTAACAGCATTCTAAAGAAACAGATTTATTATTTAGATGTTATATCCAAGCACAAGTGTCAAACAAGTAATTATGTATTAAATAAATATTGTGTACTTGGTATCTTTAAAGAGATATGCATACTTAAAATGTTATATTAACAGTTTTCCACATATAATAACTGAGTACAAAAAATTATAAGATTAACACTTGTTTTATTTTTTATCAATTAGCTAAGCCTTTGGTTTGAATTCTCTAGCCTCTGGCGTCAAGGAAATGCTTTTTCTTTCTTTTCTTTAAACAAAGGATTATTCTTCCTCAAAAGGGGTTTGTCTAGTTCTTTTATTGTTTTATGTCACACAAGGGAAAAATGCTTTTGAGGCATCACTACTGAATTTAGCAGGGACTAGAGTTTACTGCTATATAATCATTAGTCAATGCAGTAGCTGAAACCTTAAACAAAAGAAAACAAACTACAAACAGGCAAGCATCCCCTAAAGGCACATCAGAACACCAGAGAGGGGCAGCATGGATTTCAAACAAGGTTGCCCAAGCATGTGCTAAATATTGCTGCTCTTGACTTTAAACTGTACACCAAGGAATACAGTTTCACCTTCTATTCTGAAACAATACTGAGAAGCACGGGGAAAAGAATGCAAAGGGTTTGAAGAATGTACTCTGACTCTGTGGCAACTTTGTGAAAATTATATTTCAAACCTAATAAAATCTCTCGATTTGAAGAGATTTTATTATAAAGCTATTAGAAACAGTTGCTTAAATTGCACGTGTCTTTTTATCCCGAGCCATGCTTTGTTACTTCATACCAACTACCACGACATACAGTTACAGGTCTGTAATGTAGCTGTACCCTCTTAGAAATCTTGGGAAAGCGTTTCAGCAGGGCATCTTGCCTTCAAACAGACTGATAATTTTCATATCAGGTGCTTAACGATGAGGTAAGTATAGAAACTTGTCTATTATAATTTCCTAAAGCAGGCTAATGAGGAAGCATTGTTTGTGAAAACACACACGCCATAAAAAAAGGTATAGACAAGAAAAAGTACAAAGGAAGTAGTAATGCCAATTTTAAAAGCAAGGAAAATGCATATGGAATACATGTCACAGAGAGAAATCCACGTGTTGGAGGAAAAATATTGCTACTACCATAGAAATACTTTTTATAACCAAATTTTTTAATTTAAAATATTTCTTTAAATTATTGATTCCAATTTCCAGATTTTTATGTGTGTGTGTTTTCTTCTGAATTCGACATTTTGGTAGTGGCGCTGTTGTTGTTATTCAAACTTGCTCATTAAAATAGAGGTAAAGTTAATCTTCTAAAATGAAAACCAAGCTACACTGATTGCTAGTCAGCTTTTAAAAGCTATTTCAAGACAGGGTATGTTAATCAGTGGTAATACGTGTTTTTGCTTTACATCCCCAAGTCTTGTATGTACTTTCTCACTCTGCTCCTCCACTTAAAATAATTCATACTTTATAAAATTTATTTTTCAGATAACTACAGGGCAATCAGATATCACGTAGTGACTATAACAATAGATAACATTCTAAATTGCATTGTTTTTCTTGTTTTTTGATGTTATGTGACAAGAACTCAAGAAGACAGAGACGAGCAGGAATTTAATACCATTATCTACACTCCCAAAACAAGCAATCTAAAATTCTTGACAAGACGAAATTATACCACTTATTATAATGTTGATCATTTTGAAGACTCATGGATTGGGGTTTTCACAGTAATATATCTTGTCTGTACTTGAGATTTTCTTCCTAATTTCATTTCTGTGAAAATACATGTATATCCTAGAACACCATGACAGACTATTCCTTTCCATTCATAACCTGTTTCCTTACACTTGGTTGGGAAAATTGCATAAAGTTGTATGACTATGAACTAGATTAAACAAATTGAGATATGGTAAAATGGGTGTAAGTAGTTTAATTTATACTTTCCCCCTAAATTATATAAGTTTATACAAACACTGCCTACTTCAGGTTTTATCAAGACTATGTAGCCCCCATTAAAGCTCTTGGTGGGGGGACTCAGCCTTTCGTCTCGTTCCAAATCAAGCCCCTACTTTTCCCATCCCTGCGTGGCTCAATAAAAGTTTATTCAGTCAATGAGTGAATAAATGTCCTGCCTAGAGAAAAGATGGAAATCAAGAAACATAGATGAAATAATCGAAACTCGAAAAGACTCAGAAGATTTAGAGAAGGTTTAAGGAAAAAAGCCAATTAGCACATATTTTCTTAATATAATTAATAAATGAGTTTTCACATTTGAAAAAAGAGTTTTGATGTAAAATTCTCTGGTAAAATGTATTTTGAGTTTAATTCTATAGTATTTACCAAGTATAGATATTAATGGAATATAGTAATTTGATTACAACAAACTAGGAAATGAAAATCATGTTCATAATTATTGTTTCTCAAATGTGTTGATTTTCTTGGAACTCTAGGTGTTGACACTGTGTCTGCGCATACACAAAAGAGCGAGAAATGATAAGATGTCAGCTACTTACCTGTTCCAGATAAATATTTAAATTACTCTTCTATTCCAAATCACCCTTTTGACCCACAGAAGGAATTGACAAAACTGTTTTATCTGTATGCATATTTATATCAGGATGATTTTTTTACGTTTCATGTTCATTTAGATGAGTTTTAATCTTATTTGATTTTGTCTAAGAAAAGTTGTTCATCATCAAATTCAACTTAGAGCTTTTACAGATAAAATTAGAAATCAACATTTTGGTCAAAAGCATTTTTCTTGTGTATGCCAAATGTCTTAGTTTTCAAAGTGTCCTTAAAATACCATAAAAGTACTATAACAATGCTTGCAGATCTGGCTTTTTTTTTTAATAAGTTAATGATGTGGGATGAGAGATATTTCATCTTTTATACAGTTATTTGACAGTGATGAATTTAATTCATTCTATCACATTGAATGATACATTTATATTCAGTATGTAGTTTAAAATTTCATAAATGATTAAAGTCCCTGTCGTTTTAATTATAATATGCAGAGAGCAGCCAGAACTTATTTGCAAAGAATAATGTACGAGTCAATAAATTTGGTGAATACTCCTGACAACATATAAATAATGACTTTAGAAGTATAACTACCTGTAGTTGAAAACTAAATAACAAGAGTTCGTGTTTGGGTTTTTATGAACTAGCTGATTTTGTTTTCTATAGGAGCTCTTAGGGGTTATAATTTGCTTTATTAAATTGAACACACAATAATGCAATGAGATTATATGACTAGTGAATCCATTTCAACCGAGAGTCTGACTTGAAATAAACCAGTTCTGGTCATGTCCCCACCCCTAGACCTTGGTCACTGAAAATGGCTTTGGATATCTTGAGCTCCCCTGGGGTCATTTAAACCAGAAATTATCAACAAGAGAGTCAAATCTTCTCTCCTACATGGATAGTCCAACACTCAGTACTACACTGTCGTCCATCTCAAAACCCACTCCAGACTTTACACTTCCCTTTATAGCTGGAGTTATCTCCACTTAAAAAAAAAAAAGCCCACATCCATCTATTTATGTATTCAAGCAGCAAATATTTACTGGGTATCAACTATATGCCAAGTTACTCTGAAATGACAGTAGTGAGAAATATTGGCAAGGTTTGGACAGAACCAGATTAGCCTATATGGGGTGAAAGATGAGATAAATCAGATGCCATCAAATTATAAAATATAACCAGTTCCTCTTGGAACTTACATTCCACTTATTTTGTTGTACTTCTACCTCAGAATTCCATTTCAACTCAAGAAACTAAAGCTATACTGACAAAGCAGATACAACTTTCTTGAATCCTTCTTTATGTTCAGGAATAAGTAAGATAATCTAATTACTTCATACCACTTGGTGATTAAAATGGGGCAGAACACTATCTCTCTTCTCATGGGTATCTTAAACTATTCACCACAGAAGATCTGGTGGAGAAGCAGCCATTTATGTTGCTCCCATAAATCTTAGCAGACGATCTCAGTACAGGGAAGGTTGATCTTGGCCAAAAGATCTAGTTACTCCACCTTCTTGTTAAGATTACAAGCCCAGTATTATCTTATAAATAGACCAGAAGTGAGGTTTAAACTAGTACCAGACATGAATTTTGTCAGGAAAAACAACAGTCATCATTCAAGGTCTCTGCTAAATTCCGTGAGAACAGAAGACAGAAAGAAGCTACAGTGATGATATCTTATCACCTTCATTTAGTTTCAAACATCTATGGCTCAATTCTATGATTCCATACCAGCGACATCTTTCAAGATTGTTGCTACTCAATTTATGGGAAGCTTTGTCTGTGCTAAAATTGCGGGATTGCATCTATAGTTTTATTGCAACTGGTCCTTTGACTGTATTTCTCAGAAGAAAAAAAAGAAGGGAGAAAGAAAAGTGGAAAAAATAGAGAAAGGAAAGAAGAAGGGAAGGGAAGTTGGGAGGAAAGGAGGGAGGATGGAAGGAAAAAAGGAGAACATGAATGTGGACTTCAAGCCTCCAGCAAGTGAATTTTGTACACAGAGAGGCATTGTTAACATCTCAGAGGTTACAGGGACATTTTTTTTTAAAGTTTTCTCTGTGATACTCTAAATAAGAACAGCTAGACACATTTTGATCCAGCTCACTTTTTTCCTCCTCCTCCTCTCTTACAATTTCTAACTCCAACTTTTCCACTCTCAACATTACCATTGAAATACAGAAGTCCTGGTATCTGCTTTAGAACTAAAATACCAAAATTACTCTTAGCCTGTGACCAAAATAGATGCATTACTACCATCCCTAGGCTGGATGTCTGGTAGAAACAAGAGCAGACCTTTAACTAGATTGCTGCTGTGGGGTGATAGCCTAACAAACTGCCACCTAGAATCTCTTAGGGTTAATAAGCCACCTGTCTTGAAAGTAGCAGTCATATTGGTCTTTGAAGCCTATCCCAATACTTAAACTCTTGATGAAGTTCTTACTGTGCCAAAGGAACTTACTAACAAAGCCACTGAGTCAATTTAACCTAGGGAAACTGGACCCAGTAGACTAGGCTATCAGAGTTTTGTGTTGAGATAATTACTGCACTAAAGAGAGCATATGGGCTGTCAGAGTTGGCACATGGCCTGCACCAGCTGTTACCTGGGTGCTTTGGAAAACCTACTGAACAGCATTTTGGACACAGCACAGCTCTGTGTAAGTTTTCCAAGGCTTCTACTGGGAGTTCTTCATAATAAATTTATTTCCTGTATAAGGGAGGATTGCACCCAGTAACGTAACTGGAACAAGTATGTTACATTTTTTCTGGCAGTTAGAGTATTACTGGCCAAAAAGGAAAAACAATCTGGGGCATAAACAGTCACAAAGCCTACGAAGCCAGGAATAATTGAAACATTAACCAAAATAGGTCCCTGTGTCTTAAAAAAATTAAAAAGGTAAATTTGACACGTTGAGAATTTCTTTGAAAATGATCAGTATAAAATCAGGCATTTAAAACATCTATCTAGCACAGCATCTAGCACACAAGAAATGATAGATGCTATTATTGTTGTTACTACATGATGAATCCTACCTAGTAAGTATACTCAGGATTCCTGAACTGCCACAAAGTAGACCATTCTTCTGTCACTGATGCTAGAACTGTTTTTACCTTAGTAAAACAGCTTTCCAAGAATGGATATCAAAGTGTCAGTCAATGAATATCCCATAATGACAGAAAATTTTATTTGTGTGTAGCACATGTTTTTTCAAATGACCTGATCTCCAAACTTGACAATTAACAGTATCCATGACTTACGTTATTGAAATTCAGCCACCTCTAAAATACCATACAGCCACATGCTACATGTAATGAAAGCTCTTTAGACAAATCCAAGAAAACAAGGGGAATGGAAATAAAGGTTTTCATGATAGAGTTTATACTAAAAGAAGAATTTCAATGAACATGACCAAAAACGATGTCATTAATCATTGAGCTTTAATTCCAGTAATAATGTTATCACATTGCAACTTAAACTTTTGTATGCATAAATGATTTTTCCCACTTCAACAACATTAGAAAGAGTAACTTGGGGTAACAGCAGACTCCCATTACTGGAAAGTCATTAAAGCATTGATTCAGTGTTGGTATCCAAGCTGGCAGAAGCCTGGATTTTAACTTGTAAACTCAAGCTTTGTAACCTCTTTGAAACAGAAATAAAATGAACATGACAGTAACAGCTTTTCTCCACCTAGCTGGGAAAGGAAAGTCAGTTTCACTTCAAGGAAATAATTTAAAGCCCAGTTTACTTACAAAATAGGTCTTGTTCAAGGTTTTCTTTTGAATCAGACCCTACTTAGTCTCAATTAAGTGAGTTTACTTTGAGAAAATACACAGCAGTAAAGACAAGCTTTGGAAGCATCAAGTTCAGCCTCGTTGGTACTCTTTGCAGAGGGAGAGCTGATTTGGGTTCCCAGACAAAGAAAGTCATGTTTCAGTGAAATGACTGCATGTCCAACTCAGAAAAATTCCATCATTAGATTTAAATTTTTAAAACGTATGCCTTGAAAACATTCAGAACATTTAGAAAATCTACCGCATTACATCACAGTAACTGCATCACCGCATTATATTTTGCAAGCTTTAGCAAATAAAAAAATCCCCCAGAAGAATCTTAATTCTTATCTATGGAAAACATTAAACTGCTAAGCGCTAACAACTGGAATTAGTCCTTAAATCTCTAATGAGAATAATAAAACATGAGTGCAGTTTGTGCTGTAACTTGATAAGGCCTGAATTTACTTGCTGTTAGGAAAAGTCACTGATCCAGCAGTATGGCTTTTTACTCCCTGAGGTCCAGGAAACAATATCTGTCCTCTAGGAACCTTCTCTGCGGTAAGCACTTCTTATCTGTGCTATCAGAGGACAGAGATAGCAGGCTAATATCTAGTAACAGCAGCTTTATGAGATGATCCATTACTGATTTAAATCAATCTCAAGCAGGTAGTTCTCCTTAACCCATTCAGAGTAGATCTAAGCCGCACCACACAGCACCCTCAAACTCTCTCTCTAAACCGCCGGTCCTGAAACTTGAGTGCAAGAAACTGCAAAACACTGCTTCTCATCTTCTATACTAAGCATCTTTTCAAAATCTTGCTGCTCTGAAAGACTGTAGAATTGAGACTACTGACCAACAACTGAAATCCAGTTTTAGTAACAATTATCAATTTCATGTTCACTCAGTAGAGGCACATAGCAGGGACTTAACGAGCCTATTAGCAATTTGCAAAGACCCAACAACTTGCTGTGAGGAATGTGAAGATGAAACAACTCGCTCTTTCTACACTAGGGGAATTTCGTTAAAGATATATTTGCTGGGAAGCAAGTCCCACTGTTTAGAGGCACAGATCAGCATAAATGCTAATGGAGGAATGTTTAAGAGCAAATTAAGCCCTGCATTTCAGGAATTAAGTTAGCAGAGACTTCAGATGTTAAAGTCCCAACGATATACAGCCATACACCATACAATATTAGAGTTTCACGTCCTAAAAGAAAAATGTTCTCTAATATCTTAACCCTTGGAAAAATAAATGCTAACGACAGTTTTCAGGCTTATTTATACAGTCAAATGAATATATATACACACACACAAATATAGATGTAAAATAATAGATTTTAGTGTGTAAAGGGGTCTTAAATATTATCAATTTGCTCACTAGATTTACTGAGAGAAAACAGAGACTTTGAAAGGTTCAATAACTTATTCAAGGTCACAAGTAGAAATTGACAGAAATGAAATCTCCTAACATCTGCTAATGCTTTTTCTAGAGTAGCTTGCTTCTTAAGTCTTTGTGAATGTGTATAACTCCACGTGCATACAGAATTTTAGCACTTTCTGAATTTCAGAACCCATTCAAATGATGAACAAAACAGTATTCATATATTAAATATTTAAGATTACTTATATTGACTTTTGAAGTTTTATTTCCATATCAATTAGATTTGAATACATTCACCTTCTCACTCAGTATCAGAAGTGTAAAGTGTCAAAGATAAACTCAAAAAGAAAAAAATTTGGTACCAGCTGTGCATGATTTCAAATACTATCTCTACTTTTTTCCCACGTTACCTTCAAAAATGGAATATTCTAACTTCTCCACTGCTATACAATTATTAGTTTTCAAATTCTGTGAATTCAGTGAAGTTAATGATGACACACAGAATTATCATTACATTTTATTAGAATAGAAATTAACTACAACACGTAAACCACAGTGCTTCTGACGGTTACTTGGTAAAACGGGAGTATGCTTTTTGATTTTCTAAGATCAGTATTTAAATACTTTTCACTTATGCTACTTCTTAAAAGTTTATTAACAGCTTATTAATTAGTCACATCTAGCCCACTATGGCACTCATAACTGATTGTGTGTGTGTGTGTGTGTGTGTGTGTGTTTTGTTGTTTGGAAATGTATCACTACTTACACCCTAAGAAACTGATAGGAAAAGTACTCTTTATCAACTTTTCTGCTAGTGCTGCACTTCCTTCTCCTTCACCTCAGCCTCTGCTGTCTCTTTCAGCTTCCAAACTGTTTCGCCTGATCATGTCCAATCGCTGAAGTGCCGGCGACCACCTAGAGAACCACAATAATGGGCTTCCCCTTGAGAGAGCCGCATGGGACTTCTGTTCATTCCTTTCATGTAGAAACGGCATGCAGGATATTTTATGATTCATTTTTCCCTTTTTGATAAGTATGAAAGAAATATCAAAAGAATTTCAGAGATATTTCCATTTTCTCAGAATGAGATGAAGTACAGGGAGCCTCTACTTATGAAACATGTTTTTTCTCCCTGACATTCTCGGTTCATAAAGTGAGAAAATTATCTTTACTGCTTTTTTTCTTTGATGCCTGAAAATAAGATCCGTGCCTCATTGCATTTTTAACACTTTCAAATTAAATTGCCCATCTCAATTAATTTAGTTAACATAAGAACTAAGAAGAACAATGCCTAGAAATTGTGATTTTTAGTAAGCTCTAATAACCGTTTGCTTATTAAGTTAATACCATTTAAAAATGCAGAACATATATAAGGGCAAAAATCTCTACTGTGTCCTCAAATTTTAAAATACTGTGTTCATTAACAATAGCATATTCTAGCAGTATGTTTCACTGTCTTGGATATTTAGTAAATATGAAAAAAACATTTTTATATAAAATATGTAATTATCTAAACATTGTGTCTACAGGCTATAGGTTTGTGGAAAAAGTCAAACAGCCTTCTCTCTTTGTTACTTAACCACATTTTCTAAAAAATCATGAAATGTCAAGGTTGTTCCTAAGACTAGAGAGATGATCATTTTCATGTATTGTGTGCTATAATCAAATCACTGTCACTTATTGCTCCAACATGCTTTGGATTTTCAATGATTTTCTGCATTCAGAATTCTGGATGTTTTAGCTATCTTATCAAATCACCACTTTAAAGAAAAGCAGGATCAATGGATTTAGTATAACATATACTGTATTTATTCAATGGCCTAAAGCTATAATTCTTTTATTTTTGCAATATTAAATTTGCTTATGGAAGAATATGTGCTCCATATTAATATGTTTAAACCAAAATAACATCCAACTGGGTGATTTTTTTTAATCACTCTGTATGTGCCTGTTCAACGCATACTGAGAGGATTTTACCTGCTTTGCCAATAACCTTGTTTATAAATGACCTATTATCCAATACAGAAGAGTTTGCTGCCAAACTACCACTGGTTAATTTTACAAAAAGCATCATTTCATTCAGGTGCCATTAGGACAATTCCAAGACATTTTTTTGACACCAATATTCCTCTGCATTGGACATTATAATACCAGAAAGTCAGAATGCCTTTTAAAAAGAAATGTTTGGAAATTTTTGAAACAAACCCAAACGTGGTATTACTCTGCGGTTGTCCTTCTCAATTCAGTTATACCATCAAGGATGAAAGGGTAAGCATTCTAGAACGATCAGAATAGCTATACACCAAATATAAATTTAAAATGGATTTACTTTTTGCTTCTCATTTATACTATTTTGGAAATCTGATTTGAATAAAAAATGTATTTCCCTTTTAGTTTTGAGTCATTTCCCTCACCCTAAACAAGTATTATTCATATGCTCACACAGAAAGATAAGTAATAATACTGTGAAGGCTCCCAGCAAAATCTAGCCCAGTACAGACAGCGTAATAATGATGTCATTAGGACTCCTAGCTGAATGGGATTCAGACAGAACTGCTGTATAGCTGCAGACATAAATCTGAAAGAACTTTTTGGCTACATTCTCAGACTTACCTTGAGAGATATTTAGGAGCTCCAGCAAAATGAGTTGAGAGAAATGCACTCAAAAGAAGGTAGGCAGACTGCAGACAGAAATGTAGGCCCTAGAAGGTGCATCCTTCTGAGATACAGGAGGAAACAGTTTGTTAATGGATAAAGACAGAGAGACAATCTGAAGAAGAAGAAAACAGAAAACAAATAAACCTTAATTCTAGCACAAATAAATGAGAGAAAGGCAATTGTGGGGCTGCTCAAAGCCTTTTTGCCTTGCTGAATGAAAGCAATCCCTAAGACTGAATGGGTAATGAGATCCTGGCTCCTGAGATTTTAGCTTTCTTAATCATGTTCATAATTAATTCAAGAACATTGATAATTTCATTACATTCTTTTTGTCTTATCAATAAATGATGTGCCTGCACTTTTGGTCCTGTGTACAGGGAGAGAAGAGATGCTTTGGGTAATATTGCACTAGGAATAGTGGATATATATGATCCAAAAAGGTGAAGTGGTAATTATTATCCTTGACCAGCCTTCTATTATCAGAACACGATGACAAGCAGCTACAAATAATTAATAAGCTTTTTATGCAGAAATGCAAAGCCTTTGAAGAAAAATATGCTGCAAGTAGAATTTCTTACCGAAGATTATGTACATAGCACAACACACTTCTATGGAGCCAGTTTGAAATGGAACACACTAAAATGCTTGCATTGCAAACACAAGAAGAAAATCAATAACGTGTTTTTAAAATACCATTTTAAAAAACTTTTCTTTGTCTTAATGTTTCATTTCAAAAGAAAAAAAAAATCTGTGTCCTTCCGATTGTCTTCCTAAAGTCCTTACCAGGATCAACTTACAAAGATGTTAAACTGAGCTACCCACTCAGTAAAACCTCCTTTTTAAAACCAAGATGGAAAGCTGTCAGTATCTGTCAGTCATCATCAAAGAGGCCCTTTTCCTTTATGGTTTTCTGTTCACCACCATGTAAATTTTACAAAGCTATCACTCATTAGTTTCACAATCCATTTTCAAGGGTTTAGAGAGAATGTTTAATGCCATTTAATAGCATGAAACAGGGAGGCTGTCTAGTCTCCCAAAATGTTTAGATAATTAACATCAAATTAAAAACTGATCAGCTAGGAAGAGCTGCAAATGTGAAAATTCTCCTAATTGGAAACAATAACATTTCAGTTTTAAATACAGTGTGTAGCAAATAATCCATGCTCAATTACATATGGGTGATACACAAACTAACACTTTTTTTAAAGAATTAGACCAATATAGTCTACTTAAAATTTCAGCAGAAGTCATTTCATAAAAGTGTCTCAGAACTAATTGTGCAATTAAAGATAAAAACAATTCATACAATGCTAAAAAGTATTCATGTTGGCACTTTGATCTGATTACTAAACAAAATAGTCTTTGAGAAGACACTGCAGAATCACTTAGTAAAGCAAGCTGTTGCCAGTGACATTGATATATGGGACAGAAATGATGTATATACTGGGTGGATTTATCAGTAAATCACTGGCTCTATTTACTTCCCCAAGGAAAAAGACTTGTCCCTGAAAGAGAATTCTTTGTTAGAACCACCAGTAGGGGATTGATATTGGCAAAACATTCAATTTGGATATAGTCTTGCAGAAGATTCGTAAAACAATAATTTAATAACTTAACAGACAAAGATTTAGCACATTGACAGCATGCAATTGCCTAGAGAACATTAAGTTTCTTTATTAATTTCAAATTATTTCTTTGTGACCTCAGTTATATAGGCTGTAGTCACCAACAATCTATTTCTTAACTAAAGACGACAATTTTGAGAAGTTTTAAGTCCCTAAAATAATTCTTCCATAACATGCAAAATATAAACACCATGGAAAACTGATCCCCAGTTAAAAGACTATTAAATTACAGTGAAATTTAAGCCTTAGATGTCAATTTCTACATGTTCCACACCTTTTATACATTCCTATCTGTTTTTTAAAGTTCCAAATAGGAAGTAGATATTGCAAATCAAATATGCTGATCAATATTTCAAGTTAATGCAAACCCAACTGAATTTCAGGGTCAGAAGATGGAATTGTAAGTGCTTTCTGTGCAGTTTCATAAAAGCAGTTAAATTGGAAAGAAAAACAAATATATATAATGCAATGTAGCCTGCACTAAAGTGTTTTCAATTCTATAGCTTTTGCATATTTGCCATCAGCCTAAATGTCTTCCTCAGTGAGCTTCAAACCCTTATGTGTAGTTCCTGGGTATTTCCACATGGATGTTCCCCAATTAATTGTGTCCTGAATTATTCATCTTCTCTTTCTTCCCCACACCTGCTCTTTTTGCTGTCCCATCTCTGGGAATGGTCCCACCATTTACCTGGTTACCCAAGGAAAATACTAAGGCATTGTTTATGATATATCATTTAAATACAACATCCAATCAGCCATCAAGTTGTAATGCTTTGGCCTCCCAAATGTCTCTGCAACCCATCCTCATCTCTCCATTCTCGTTCAACCCAACAGCCCCCATTGCTTGAGCTGTTTTTTTCCTAATGTTTTTAAAGGGCAGTTTAAATGTTTTAAAGAGGCAGTTAATCTTCTGCCTATAGGTTCACCCTCTCCGTTTTGCTCTCACACTACTGCCCATCATCTTTTCAATCACAAATGTGATCATGTCATTCCTCTACTTAGGCCTTTAGTGGCTCTCATTACCCACCTGTAAGATTGCTTAGAAGCCCTTTAAATCTGCTTGTGTTGATCTCTCTTAGCCTCATCTTTTAACCATACTGTTCCCTAATCACGTGGAATTGCTTTCTGTTCCACAGACTACTCTTTTCACTAAGCCTTTGGTATACGCAGTGCCCTTGCCATTTCAGTGATCAACAGCCAATTATTTTTTAATTGGGCTTTATAATACTTTTGAAGATTTTTCAGTTGCTCTTTGCAATTTCTCAAGGTTCACGTTAAAATAGTCTATCAGTGGAACTGGTAGTTGTACTTCAGTTAATTCTTGCTGCAGTCTATCAGTGGGCTTTTGTGCCGCTTGGCCTTCCTGACAGTCATACTAATCACTAGTCTTGTTATCATAATCTGTAACATCTGCTGTTTGCTTCCTCATAGAACTGAAGGCTGTGCAGTATAAGCATAGTCTCACCTGTGTTTAAATTTAATCAACTGTACTTTATTAAAAAAGCAGGGTATTGCTCCTTTCATCTCATTAGAGTGATATTCTAGGTCTTTGCTACAATTGTTTTCTCAGACTCAGTTACATTTTTCACTGCTGTTTTGAATTTGTGTTTGATCTCACAGAAAGGTGAAAGTTGCTGGAACCAAAATAAATAAATAAATAAACTTGCTTGTATTCATGTATAAATGTCAAATTTTAGTGCATTTTGACTCCTTTTTTGTCTATTTTCTGAAAATTAAAAAAAAAAGTAAAATAGGAAACACAAATAGTCCTTGATTCTTATATATTAGAAATTTTGTGTAATTTCAGTATCATGGGAATCAGGAAGGATATAATACAGACACAGAAGAATGTATAAAGTATAATGATTACTCAATAAATCTTTGTTGAAATAATAAACATTAATAAGTCAATTAATTCTATAAACCTCAATTTTTAGGATATCATCTATATTTCCACCAGACTGCTTTTTCAATGAAATTCAAATTTGGTCACTTCATTGTTAAATAAGGCATGAAAATGAATGATATGGTTTTCAAAGATTTTTATCAATAGTATATTTTTTATAAGTTATAGTGTTACTGAAATTCCCTTATTAGTAAGAACTCATTTCCTGGTGATACCAAATAAACAGTCTAATTGCAAAACACACAATGTCTAACCAGAATAAAAAAAGGAAGCAAAGAGGGCAAAGACACTGAGATTTACAAGGACTTAAGAAAGCTGCACTAAATCAGTAGAGGGGTAATTACTGGAGCCCAAGTGAGAAAATAGCCAGGGGAAACTAGAGAGCTGGAGCCCTCCGGTCCATTCGGAGAGAGCTGGACTGCTTTTTGGCAAACACAGATTAGAGCATTTCACTCAAATATCTTAGTCTGTTACTTGATACTAAAGTAATTTAAGATTTAAAATTTTGTGAGGGCTTTAACACTTAAATATTTTAGAAGAAAACAATATTTATATTACCAGTTATACATAAGGACAGAAGCTTTTAAGTTTTTACTCCTCTTCTCTTCCCTTTTCTATTTCAAAAAGTCACCTGCTTTTGTTTTACATCTGAATTTGAGAGTTCTCTTCTTTCTCCAGTTGGAGATTCAGAGGCCCAACTTCCCCAGATATGAATAATAAAAGTAATAGATTGTCTTTCCACATTAATTTTCCTTATGTGAGAAAATATCAAAACTTGAAAATTAGTATTTTTTAGGACTTTAAAAGATCAGAAACTAAATAGAAAAATATCTTATTACCCCACATAGGTTAACAAATATTCTACAGAAGTGATTTTTTTCAGAAGCATATTGAGATGCTTTGCTTCTATCTTCTCTCCCTCATTTTCTTCCTTTTTTTCTTTTTTGATGGTGGTTTTATTTGTTCTCACGCTGCAATGATGAAATACTCGACACACAGTAAGTTATAAAGGAAAGAGATTTAGTTGACTCACAGTTCTGCAGGGCTGGGGAAGCCTCAGGAAACTTAGAATCATGGCAGAAGGGGAAGCAAACACACCCTTCACATGGTGGCAGCAAGAAGTACAGAACGAAGGTCGGGAAAAGCCCCTTATAAAACCGTCAGATCTCGTGAGAACTCACTAGCATGAAAACAGTAGAGGGTAAACTGCCCCCGTGATTCAATCATCTCCACCTGGTCCCTCCCTTGACCTGTGGGGATTCAAGATGAGATTGAGGTAAACTGCCCCCATGATTCAATCATCTCCACCTGGTCCCTCCCTTGACACATGGGGATTCAAGATGAGATTTTGGGTGGGGGCATAGTCAAATCATATCAGTGGTCATCTTTAAAAGCTGTTTCTTTTGGAAACACAGTTTTTACTCTCCTCTATATCTAAAATAGCAAATATTGACTATCTGGCCTTTTTGATAATAGAGCCAAATTTGTAACTGCTCAGCACTATTGCTCTATAAAATCATGACTTTAGACGCATGGGCGTCTTATCAGTTTCATGTTGTAGAAAACTGATACTCAGGGAAGTTAAGTTGCCCTGGGTCATAATTCTTGTAAATGGTGAAATTAGAGTGTTCCCTTCTCACTCTGTGGCCTCCAATATAGTGCAGGCAATCTAAATGGCAAAACGCAATTGAATTAACCAATGATGGCTAATCTACCTTTGCTTTTGGACGTACTGTCTATGTGGTCTTTCCTTCTTATGTGGTCTTTGTCATTGAGAAACAGAAAATATCAGGATCCCAGGAACTGTGAATTTCTTACCCAAAAACATTCCCAGAAATCATACAATTCCAAGAGCCAAGAGCAAAAAGATGCAATCTATCTTGTCTGCAGTGTCAAGAAGGATGGTGTTGTCTGAGTCACCTCTGGTAAGAAAGTAGGCACATTGAAAATACTGGAGCTCACAGTGGGGAAGGGCCTCATTACGACAGAGAAGAGCACAATTCAGGGTAGCCTTGCAGGCCTCAGCCTCTATCTAAGATGGAGGTTTTTCTCCAGTGGAGGTAGGGGCAAGGAAGGATATACAGGTAGGGAGTACAGAATTTGCTCCTCAGGAGACATATGAGAATTCTGGAAATACTTCTGATTGTTACACAGGAAGAAAGTGCTGCAAACTTCTAGTAGGTAGGTGCCAGGGATGTTGCTAAACATCCTGCAATGC
Organism: Sapajus apella; assembly: GCF_009761245.1. Taxonomy (NCBI): domain Eukaryota; kingdom Metazoa; phylum Chordata; class Mammalia; order Primates; family Cebidae; genus Sapajus; species Sapajus apella. The sequence goes on along the minus strand of NW_022436949.1, from coordinate 25,311,524 downwards.
GCAGGACATCCTTCCCCAACTCCAACAAGGAATTATCTGGCCTAATATGTCAATGAGGCTGAGGCTGAAGAACTTCAGTTTAGGGTAGGACCTCCCTGTACACCTTTCCTCTCTATCTTCCCTCAGTCTTGTTGAGGATGAAGTCGGGTAACGGAGAGAGCACATGCTTTCCTTTTTATTCCCTTCCTATTTCGACAGCTGGAGTGAGCATACCAGTAAATTGGTTTCCACTCCCATTGCCCTTCTTCAGCTGTTCATTAGGAGGCCTTGTTGCCTACAGGTTAGACCCATGGACTTTGGGGTCACACAGATCTAGTTTGGGTCCTAGATTAGCCATTAACAAGCTATAGGACTGGCTGGGCACCTGTGGCTCATGCCTGTAATCCCAGCACTTTGGGAGGCCAAGGCTGCCTGTTTACTTGAGGTCAGGAGTTTGCGACCAGCCTGGACCAATATGGTGAAACCCCATCTCTACTAAAAATACAAAAATTGGCCAGGTATGGTGGCTTATACCTGTAATCTCAGCTATTCAGGAGGCTGAGGCAGGAGAATCACTTGAACCTGAGAGGCAAAGGTTGCAGTGAGCTGACATCGCATCATGGCACTTCAGCCTGAGTGACAGAACAAGACTCTATCTCAAAAAAAAAGTAATTTAATTTAAAAAATTTTTAAAAAAAACCAACTAGCTACAGGACTACAGGCAAATTGTTTTTCCTTATTTAAGAAAATTATTTAAGCAAATTGTTTTTTCTTATTTAAGCCTCAGTTTCCTCATCTGTAAAATTAACAACAGATAGTTGTTCCTCATCTCCCACATTGAAAGTCAGCCTATTTTCTCAATTCCTAGTTCCATGCCTTTGTGTAGATCTTTTTTTTTTTTTTTTTTTTTTTTGCATTGACTATATTCATGGGGCATGACTACTAGTTAAGTCTGTTGTGTTTCTCTACACTTCTTCCCTTCGGGGGAATCACTCCCTTTCTCTGTCATTCAGTGATTCTTCCCCCTGAGTCCAGGTGTGGGTATATGACTAGGCTTGAGCAATTAGAACGCTCCAATTCTCTGGCCACCATAATTTGTTTGGGAATGATGACACAGAACCCAAGGCAAGCCAGCGAAATTCATCCCAGGGCTTTTGCTGGAGCTCTTGAGAAATAGGTGTTCTTTTTCTCTGGGATGATTTTCTGACAATGATGGAAAATTAATGCAGCCAGGGAACTATGTATATGGCCAACCCAGAGAGAAGCAAACCACAAAATGCAAGGAGCAAGAGAGAGACAACATTGTAGGAGCAGCTGAATCCAATCAGCTCTGTAGCAAGTTCTATCTCCAGATTTTCAATTACATAGGACTTCTTTTTTTCTTCTTTTGCTTAAGTTTATGTGAAGATAGGTGAAGAGGTTTTTTCATTTACAAAAACAACCACATAAAAAGAGTCTGATCTCTTCTAATCTTTTTGCCATCAGCTTCTAGTCACTCCAGGTGTCACTCTGCCACAAAAGTGTGACTGCAAATATGTAAATGTTTTAAAGACATTCACCTATTTTAAAGCTCCACTGGTTCCATGCTGCCGACACACAAAAAAGTAAACTCCACAACATGATACTACAAAAGCCTTTTTTGGCATCTCCCAGCCTTATCTCTATTCTACGGCAAAATGAAATTTCTTATTGTTACACCAACACAGCCTAGTCAATCACACCTTTCCTTTGCAAGGACTGTTCTCTTGTCTTTCAAGTACTCTTTCCTCTCCCATATCTTGTCTTTGTTTATTCTACAAGAACTGATTCAAATTTTACTTATTTTGAACAGTATTTTCCAATACCCCTAGGCAGACTTATCCACAATCTTAGTTAAGGTATTTTAGGCTGCAGTGAACAGAATATCCACTCAAAATGGTCCTCACAATGAGGAAAACATCCAGTCTCACCTAATAAGAAGAGGGGCTTTCAGGTAGGTTAACCCAGTTTAGTAACAACATGTAAGATCAAGGATATACACTCTCACCAGTCTCCCCCTCAGCAATCCTCACCAACGGGGCTTTGCCTTTTTAAAATGAGACTAGAATTTTAAATTCTCAAATTAGATAATGACAACATAAAAAATAAAATTATAAAACCATTTTTACTTATGACCATAGATGTAAAACAAAATATAGCTTTACAAAGTCAATTAATATATATTAATACAACATATTTTACCTGTTTTTTATTTCAATAGCTTTTGGAGTACAAGTGGCTTTGGTTATGTGGATGAGGGGTATAGTGGAAAGAAAAAAGAAAAAAATATTTCTTCCTGAGTACCTTTTTATCACTGAGGAAACATTTTTTGGAAATTATCCCATAGATTGCTCTCCATACCTTATTGGCCAGGATGAAGTCACCTGCTAAGGCCTTCACCAGTCATTGGGAAGGGAACTGGATGGCTTTGATTGCTTTCCCTAACCAGGATTTGTGCCCCTGGGGCTGGAGAGAAGCTCTGTCCATGAGCAGACTGTAGCCTAAGAGGGAGGGGAAACACCCAAATAAAATTTGACTTTGCCAGCCATGGTTTTGAGAATCCATTTGGCCTCTGGTTAAAAATAAATAAATATGTAAATAAAAATTTAAAATTGGAGTAGGGCACCCAGCAAGGACAGATGACTAAACATCTTCACAGGTGTTTTGCAGCCTCTCCCAGCTTGTAAATCCAAGACATTTGTATCCACCTCCTCCCCTCTGAGAGTAAATGCTGCCAAGAAGAAAGAAGAAAAGAGTGGATTTGAATTGGACACCTCATTACTTTCCTTGGTATTTGCACAGTCACACTTGTATGCATTTGTTGCTTTACCTAATAATTTATCTCCTTACACATCTGTCTCCGCCACTAGAGCTATACGATTAAATAGGATGGGAATAGTTCTCTTTTCCTTTAGGACCTGATGAAAGATACAGTATATTCTAGAATCAAAGACACTGTCTATTGAAAGATGCACCATTTTTTTAACACTGAGAAAGAAAAAATGGTGCCAATTAAAGTATGCAGTGTCATTACCTCCAAGACAGGTCTCAATTGCAGAGGTAAAATTGTTCATCGTAGAATTGATGAGGTGTTATTAATAACCAGTTTGTTCCCAGAAAGAGTAAAGAAATAAAATGTTAACACTTCCTTGCCTTTCCTTAGGTTGTTTCAAGGTATAATATTCTAGAGTTTATCTTTTATTCATAGTATATTATAAACTTTGTGTAAGATATTTTTAATTAAATTGATACAAAAATATTAGTAATTTCTTCTACCTGGAGTCTATTTTTCGTCAGTGCTTCTTTCACATGAAAAAAAATCATGAAGCTCTCAGTATTCAAACAATGTTATAGAAAAAAGGTGAGGTTAGTATCATTGAATGGAGCACTGTGGAACACAATCTTGTCTTGGTGATGGAACAGGTTTCAGGTGCCTACCAGAGCACTGTCCACTTTGGCTTTTCATTTTTATAAATTTGGGGCATTTGAGAGCAGAATTAACCAAAGAAAGAGTGCCTGCATCTTAACAGCAATATATAGTGAGAAAAATGGGGGTTTTATTTTTTGGTACTCGCTTCAGAGGTAATTTTCTAAGAGTGAAAGACACTGCCTCCATCTTTGTATTTCTCATACAGCATATTGCATGTTTTCCACAATAGGCCCTCAGAAACATCCAATTAACTGGAATCTAATTCCATTGAGAAATAGGTAGTATAAAAAAAAAGAGAGAGAGAGAGAGATAAATAGGCAGTATAAAACTAGGAAGGTGGTATGATGGGGTGAGAGGTGAAATCGGAAGGAAAACCCCAAAGACTAAAGGCACATGGGTCACTACAGAAAATGGAGAGCCATGAAGACATTGGCAGAGTTGTTGAGTGAAGTTAATAAAAGCCTTAAGCCTCGGGGCTAGTGGAGAAGAAAGTGTTCAGGGTAAGGTAGGGCAGGGAAGGGTGATGTAGCAATGGCCATTGCCCATTCTGAGGTGGTGGGCCAGAGAGGCACAGACTGTCATAAGATGCACCAACCAATGCTATAGCAGACAGAGAGTGAAATCTGAGCGATGGCGCCATCAACATAGTGCAGCGGAGAGCACACAGTTCTGTTGCACCCCCTCTGTACAATTATGACATAGCAACGAAAGCATCCACAGCCAAGTGTTCACTCCCCTGTTTACTGATAAATCTTAACTTTCAAATTACTTAAATCTTTGAGTTTATGCTTCATTAGCTGCAAAATAGAGAGATAATCTTTACATCTCGGGGTGGTTCTGAGAATTAAATGATACAGCATTTGTGAAAGTGTCTGGCATGGTGCCTGCCCAAAAAGTAGACCCTCAAATCCTTTGGGGAAAGAGGCGGAACACAAAGTACCCAAACTCACTGAAAATGTTTATTAAGGATTTAAGTGCACCAGACATCATACTAGGTGCTGAGGAGGCAAAACTACGTAAGACAGTCCCTTCCTTCAGGACACAGTTTAGTGGGAAGCACAGACAGGTATCATCTTCATGAAAATATGCTTTGATAACTGCTACAATAGAAAGAAAAACACTGGAACCCAGAAAAGCCAGAGATTCATTTTGCCTTTAGAAGCCAAACAAAGGTTTAATTAACTCAGGCTCAGGAGTTGAAGATGGCATCAAAGAAAACAGGATGTTTAGATGGGGTGTAAAAAGATGAATATGAATTATCTGGAATCTTTTTTTAAGTTAAAAAGAAGGGGAAATTATTTGTAAGAACTGGAAAACCTCTAGACTCCTTTAAAATAAAAATTAAAAACCACTATGGTTCTGATATGCAGATGGAAAATAAGCACTGATAAAGATATTCACCTTTATTAGCCATCAGAGAAACACAAATTAAAACCACACCTATCAAAATGACTAAAATAAAAAGTAATGACATCGCGGAATGCTGATTAGGATGCAAAGAAACTGGATCTCTCTACATTACCGATAAGAATGTAAAAGTACAGCAGCTTTGGAAAACAGTTTGGTAGTTTCTTATAAAACTAAACATGATTTCCATGTAATACAACCCAGCAAATTTCACTCTGTCTTAGACATTTATACCAGAGAAATAGGAATTTATGTTCCTGCAAAACTTGTATATGAATGTTTATAGCAGTGTACTCGCGATAGTCAAAACCTGTAATGAGCCCAGATGTCTTTCAAATGGCAAATGGTTAAACAAACTGTGATATATTCATATTATGGAGTTAATACATAATGCAACAAAAAGGAGTGAACTGTTGATAAACTCAAGAACTTAGTTGACTATGCAGAAAATTATATTGAGTAAAACGCCAACCACTAAATGTTGCAATTGTATGATTCTATTTAGATAGCATTTTTTAAATGACGGTATTTTAGAAATGGAGGAAAGATGAGGAATTGCTAGAAGTTAGCAGTGGAGAAGAATCCTCGTGGTGATGAAACTGTTCTGTATCTTGTGGTGGGTGATGCACAACTGATAACATTGATAGAAATACACACACATACGAATACAAGTAAAATTAGGAAAACAGGAATAATTTGCATTATTCAGGTGGGGATCATGTCAAAGGTGGATTGTAGCAATGTCAATATTCTGGTTGAGATATTCTTCCATAGTTTTATAAAATATTACCATTAGATGAAACTGGTTAAAGTATACAAGAAATCCTTTGTATCGTGTCTTACAACAGTGTAAAAATCAACAATTATCTAATTAAAAATTTTAGCTAAATGAACACTACAGTTTTTTATTATAAAAATTCCTGAGGTTTCATTTAACCTAATTTAGGAATACTTTTAATTCTGTTTATTCTATAAGGATTTATTGAGCCAATGACTGCAATTGCAACTTGATAGGTAGCTTTAACCAATTCATATTCAGTGTGACCTTATTCAGCTGGGATCATCCCCTCCTTCCTTTGACCTCCACTGCACAATGCATTCCATCTCTGTTATAATAATGAATACTAATTGTGATACCTCTACTTCACATAGTACAGTAAACCAACACGTTTCTGCCACCTCCTAGGCACAAAATTGGCCCATGTTTCCCAGTCCTCAGCTTCCATGGCAGTTATGTATGACTTTATGACCAAGTTCTGGGCAACGGAAGGTGTGCAAAGGGATGTATGTTACTCCCAGTCCTTACCCACATACTCCTTCAGTGTAATTCTCCACACTCTCTCTTCTAGTTGGATACGAAGATCCAGTAGAAGACCCCACAGATCTAGGAGAAAGCAAGCCAACAGTGGGAGAAACTCAAGCCTCTGAATGACAGCACAGAAGACCACTCATAAGTAAGAAGTAAACTTATATTATGTTGAGTCATATGAACTTCGGGTGTTTGTATATTACAGAGCATATTAGTAAGCATTTCATTCTTACTAATACATGTGTTTATCTCTACACTAGATTTCAGACTCCCTGGGAGTAAGAACTGGATTGTGTTCACCTTTATATTCCTGGAATCTGGTACGGTGCTTGGCACAGAGTATCTGTTTCATAAATGTTTTGACAATCATGTTCCCATCAATCACAGATGTTGACATCATCTGCTATTTCATGGCCTTTGGCAAAAACCTATTCTTTCTCTTGAATGTGAAAAGAAAGCCTAGGAACTCATCCCCTAAGTCCAATCTGACTGCTGGACTTGAGAAGAGGCAGTGGTGGTTGAATTAGCAAAGATAAGAACCATTACTTGGTGACCTAATTTCCTATTCGTAAGCACATATCTACTTTCTGTTCTTATGTAAGTTAAAAAAACACTTGTTTGTCAGAACCTCACTGATTTGTATATCATTTAATTTTAAATTCAGCAAGTTTTACTAAATAAATGTTTCTGTAAAAATTTCACAAAATAGAGCTCTAGTGAGAGCTCATCTTTAGATACCTTCATTAGTTTTTAGAAGAATACCACAAGACACTTACTCCTGCACTATGAAATTGTATACATAATTAAAATCAAACCTCACATATCAAAATAAATGACCTAAATGCTTGTCATGATATGTTATCCTTTTACCTTGTGTGTTGGCTTGCTTACTGGGTAATTTGCAAAAAATTTGATCATCAAAAATAGGTCACCAGTTCATATGACTGAATTTATGACTGTGGAATTCTGGAGTTTTGCTTAGTAAGAGACTCACATGCCTTCTTTGTACCTTATCTAAGTATATACATGCATCAAATTGTCAAATTCCAAGAGGAAAATAAAACTAATTTAATACATGCTTTTTTTTTTTTTTTTTTACAGTTCTGCGGTTTTTTTAAAAAAAAAAACAAACAAACAAAAAAAAAAAAAAACACCTATTATCCCATGAATTCATACAGGTTTCAGCAGCTCAGGCTCCTCCCCATGGATTCTCACAAAGCACACTTTTCTGGATGGAGCAGGCTGGTGCTTCAGTTGAAGCCTGGTGCCTTTCTCTTTGGCTTCTTCCTTTTCCTGATCATTTTCCTTCACGTTTCAGGAATCTATCTCAGCTCTTAGAGTGCTTCGTGTGTTCAGTACGCACATTAATTCTCTTGGCAAGAATCTTGCCCTTAACTTGTTTTTTTACAACAATGCTAGCAGCATGCTGGGTAACACTGTAGACTCTCCTAGTTTTGCCACGGTAACACCTGTGGGGCATTCCTTTTTGAACAGTACCCATTCCCCTGATGTCTACAATATCACTTTTCTTATAGATTTGTATGTACATGGCCAAAGAAACAACTCCATGTTTTCTAAATGGTCTAGAGAACATATATCTGGTGCCTCTCCACTTTCCCTTTTCTTTGTCATTTTGGCAATTTACTGGAAGACGGTGGTTCTGGCAAAAAGGCTATGTTTTTGTAAATCTATGCTTTCTCTTTTAAGCCAATCTGTTTTGTGTCATTTTATGTCTCCTTATAACAATATTTTAAAATATTTTTATTGCTATGGATAACTATATTATTACAGTATTTCACAATTGGAAGAGAATTTAAAGATCACCTGGTTCAATGCCCTCCCAGAAAAAGAAGCTGTCTTCAAGAGGTTACTTGATTATCAGAGCTCACATCTCTGACAGGCAGAAGAGTCAGGTTGAAAACCCAAGCTCTAAGTCTGGCCACTGATGCTTTGGGATTCTCTAAGATGAATTCAATACTGATTATAAGATCTTATAAGCTAAATTGTGAGTTTTGCTAAGAAGACATTACTTGATTTTATCTTTGTGATTGGAACTCATACAATTTACTGTACATAAGACTTGTTTGAGTGGTGGTTGTCTAGGTTTTGGTTTCTTAATATTTAACATTTGTTAGTTTAAATTTTATGGGATTTTCTTTGGAGTTAGCTTTTTTTTTTTTTCAGTTCCAAACTTTTTAATATCCCCTCAGAAACCTACAGCCCTCTTCAGAGTTTCAGTATTCACCCTCGTGATGACTTATACGTTTATGTCTTGAGTTTTCATGCAAATTTAACTGTAATTTGTATGAAATTTATTTTCTTCTGTGGTATAACATGAAAATCAAAATCTCTATTTTTCCATATAAGTAGTTATCTCTGTGCCTTCCCCACTTATCTGTGATGCCTCATTTATTTATTTGTTTTCATTTGATTGTTATATGTTTTTTGAGACAGGGTATCTGTCTCCCAGACTAGAGTGCAATGGCACGATCATGGGTCACTGCAGCTTCGACCTACTGTGCTTAACAGATCCTCCTACCTCAGCCTCTCAAGTAACTAGGACTACAGGCATTTGCCACCACGCCCAGCTAATTTTTTAAATTTTTAGTAGAGATGGGGTCTCGCTGTGTTTCCCAGGCTGGTCTCAACTTCCTGGGCTCATGTGATCCTTCCACCGTGGCTTCCCAAATAGCTAGAATTACAGGTGTTAGTCACCACACCCAGCCCCTCTTCATTGCATATTATATTGTTTTAGATAATGAGCTGTTTTCTGGTTATTTATTCTATGCTGTTGAATATATTTTTATAACAGAGTCAGTATCAGACAAATAGGTAGTAATAAGTAATTTCAAGATGTCAGTGACTTAACAAAACAATTTATTTCTCACTTATGTTATACGTTCAGTGTAGGTCAGTAGGGGGCTCTGCTTATCAAGATCTCTTAAGGACCCTGGCTGAAAACTGACAGGAGGACCCATGTCACCTTTACTTCAGAGATTAGGGAAGCCATGCTGGTGTCTGTCCAAGCTCATGTCATTTTTGCTTTGCAATTTTTTCCTCAGTATATTTTGCAGATATTTTTAAAATTATGGATAGTACAGATACCTTGGGAAAGTTTTTTATGATTTAAAAAAATTATCTATGCAGGTTTTCAATTGTTAAGTTGGTTTTGAGCATATATAGTGTCCCCCAAAAAAATCATCTATTTCATTTAGAGTCAAATTATTAATATAAAATTGTACATAGTATGCTCACGTAAGCAGTTTTTATAAGTTTTATTTCTAATTTTACGTACTTCATATAATTGTAATTAGTTTTGCTAAACATTTATCTTGCTGGACTTCTTAAAAATTAAACTAGTTCTTAGACTCACTTTTTTTTTTTTTTTGAGATGGAAGCTGGAGTGCAATGGTGCAGTCTCAGCTCACTGCAACCTCTGACTCCCGGGTACAAGCAATTGTCCTGCCCCAGCCTTCTAAGTATCTGGGATTACAGGCACACACCACCATGCTCAACTAATTTTTTGTGTTTTTAGTAGAGATGGAGTTTCACCATTTTGGCCAGGCTGGTCTTGAACTCCTGACCTTGTGATCTGCCTCCCTTGGCCTCCCAAAGTGCTGGGAATACAGGTGTGGGCCACTGCGCCTGGCCAGATTCACTTTCTAATCACACATTTACTTTCTAATTCACTAATTTCTGAAGTTAGTTTTGATGCTGGTGGGTTAAGGGAGGTCTCCAAATGTTGGTGGGACCTCTGACCCTGGCCACTGTCCAGGTTCTTGACACTATCTTGCAAGAAGAAATTCCAGGACAAGTTGGAAAATGGTGAAAGTGTGGAGATTTATTGCAAAGTGAAGAGTACACACTGAAGACAGAGGAGTATGAGTGTACTCAAGAGAGTCATGCAAGGGGATTTGGGGCTGCTACCTTTATGGGTTTCTTTAACCAAGGGGTGGAATATTCATGAAAATTTCTGGAAGTAGCTGCTGCCCATTTTTGCATCAAATATGTGTGTTCCCAGAACTGTCATGGCGCTGGTGTGTGTGTGATTTAGTATGTTCGTGAGTATCTAATGAGGCCCTAGGTGAAACCCAAGTCAAATCCAGTACCATATTGGGTCCAGTCAGTCTTAGCGAATTTGGCCCACACCCTGGTTTTTCAGGGTCTTATTAGCCCCTAGCTTCTACAGCTATTCCAACAGTTTCCTTTTGCCAGTCATGTGCAACTCTGCCTTCAGGAATTGCTGTGTTGCTCCTGTCTCAGTTTTGTCATTTTCATCTTTTTACTTTCTTCGTAGGAATTTCTTTGTTGTCTTCTAAGAATTGAATTTAATGATTAAGTGACTTACACTTTCTATCTTTTAATAGTTAATATGCTTCTTGGCATATCTTTAAGTATGTCATACATTTTGATGTATAATATTTTTATATTTGTATGTTTGGAATAATCTACAACTGTATGGTTGGTTTCTGTTAACCAAGTTTTAGGACGGTATTTTTTAGCTTTTAAGGTCCTGAACATTTCTATCTAAATTTTTTAAAATAGAATTTCTTAATTATTATTGTGAGAGAATTTGGCCTATATAACCTTACAAATTATAGCTTCCAAATTCTCTAAAATGTTACCAAAGGTACATGTGCACATATATATGGGTGTGTGATGTGTGTGTGTGTCTGTGCTTGATCTTTAACTGATAAAATATGTTCTAGGATTTCAGTATGCATCTGTTTACTACCCAACTCAGGATGATTGGAAACTGTAAGGAACAGTATACACAAAATAGAGGCTGTTTCTGTGTTGGCCAATGCAAAAGATGAGTCCTACACTGTAGGTGATAGCTGTCCAGTTACCTGCCCCTACTCCTTCATCCAAGAGGCTGGCTGATGAGTCAACATGTCCTCCATCTTGAATGTCAGCCACTCATGCTGTTCAGGTTCAAATTCGTGTGTAGTCTGCAGCTGGGTTCTTCAAACCAGTGCCTCCAAATTGCAGACGGCAAACCCCTTCACACCTCAGACTGCCATACAGTTTACTATTAGCTTTAATTTTCAGGAGCATTCAAATCTTTTCATTCCCTTTAATATACTTTTAATTTTACAATATGTACATTTTGACCCGCTTTCCCTTGCTTTTTGAAGCATTAATCAATGGTTATTTTCTTCAGTAGCTCTTTCTGCCTGTACATTTCAATCCCCCATAAGACATTTTGGAACTTTCCAGTAGCCTCTGTTTTCTAAAATATGTTGAGCTGTTTGTGAGAATTTCCATGGGAAGCGGGGAAAGGTAATATTAGAGACTATTTCTAGCTTATCATCATCTTGCTGCAGAATGTGTGTGGGTTTTTCTAATGAAAATATGGAACAAATGCAATATGGTATGCAGATTTTGTTCCTGTACTTGCACTTCCAAATTCTCACAGCTAAGAGGAGTAATTACACAAATAAACAAAACATGCTCAGGGGTTAGCACATGATCAGAAAACTGTTTAGCCTTTAAATAATGGTTTGACACTATCCCTTAGTAAATTTAGGACCTGGGATGAAATGAGCCAGTACAATCCTCAGTATTAGAGACAGTAAGCAAGTGTTCATGAGAATTCAAGCTGTTATTCTGTAGAGTTACTGAAAGATTTCTACCATTAATAATTTTAATTATTGGTTACATATAAACATAAAAAGCTACTGCTAAATCATTTGCCTGCTTAACTAGCTTTTATTTTGAATGTTAAGCCAATTTTAATGCTGATGTAAATTATTAAACTGTTATATTAGTTCTACCTATAAAAAGTCTTATTCAAGTGACATTACTTAAGACATTTTTAACAGGTGTCTAGCCATTAATTAATGTATGCACAACTAAAGAAAAGTAGGAATGCTTTACAAATTGTGTGCCTGTAATTTTCAAAATTCAGTGGAGAAATAGGGATTACATATTTAAAATTAAAAGTCTTCTCAAAGATCCCAGGATAGCAGCATTTGATTCTGCCACAGCTCCTATATGGACCTAAACTTTCACAGCTAGAAAGGATAACAGAAAGTTTTTTAAAAGGTGAACTGGGCCATGAAAAATTATACCTAGGCAATAATTCACAAAATGTAAAAGTCTCAAAATATATTGATGCAAAACAACATACCATTAGACTATTTTCCCTTTTTGATAATACTTTGTGTCTTATGTTTTTATCTCAAGGCCAGAAGCTTCCTTCATTACCTGCTATATACAAAGCATAGTACTGGAGGCTGTGGTCACTACAAACATTGGTAAGACTTTGTTTCTGCTGTTATGGATCCACTCTTCAGCACTGGAAGTTGATACAAACATAAACAACTCCAAACAAAGTCATTTAAGACAAATGCATAGAAAAACCTTAAAATTTCTATGAATTGCAAGTAAAGGGGGAGAGAAACTCCACATCAAAGGGCCTGAGGAAGAAATTACAATTTGAAGTAGGAATTGAAGGATGAAAGGGCTTTAGATGGCACACAACTTTGTGCCAATGCTGCCAATTATTAAATGCCTCTACTGGTATCATGATGCAAGGTTACCAAGGACACTGATCTGGAAAAGCAGTGGTCTTGGATTCAGATCCAGCAAGTCCTTCATACTATGCAATCCATTGGCCCTGCCCTTCCCTGGAAAACATGCAGTTAACATTGACTGTACTTTACCCAGTGATTCCCAGAAGAGCAAAGGCACTGTTGGCCTCCAACAAATAGGGTCAGCTTTATAGAAAACTATGCATATGGGGAAGTTCTGCCCCCACTGAGAGAATGATTCCAACAATACCCAGACCCTCCCTCCCTTCAAAGACAAGTGACCACCCTGCTCAGTTTCTATATAGGATAAAATGCCATACAGATCAAATACTTTACAGATCAAATGACATCAAAGATGTGTGAGAGTTTTTCAAACCATAAAACCCCACATAAATGTCAGGGGCTGATATTATCCTAAGAATCATGGGTGAAAAGAAACACGGTTAAGAAGGGAAGTAGGGAGGTACTTTCTCACCTCCATCCTGAGCTTGAATTTGATTTCTGGGGTTGAAGGAAGAAGAAATATCTAATGACCTGATGTCTTTTTATTTTCCCATCATCTCAAAGACCCCCACATGTATTGAAAGTAGTAGGTGGGCCTTTGACCTTTCACAAAATTAGCAAATTGTGAACTAAGAGAGTGTTTTGCAAACTTTCATAGTTTACACACTAGCTTTGTGTTTTCTGCTATAGTCTCACACAGCCTAGAGCATCATTTACTTATCTTTGCATTGACTTCCTTTTATGAAAAAATTGCACTTACTTAAAACTTAAATCTTCTATTCCCACCATAAGTGGAATAGAAATGCCTCTACCAATATTATTTTGCAAAGCTACCAAGGACACTGGTGTGGCAAAGTAGCGGCCATGGATTCAGGTCCAGCAAGTCCTCCGTTGCTATTCAATCCATTGGCCCTGCTCTTCCCTGAACAGCATGCAGTTAATAGTGGCACTAAACAGTGCCACTGGTCATAAATATAAGGTAGCCATATCAACATATATAACAAAAAAGGAGTTATAAAAGTCTCATGAGATAAAGTTGCTTAGCAAAGGTTGCACAAATTCAGCTGCATGAGAGAGCCTCAGTAAAACCAGCAGAGTGACTACCTAGCCAACTCATAGAATCTTCAGAAATAACACATTGTTGCTGACTTAAACACTTTGTTTTGGGGTAGTTTGTTACCCATCAAGGTAAGCTGAATCATTCAAAGATAGCTCTTCTCAAACCTTTATATGGGTTGGATATGGTGGCTCATGCCTGTAATCCGAGCACTTGGGAATCCAAGGGGGTGGGTCACTTGAGCCCAGGAATTTAGGACCGGCCTGGGTAACATGGCAACACCTCATCTCTACTAAAAATACAGTAATTATCCAGGGGTGGTGGCAAACGCCTGTAGTCCTAGCTGCTCGAGATGCTGAGGTGGGAGGATGGTTTGTGCCCAGGAAGCGGAGGTTGTAGTGAGCCAACGTTGTGCCACTGAACTCTAGCCAGGGAGACAGAATGAAACTCTTGTCTAAAAAAAAAAAACCCCACAAAAACCAAAACAAAACAAAAAAAACCCTTTAGATGCATAGAGATCACCTGTGGAGCTTGCTAAAAGGCAGATGATTCCAAAGGTGCGTTTCAGGTCCAAAGCGGCACCAAAACTGTTGGCCTGGAGACCACACTTTTAGTGGCAAAATGTAGAGCACACAATGTTTTTTACTTATTACTTCTTGGTTATTTTGTGTTCATTTTCTAGGCTGCCACAACAAAGTACCACAGACTGGGTGGCCTTAAACAATGGCAATTTATTTTCTCACAATTCTGGAAACTAGAAGTTTGAGAGCAATGTGCGATCCGGATCCATTTCATGTGCCATCTCTCCGCTTGGCTTGCAGATGGCTGTCTTCTCTGTCTTCACGTGCTCTTCTCTCTATATATCTGGGCTCTAATCTCCTCTTCTCAGAACCCCAGCCACATTGAGTTAGGGTCCACCCTCAAGGACTTCATTTAACCTGAATTACCTCTTTAAAACCCCTTTCTCCAAATACAGTCACTCTCTGTGGTACTGGGGGTTAGGACTTCAACATGTGGATTATGGGGAACAAAGTTCAATCCATAACAACTATTTTTTAAAGTTCAAAGAGGAAATAATGGCATCTGAGCCGGGAGTTAAAAATTGGCTTGAATCTTGCTGCAGCCAAGAAGAATGAGGTTTATTTAGGACACTGAGGAGACAACTTGAGCTCAAGCTGCTCAACTCAAGGAGTGCATTCGGTTTACAAATAGAATGGCGTGAAGCAGCAGAACCCCAGCTCACGTGATACTGTATTGAGCACTTTGATTTTTTTTTTTTTCAGAGAGTGCTTGCTTCAGAATAGCCAGATGTGCAAAATCTATCCCCACCCCCATCCCACACACACTCTGGGAATTAAATTTCCCAACACGAGAAACAGCTTCTGCTTATTAAGAAGGAGTGTGATTGGCCTGCACAACCTCAGAGTCTGTCCCTCTTCATCTGTGGCACTAAGCTGATCTTCTGTCCCTGGAGTGTTCCCAAGGCAGCCCACATTTTTCCAGTCAAAGACTGCAAGCACAGGAACATCCCCGCAACTGAAATCTACATAAGCCACAGCACTGTTGCATCCAGGGAAGGGAACAAAAGGCATCTCCTGCCCGTGCTTTTCTCTCAGGCTGATAATAAATAATAATACATGGTATTGATGTAGCACCTTTCTCAAAGGAGCTCAAAGTGCTTTCCAGACATTACCTCACAACATCCTTGTGATTCTAACCTGAGAAGTGGCTCCTAAAAGTGCAGTACTCCTCAATCACCACAAGAAACCTAGAAACCAGCGGGTAATATATATTCTTTTAAGGATAAAAGTGGGACTACTTAAATACCACCGAGGAGCTTTTCGTTTTTTTCAAAGTGCTTAGGTAATACAGGCAATAAGCATTTTTGACTGGATGATTACGTATACTTTGGACATCACACATGCCAGTATGAGAGAGTAAAAAGATGAATGTACTTTACAAGCCTGGCTCCTACAGCCGTGCACTTTGCAGAACCAGCCAATAGATTGCATACTTCCTATTTAGCCTTTTAGGCATTTAAAAGAGAGCCTACAAAAATATCACATCCATCAGGGCTAGCAGCAATGATGAAAACAGAAGAATGTATTAGCCACACAATCATTGCTGCTGAATATTATGTGTGTCAACTCTTTCTTATGTCTGGGCTTTGGAAAATACACTTCATGCTCAGGTCATAGACCTTTCTTTCATCTTCTGATTTCAAGTCTCACTAGAGGGGGGGCTTTATTTATTTGAGGTTGAATACTATTTTGTCCAAGAGAACAGCAATCCCTCCTCCAGCCCAGTCATGGAAAACAGCCTGAGAGGTAGAGTCACACAAACCCAGGTGGGAATCTCAATTGTTCCTTACAAACCGTGTGATTTCAGACAGGTCGTTTTACGCCTCTAAATCTCTATTTCTCAACAATTAAGTAGAAATAATAATGCCTGCTTCAGGGAGGGTAGTAAGGGCACTGACTAAACCACGTGTAGAGAACTCAGTGTTGTCTCTGGCGTATCTTCATGTCTTTCACGAGCATACACTAATAATACAGGAATCATTACAATAACTGCTATTCCCCACTTTATCCATGAGATTACAGATGTGTGGAGGAAAAGCAGAAGAACAGTGTGAGAGAATTGGGGAGTCCTCAAACTCTGAACTTCAGATTCCTAGATCCCAAAATAAGGGGCATCACTTGGGCCTACATCCCTCATAATGGCTATAGTAGTCTGTTCTTACACTGAGATAAATAACTGAAACTGGGTAATTTATAAAGAAAAGAGGTTTAATTGGCTCATGGTTCCACAGGCTGTACGGGAAGCACGGCTGGGAGGTCTCAGGAAACTTACAATCATGGAGGAAGGTGAAGAAACAGCCTGTATGTCTTACATGGCCAGCACAGGAGGAAGAGCGCTACACACCTTTAAACCACCAGATCTCACCATAACTCACTATCATGAGAATGGTGCAAAAAGGGAAATCCACATCCATGTTCCAATCAGCTCCCACCAGGCCCCACCTCCAACACTGGGTATCACAATTTAACATTTGTGCAGGGACACAGACCCAAACCACATCAATGGCAAAGAAAATTCTGTTTTGTTTTGTAACATGCCGCAAAAATATTCTCAACACTCTCCCATTGGAATTTTACACAAGGTAATGCAGTGACATACAGTTTAGACAATTAGAAGTGATGAGTGCAATTTTTGATAAAATTATAGAGAAAAATGACTAAACTTTCCATGTGGATTTAACATGAGAACCCCTTTTTAGCCACTGATTCTGATCAATTGAGAACTTGAGTTCCTGTTTAATCTGATAAGCTGAGCAAGGCATTTTTCTATTTCAGGGTCACACTTGTTCTAAATAATGGAAAGTTGCCTGTGTAATAATACAAACATATTCAAGTTAGGAACTATTATTTTCTCTGTCTTGAAAACCCTTGATGCTATTTACATTCTGAATTAAACTGAACACTGTATATTGATTTTAATATGTTAAGATGAAATTCAATTTCATGACTACTGCTAACATCACAGAGCATGTAGGATCAATGTGTTTGCTGATTTTCTGCTTACTACCAATATCTCCCCAAGGGTTTGATACAAGATTTACAAGAATATTGTTTCTGAAGATGTGTGCATAAATATGCTATCAAATAAGCTACAATGCATTGCACATTAGGCAGTGAATGATTTGTTTGCTGCATTTTAATCAGCCTTGTGTAAATGCTGACATATCCTTTGGAGAGTTCACTGTAGTCAGTCTACCTCGTGGAGCTCAATTCCTGTCCTTGAGAGCACAGCTGGCAGAAGAGGTCTCCCTGTGGTTGCTCTTAAAATCTACCTTGCCCAAAAAGAAGGAAGTGCATTTCAACTAAGACAGAGCTATGAGTGCTCAGAATGTGACTGCTGAGATGGCAGAAGGCCTGATGGTCATTTAGGTAACAGTAAGCACAATCATGTGCCACAGAATGACATTTTGGTAAATGATGGACCACATATACAATGGTGGTTCCATAAGAGTATAATGGCGCTGAAAAATTCCTTTCACCTAGTGATAACTCAATGACCCTGACCTATGCAGGCCTAGGCTAATGTGTCTGTGTCTCCATTTTTAAGAAAAACATTTAAAAGTAAAAATAAATTTTAAAACATTTAAATTAGAACAAAGATTATAAAATAAGGATACAGAGAAAAAATATTTTTGTACAACTGTACAATGTGTTTTAAGTTGCGTTGTTATGAAAGTGTCAAAAAGTTTTAAGAAACTAAAAGTTTCTAAAGTTAAAATAGCTACAGTAAGCTAATGTTTTTAACTTACTGTTGAAAAAAGAAAAATAATTTATTATAAATCTAGTGTGGTCTGTGTTCAGTGTTTATAAAGTTACAGTAGCATCCAGCAATGCCCTAGGCCTTCCCATTCACTTACCCACTCACTCACTGACTCACCCAGAGGAACTTCTAGTCCTGCAAGCTCCATTAATGTTAAGTGCCCTACACAGGTGTGTCATTTTTATCTTTTGTACCATATTTTTACTGTACCTTTTCTATGTTTAGATATGTTTAGATATGCAAATACTTACCATTATGCTACACTGGCCTACAGCACTCAGTATAGTGACATGTTGTGCAGATCTGTAGCTTAGCAGCAATAGGTCACACCACGTAGCCTAGGTCTATAGCTTAGAAGCAATAGGCCATACCATGTCGCTCAGGTATGTAGTGGACTATACTATATTTCTAGGTTTGTATAAGTATGCTCTATGATGTTCATACAATGATGAAATTGTCTAACAAGGCATTTTTCAGAACATATCCCCATTGTTGGCCAGGCACTATAGCTCATGCCTGTAATCTCAGCACTTTGGGAGGCTGAGGTGGGTGGATCATGAAGTCAGGAGATCAAGACCATCCTGGCTAACACTGTGAAACCCTGTCTCTACTAAAAATACAAAAAAAAAAAAATAGCCGGGTATGGTGGTACGTGCCTACGGTCCCAGCTACTCGGGAGATTGAGGCAGGAGAACGGCTTGAACCCAGGAGGCTGAGGTTGCAGTGAGCCAAGATCGCGCCACTGCACTGCACTCCAACCTGGGTGACAGAGCAAGACTCTGTCTCCAAATAATAATTTAAAAAAAGAACATATTGCATTGTCAAGCGACATGACTGTATATGTGTGTGCATTAATCTAGTCTTCCCTTGACAACAGAAGAGGCACTCTAATGCAGTTTAGGCTTAAAGTTGAATAGCAGTGGGGGCAAGTCCAGGTTATGTCATTTATCAGCTGTGTGATGTTGGGCTAATTCCTTAACCTATCTGTGGCTCAATATCCTCATCTGAATAATGGGAAGAATGAAAACAAGTACCTCGTTGAATTGTGAAGATTGAATGAGATAATACACATTAAGCCTTCCCCACAGTACTCGGCATTGAGGAAGAGCTCAATAAATGGTAGCTATTATTATTAGATAAAACTCATATCCCAGTCACTTGAACACAATTTTTATTGAATTCTCATTATGAGCAAGACACTCTATAGACACTTAGGGGAATGCAAATATTAATACAACACATTCCCTGCTTTGGGGGCCTTACATTCCAGTTGGGTAGATGGATACATAAATAACTATAATCAATAATAAAACATGATGAAGTGCGAAAGAGAGGTCTAATAAAACACAGTCGGAGTCAACAAAGTAAATAGATTTCTGTCTGCCGGGAAGACCAGGGAAGCGCTCTTGAGAAAGAATTCCATTGGTTTTGAATCTTCAAGAAAGAATGGAATTTTAATGTGCAGAGAGTTGGCTGTGCAGAGGCATAAAGACACAGAAGCAAGAATATGAGACATGTCTAGCAGCTCTGGTTGCCGGAAGGTGTATGTGGCAATTTAATGGAAAATAAGTTTGGAAAATAGATTGAAAAAAGATAATAAAGAGCACTGAAGGCCAAGCTCAAGTATTTGGTCATTATTTGGAAATGGGGAGCCTGGCTGCAGCACGTATGCAACACCTATGCCCTTGACCACGAATCACACGTTACTACTGCTTCAGAAGGTGAGAGTAGAGTGAGTGGCATCGGTGAGGCAGTCGTCATCGGAAAGCAGCTGAGACTGAACAAGGTCTAAAGTACAAAACAATCAAGGAGACAACCATGAGGACTATGAAAGGGTGGTGTTGACAGGACTAAGGAATTACTTTCATTTCACACGGTGAGAAAATGAGAAAGAGGACTCAGATGTAGCGGACTTTGAAGGAAGACAAATCGGGGCATTCCTGGGCTAAGGCAGCATAGCACTGAGGGATCCAAGAGCACAGATGTCATCGTCTGACAGATCCTCAGGTGACTTTGTGTAGTATTAGTTTATCCATCTAAAAAGTAAAGATTTGTAGCATGATTTTAGCTGGCATAAGTGACAAAGCTCGATGGGAAGAGCTAGACCAATGAATACTCACCTCTAAATGCTTCCCAAGAAATCCCTGGTGGCTTGCCCTGGGATCTCCCATTCCTTTGGGGAGAAAAGGGGAGACAGACTTATGTTAGATGCATA
Organism: Sapajus apella; assembly: GCF_009761245.1. Taxonomy (NCBI): domain Eukaryota; kingdom Metazoa; phylum Chordata; class Mammalia; order Primates; family Cebidae; genus Sapajus; species Sapajus apella. The sequence goes on along the minus strand of NW_022436949.1, from coordinate 25,291,229 downwards.
TGTGGACTGTTTCAAGAATAAACTCTGGCTCCCTTGAAGCCTGGGACTTGCAAATAAAATTAGACTGAACACAGTACTGAGAGTTTTTCTTTCATTCTTTTTGTTACGTTTTGTTTGTTTGTTTTTAATAGTAGATGGGCCCTTATGAGAGAAATAGAGGAGAACAAAGCAGAACAAGCATCCATAAATGTACCAGGGTAGACGAGTCATCTTCAAAAGCCTGGATACAATGGTGGTAATAAAGGCCTTTGATTTATTTTAAATTATTTATACTTGGCTCATTTTTTAAGTAGGCATCTAATTTATAATAGAACCAGAGACTCGAGAAGGAGGCCATCCATTCCTCTCTCCCTGTCAGCGCGGGGCTGTTTCCTGAAGAACATTTCAGAGTGCTTCGTCTTGCAGACACTCTGTCTAAGCCTGTTCCATGGGAGCCTAATGCAGGAGTGGTGCTTGATCAACATGCAGAGCCGAGAGAGCAGCAGCAGTATTAAGAGTGCAAGTAGGCAGAATCCCAAAGATGGGACTTCACTGCTCACTCTGAAAGACAACCTCACATTTGTATTGACTTGCTCTGGGAAAGTATTTCCTGAGACCCTTTCTAAAGTTCTCCCTTGCTCCCCCTTATGCCATTACTAGTAGCTGGGGCTTTCTGCTGTCGTTGATGGAGAGGTGGGGATGTCTCATTTCTAAGTGCTCCTGGAAAGTGCTGACTTGGCAACTGTGGACACTGAGGGTTTTATATATCCCCAGAAGAGGCAGAACCTATGCAATGGCAGTGAGAGTTTTCCGCAAAGGCTTGCCAAGAGACTTCCAGCTTGATTCGTAAAGCTTACTTCTTTACTTTTAGTTGTAGGGCCAGGAGAGGTGATTTGAATTGGAAGGTGTGATGGTACAACTAGGCAAATCCAGATTAATTTCTCATGAACCAAAGGAGAGCCAGAAATGATTATCTTGATTGCCTGATGCCTCACTTAACTTTCTGCTGACTGCTCCCGAACACTCGTGGGATTTTTGAAAATAACATCAGGTTAAGGCTTGATGTTTTTAACATCTTCAATTAGGCCTAAAATGTATGAATGTGAATTGTGGACATGCTTTTAGTTAGAAGACAAAAAATAATTTACAAAAAAAAAAAAAATCCTCTAAAACCTACCCCTGCCTCTCACCTCCCACATCCATGATGAAGAACAGGGGAGAGCTAGCTACTGAAGACTGTTCAAGATTTACTACAAAAAATCTTTGTGACAAAGAAGAACTGAACATGATAGGAAATATATCTAATCATCTTGAATTCCCTTGAAACCGCCTTCTGGAAAATTCTCATTCTTTAGTCTTCTTCCAATCTCTCCACAACTTGGAATAAGCTTTCTGCTAGGAATAATAGTATTACATTAAAAACATAAACAATTATTAAAAATATATAGTCTTAGAAACCATTAAATTTTTTCCTTAAGCAGGTTTATTACTTTTCTCCATACTTGCATGAACATTTGTCTTCTACCAATTTGACATAAAATAGCCAGAATCAGATTTATTCATCTTATCAAAACCATTATTTTGTACTGTCAGGTATTTAGAATATTATCTGGGTTGCAGGTATGCTTTTTCAAAAAGCAGACTCTCCCCTCCCCCACGCACCAACTCACCAATGTTGAGCAATTATTTCGTGGGCTGAAAAATAAGCTTAGTCTTATATCAAAGGCTCTGCTGCACCTGTAGTGATTTAGAATTCAAATGTGGCTAATTTATAAAACGACCACATTTCACTGTTCACAGCAGGAATCAGGTACTTAATACAAACTCCACTTAGAACATCACCTCTTTGCTTAGGCCTTTTGCTTTTAGAAACATCTCTAGCTACTACTAATAAACATTTCCTTTCTTCCAGCCCCTGAAAGCTCAGTCACAGAGGCAGAGTATCACAGTGTTTGGATGTTGTGTTGGATAACCACAGACCTGGTCAGAACACAGCCACGTGCATGTTGGTTGGCTGAGAGGGCTCTTAGTGACTGACGAGTGGGGCAGCTTACGAGCACTCAAGATTTTCCGCCCACTATATCTACAAGAATAGCAAACCAGGCCCAGGAGACACTGATTGGAAATCAAAAGTAGAAGAGAGAAAGAATGTGCAGTATAATCTGGTGTAAGACACATGTCTCATGAGTGAAAGATGAGTTTTGTCATTAATTCTAAACAAAATGAGAGGCACAGTGCATGTTCAAAGAGGGAAAGAAAGAGGAAGCTGGGAGATTTCTAAAATAGTTTTATTTTAACAGAGAGTCAAACTCAGGCTGAAAGATGGGAAAAGGAAAGGGCTTGGCAGGAAGATATGATGGAGGATAGGAGGGTGGGAGTGGGTAATTTCGCCATGTAAATCACATGGCTCCAGGGCTTTGAGCAAGTCAAATTGTCCAGCCCTCTGGATGCTAGCCTAGAACACAGGGGTACCTTAAAGAGTTCTCAAGGAGCAAGAAAGGAAATCTGTGACAGTGGTTGACAAACAAAAAACACACTTTTTGTCTGCATCATTGTCATCATCGCTCTCTTACCCTTTCTCTTGTTGTAATTTTACCTCTTTTTCTTGGTTATTTCTTTCAACCAGGGTGGGTTTTTTTTTTCTCTGCAAAATTCTATGTTTGCTTTGATAATTGTTTCTTTCTTTCCTCAATTAGTACATGAGTTAGGTTTTTCTTGATCAATCTATGACCCACCTGGGGACAGACCTCTTATATCTGAAACTGTTCAGAAATACAATTTCATGTTATTACATTTACTAAGAAGAAATTGCTTTCCATATTTATATTCACTTCTATACACAGGTTTGGAACCCAGTGCTTCTCTAAAAAAGAAAGGAAGAGAAAAAGAATGACAATGAGAAGAAGCAAAACTAGAAGCCAATATTTGTGAGACTTTATGATGAGTGTTCATGTCATTTGGATAAATGGGCTGATGGCGCATAAAGAATGATCTATGCAAAAGTACCTGGGTTGAGATTGGGCTTTCAGCCTCAAAAAACACAGAAACCAGGGCAGTGATGTACAGAAATCTTGATGAGGAGTGCACAGATAGTCTCCTGCAGATACCATTATCAGAATCATTCTGCTCCAACCTCTTTTTCTCATGTTTCACTCTATTCAAAAATAAAATAAAATCCCCAAAAAGATGAAGTATGGCCAGTTTGGACCATGGAATTGCCCTTTGGCTAAGGGGCAAGAATAGAAGATGAGGCACAAGGACACTATGAGTTCAATCAGGACCACGAAGAATGCAGTAAGGGTGGGTTTTGATTTCATGTTGAAGAACAGCAGACCTGGTCAGAATACAGCCACCTGCGTGTTGGTTGGCTGAGAGGGCTCTTAGTGGCTGACAAGTGGTGCAGCTTATGAGCACTCCAGATTTTCTGCGCGGTAAATCTACAAGGCCCAGGAGACACTCATTGGAAAGAAAAGCAGAAGAAAGAAAGAGTGTGCAGTAAAATCTGGTGTAGGACACGTGTCTCATGTCCTGCACAAAAGAAAATAAAGTGCTGTTATCGAGAGAGTAAAAGAGACAGAGACACACAGAGAATTGAGACAATAGATACTGAGCCACCAAAATTCAAAGATATCTACCACACAAAAAACCTCTACCTCTGAACTCAACTTGTTGTTCTTTTATTAAAAAAAAAACAAAACAGATTCATTTTATTTTCCAATTAACTCCAGTTGAGATCTAACATATCTAAAATGCAATGGGACTCTTATCCACCGTGTCCTGGCTTATGCCTAAGATTATATAAGCTTTTGTCAGCCACTTTTCATTACATGTTTATAGGAGTGCAAAGTCAGAGGAAACCCCTAAGACTTTCATAGGAATGGTATTTAAGTCACGTCTTACTAGCATCCTTGTATGTGTGCAGCTGATTTCTTTTAACTTCAATGTAGAAATTTACATTTTTACCTATTAAGTTACATCATTAGTTTCCATCTAACAGAACCTTTTCAAAATCTTCATCCTGTCATTTAATAATTTGGCCACTCCCAAAAACATGAAGTGACTGTATGTAAATTTGTAAGCTTCTATATAGAGTGGTTTAGAGAGGGCTGGGAAGGCAAACAGCCTTTACTTGCATCCACGCTTCTACCATTACTGGCTGTGCAGACTTCGACAGATTTTTAGTCCTGTATCTCAGTTTTTGCATCTATAAATTAGGGATAATACGATCTCTCTTTAGGGTCTTTTTTTGAGAAGATTAGATAAGTTTATTTATGTAAAAACTAATGGCATTTATTAGTTGTTAGTTAATATATTATTGATGTGTATCAAAGTCGGTGATGAAAAACATATAGAATAGAATTCCTTTCTTCCAGGTGGAACGCTATCTGCGTATCATTGAAAATTATTGACTTATCTCCTCTGCTTTGTAAACTCAAATCTAAAAACAGTATCACTATCTAGCCATCTTTTCCCATGTCACTTTAATGGGATGCTGCTCTGTGTACCCTCTGCCATTGCATTCAGGGCAAACTGAAAGGGCTGCTTGTAGGCTCAAGTGGCTTGAATACAAAATTAGAAGACTCTGGTTGCAGTCCTTGTCCTTCAACTCTTAGCTGAGTCGCCCTAGGCCAGTCACTTACCCTCTGTGCATCTCATTTTTCTTATCTGAAAAAAAAATAGAAATGCTTTTTTAAATCCGGCCTACAACTTCGTCATGTCCAACTCTTGCCCATGATACCCTAAAATTCCCGAGGCTGTGTTCCTGAGCAATAGCACTGTCTGGTCTTTGGATTTTTGCCATTATGTGGTTCACCTGTAGGCTCCACTGGTCCTTATCTGGGCATTGTGACTTAAGTGATTCTCACTGAGGAATTTACAGTCCCTGCAGCACTTAGAGCAGTGGTGTTAGGGAACCAAGCGTGCTTGTGAACTCCTCACATGGAAATCAGATTCCTAAACTCTGCTCCAGATTGGCTGAACCAGTGTTTCTGAGGAGAGACCTAGGAACGGGTAATTTGATAAACTCCCCAGGTGATTCTCATGCACACCAAAGTTTAAAAGTCACTTACCTTGTTGGATGAATTTATTCTCTGCTTATGAAGAGGAAGGCTGCCAAATGTGTGTTAGGAATTGAACACGGTCACTTTTCTTTTTTTGTCTGCTTGCTTGCACAAAGCCACAGAAAGTTTATAATGCACAGCTACCCATTCACTGCTCAGATGCTTTGTCTGTGATATTTTCTGCAGAGGCACTCAAACCACAGAGTCTACTCTTATAAATTAGCTCTGGAAAACACTTTCAAAAATAGTTGAACTTATCCATTAGGGATTTCCGAAGTCACTTCTGCATTAGAAGATAGATTATCTTTTTCCCTCTGGCTCCTGATAATACATTAAAGACCCCACAACTAAAGCAAGGCCATTTTTCCAAAACCTCAGGCAAAGTGCTCACAGGGCAATACACAACAGTAAGTCTTGGCTGGGCATGGTGGCTCATCCCTGTAATCCCAGCACTTTGGGAGGTTGACGTGGGAGGAATGTTTGAGCCCAGGTATTCAAGACTAGCCTGGGCAAAATAGCAAGACTCCATCTCTTCAAAAATAAATAAATAAGCTGGGTGTGGTGGCATATGCCTGTGATCCCACCTACTTCAGAGGTTCAGGTGGGAGGACCACTTGAGCCCAGAAGTTTGAGACTGAAAGTGAGCCACGATCGCACCACTGCACTCCAGTCTGGGCAACAGAGCAAGACCCCGTTTAAATAAACAGCAGGTCTCCAACATATAGTACAATCACACCATCCATCAAAAGCTATGAGTTTAAAACTGGTCCTACTTACTCAAGCCTTTTTCCCTCCACTCTATTATTATCCTCATTTCATAGTCCACACTTGCATATCATGAAGGGATGCTAAGTGTGCTAGCAAATAGCTTTCAAGTACTACAACAACTAAGTGCTACTGCTCTTGTGAGCCTGTTTTGCAGAATGATGCCATATTTTCAAAACTATTAAAATAACTTTTCCAGTCACACTGAATTCCTTTTAAAAATTAGCTTAGTAAAATTTTGTGAGCTTCTGCAAGGGGTAGGAGAAAAAAGAATATTTATATAGGTCACTTCTTTTTTATTTTTATTTTTTGAGTCAGGGTTTTCCTCTGTTGCCCAGGTTAGAGTATGGTGGCACAATAGCTTACTGCAGCCTCAAACACCAGGCTCCAAGTGATCCTCTAATCTCAGCCTCCTGAGTAGCTGGGACTACAGGCATATACCACCATGCCTGGCTAATTTGTGTGTGTGTGTGAAGATGGGGTCTTGCTATGTTGCCCGGCTGGTCTCGAACTCCTGAACTCAAGTGATGCTCCTGCCTTGGCCTCCCAAAGTACCATGATTACAGGCTAGGTGTGAGCCACTATACCCAGCCTATTAGTTACTTCTTAATTCAGCCTTTTCCTTGCCTAAGTTTAAGAAAGTCAAGTAAGAAGCAATGAAAGAAGTCTGAACTCTGGAAAACTTCTTTTATTTATTTTTAAAATCATGTCGGTTAATGTTGTTTATGAACACTGTGAAGTTCTTAAATGCCTTTTCTCAAGGCAAATTGCGTGTTCTCTTCTCTACTGAAAATCTATTTACTTGCCAACATGTAGTCATGTCACTGGCAAAAAAAAAAAAAAAAAAAAAAAGATTTTTAGGGCATTTGCATAATGGAATTTTGACTATATGTTGATTGGTGCACAGAGTTAAAATAATTGGAGGAGTTGCCCAGTCTTAATTATTCATTATGTTTTTAGAAAAACATTTAGTTTTATTGTTTTCAAGTAGAAGTAATAGATATATTTAACATTTTGGCCTACTTTAATGAATAAATGTTAGATTTTCATGTCTATCTTCTAAAAACTCTTTGTATTTCTAAAAGAGTTTTAAATATTACTCTCTGATCCTGTTTATGCTATCCATTTTTTCATCAAATATTTCATTCATTGTTAATATATAGGTCAATTTAACTCCACATATAAGTTCCAAATAATTGGGAGAAATTTTTGAGATAAATTTTGGAAATTTCTGAGGCTTAGAGTCTGTCTGAGGATAAGCATTCTCACAATAAATTACTTTGTAAAGTGTGTCAAAATTTATAGTCTTAAAAAGTTCAGAGAGAGAAAGAAATGTAGGAAAACACTAAATGGATTGTTTCTTCACAAATGAGTAAAAAGAAAGCCAGAGAGATGAATCTGAGTATACAAAGTGTAATCATCAGGTTCCCAGTGGCAAAGTCCTATCCAAAATTAAGGAAATGTGTTGCCTTATATAAGGAAACCCCAAGGTTGAGCAGCTCCAGGCCCAGTAGGAGCCAAAGATTCAAATATGTGTCCTCCAGTCCTGCTTCTCTCTGGGCATTTCTCAGGCCTGCCTTTCTTGGGGTTGCCTTTATGTGGCAAAGATGAAGAACAGCAGCTACCAATTTAGATTATCATTTCAATTCATAAACCCAGTGGAAAGCGATTACAGTTACCTAACAGTCCCAGCAAAATCCCAGGGAAATCATTCATTAGCCTAAATTGGCATGAAGGTCATTCATTCTTGAGCCAATTCCTGTGGCCAAAGAGATAGGGTACTAACTCATATCCTACAGATTTACAGCTCAGTCAGGCATGCGTATGGCTGGGGGAAGCCAGCAGGTCCCAAGGAAAAAAAGGTGCTGTGTGGATAAAAACTAAGGAGTACCCACTGCCCACAGCCGCATGAATAGATAGTGGCCATCAGCAATGCAGCCAGAGTTCATGCCTCCTAGTCTAGTGTGACCTTACATAAGGTTAGTTTTTGGTTTGCTTTCTTTTTGCTTTAATTTGAGAGTCCATTTCATTACTGTTTCTTTTTGGCAAAATTTAGGGATGGGATGGAGGATAAATATTAACTAATGTCATGTTGTACCTGGCACTATTTCTTATTTTTATTTCAAAGAGTACATCTGCATCTCTCTCTGAGCCCTGCATAAATATATGTTTTTTGCAGATGGAATTCCTCATTGGAAAGATGTTCAAGAGATTCTTAATGTCTATTTTTCCAGTTTCCAACATATGGTCCAACATGTGGCCAAAGAAAGGCTGAGGGTGTCTGGTTCCCTGACTCTGGCCAGCTGCCCAAAGTAGGGGGTGGAGACACTGATATACGTCTCAAGTGACCCAAATCTTGAGAACCTTTTAACTCTTCTTCCAAGAGCCTCATACAAAAGAGTCCACATTTACCCTAAATGGCCCATTTGAAAAGGGCCACCTCCGTGATCCTGCTGGTTTTCCCTGAGTCTGGCACACAATCTACTCACTAAGAGTAAAAGGGAATAAGTGCACTCCGTCAGCCTTCTTTCCTTTTCTATCAAATGTAAGTGGTGTTATAATATTGATATGATCAAGACTAATGAGCCATTAATTCTAATTCAAAAAAAATGAGGTAACTGAACATGATCTTTTGCAGCGCATTGATCTGATACGCCAGATGAAGGCAAGGTTACATTTCCTCTTGGAAATATGCCTGTTCTTCACAAGCAATTTTAAAATGTTCCCCATATGGATGTGCTCTTCTGTGTGCCAAAAATAAATCTAATAGAAGGAGACAAATACAATGTCTAAGGAGAAAATATGTCCACCTTTTAACATTTCTTCCTTCTTCTCCCTCTTCCAAGGCTCAGGTCTGGTGACAAGTTACTTTGTGGGTCACCAAAGTGTGCTTGGGAGAGGCACTAATCTTTTAATAAATCTAAGTATATGCAAAGATCAGAAAGTGTGGACACATGCTATCTTTTCTCTCATACGTGCACTAGTGAACATTGAGAGTACTGAATTTTAATTAATGACCGTAAGTACCATTTTGGGGGCTAACATCACATGTATGTCATTTAGGGTGGAGCTGAGCATAAAGACATTTTATTCATTTTTATTTATGTTTAAGAGGGAATTTACTCTACCAACTTTAGGCCAGGAAAGAGACTTTGGAATACTTTTCAGGTTACTGAAGTTCAATTTAAGATTTGGGGTGCGTTTTTCATAAAACAGTTTGTTCATTTTTTGAAGGAACTAGTCAGCAATGCATATTGTTATTCAAAAACAATTCTATATTCTTAGAAACAAACAAAAGCAAAATATAGGGTATCATTGGTTCTAGGACTAACATAAGTAGAATGCTGAATGCCTATCTCACAAAAACTAGTTTAAGTGACAGTCCCATTCTGGTTTAGGGCATTTTGATAAAACTACTTTGTGCATATTTAAATAACAACTTGAAAGGTACACACTAAATTATGTCTGCCAAAAATTCCTATGTTGAAGTCTTAATCCCCAGCACCTCAGAATGTGACTTCTTTGGAGATACAGCCCTTAAAGAGGTAATTGAGACAAAACGAGGTCATTAGGGTAGGCCCTAATAAAATATGGCTCTGAAACTAATGTTGTTTTCACAATTGTATGACTAATTCAGACATATATTAAGACAAAGACATGCTAAGAGGGAAGACCATAGGACAACACAGAGAGAAGGCAACTGTTTATAAACCAAGGAGAGAACGCTCAGAAAAACCCAACCCTACTGACACCTTAACTTTGGACTTCTAATCTCCAGAACTATGAGAAAATACATTTCTGTTATATAAACCACCCAATCTGTGGTAGTTTGTTGTAGCATTAACATGTACACCTACAGAACACCTTTTAAAAGGGCTCTAAATTATTTAGTGATTATTTTCAGAAAGTGGGCATAATATTTTAAAAGAACCAAAAATTAATTATGCCAAGAATACAGTGAATAGAGTTAACCCTCAGAAACAATGAATCCAGTCTTCAAACACGAATTCTACTTTTGGGGGCAAAAAGTCAGTTAAACTATCCAATGGAAATGAATCATGTGTGAATGTTTGAAAGAAGATTTTGGAGAACCAAAACATGTCAGTAATTTGGATATGTATCATAAACGAATGTTAAATAAATCTAATTAAAAGTTAAATCTCCCAGTTCATAAATCCTATCCACAAAGGTAATACAGAAAGAAAATGGTTTTATTATTGAATACACATTAAACCAGAATGGGATGTATATCACAGGCAATCCACTAAGGGACTGCAAAGACAGAATGAAATGTCACCTTCTATATAGCCATGCAGATGAAAACCCATTGCATACATGTTGTCAAGAAAAACAATAACTAGTCCCCAAGTAAGAGAATTTGACAGCACCATTTGTCACTCGTAGCTTCTTCTAACTTTACCTGATAATTAAAATGACCATCTGGATTAGCTAATTGACTTTATCCAGAGAAAAAAGAAACTTCTCATACCTTTATGACAGAAGGTAGTTTTGTAACTTGGAGTAAGGTGCCCCCATTCACCTCCAAGTTAGGATCCTACCTTTCCACTGAAACGTGTAGGGTCATGCTCTCCCTTGATGTTTACATTTTAAAGAGATGGCTCCCAGGTCCCTGAGAAAGACATTCTCATATCAAAAAGCTGACAATATGCCAATCTACTCTTCAAAATGATTTATATACATTTCAGAAAGAGGAGAAAGTATGTACAATTCCAAGTTTTCTAAAGTAAATGCTCAAAGAAAATGGAGAAAAGAGAAATCTTTTATTTTTCAACAGGGAGAATGAGCCTCTTTTTTTTTTACACTGAAGATGTTTATTTCATTTTATTTTATTTATTATACTTAAAGTTTTGGGATACATGTGCAGAACATGCAATTTGTTATGTAAGTATACACATACCATGGTGGTTTGCTGCACCCATCAACCCATCATCTACATTAGGTATTTCTCCTAATGCTATCCCTCTTCTAGCTCCCCACCCCTTGACAGGCCCCAGTGTGTGATGTTCCCTTCCCTGTGTCCATGTATTCTCATCATGCAACTTCCACTTATGAGTGAGAACATGTGGCGTTTGGTTTTCTGTTCTTGTGTTAGTTTGCTGAGAATGATGGTTTCCAGCTTCATCCACGTCCCTACAAAGGACATGAACTTATCCTTTTTTATGACTGCATAGTATTCACAAGAGCAAAGACTTGGACCCAACCTAAATGCCCGTCAATGATAGACTGGATAAATAAAATGTGGCACATAAGCCTCTTACTTTTAATTTGAATTTGTCCTTACATTTTCATTTGACAGTTAAAACAGAAATAACTCATGTGTTTGCTGGCTCCAAGAAAGCACAATTTTTAATGTATCAAAATATTCAAACCTGTAATTTAAAAATCCCCCATGGGTGTGACTACCATCTTTCAAGTCTAAGAAAACTTGGACTTGGGGACTCCATAATTGAAAGGGCCAAGGAAGCAACTTCAAAGCCAAAAAAGACATGTTACGACAGAACTGTCTTTACTTCTAGATTCTGCAAATTCAAAAATGTTCTATTAGCAACACAGTAGAAGAGATTTCCTGGCTCCACTGAACATTGTTGAACACAGATTATAGGAAAATATTGTTTTGAACTAAACTCCTGAAGTAGAACCCAACAGAACAGATTAGGAGTCAAAATGGAGTCACCCATGCCAAAGTTCTATGCCAAAAAACCTAAATTAAATTTTTGTCTGACCTTCAAAGAAATCAGGAGAGAGAGGTAACAGCAGCCAATTTCCCAAACATATCAGTTTCAATCTTCAATGGGCGTAATAATGAAGTTTCCTCTATTTTAATCCTTAATCTGAAGTAATCTGACATTAACCAATCATTCGTTTTTCTATTATTCTCTCTCCCTGTCCCCACGTTACAAGGAAAGTAACTTTGAAATGACCTATCCACTTTTTGTTGTTTGGTTTCTGCTTTCTTCAGGCCTTCTTTGTCTATAAAGCCAGTCTCTCCTGGTCAACTCATTGGAACACTTACTCTATTTTATAGAATAGGATTCTAGAATCACAATAAAGCCAACTGAGATCTTTAAACAGATTGTTGTAATTTTGTCCTCTGACATTGTATATATATCTTATTCCATTTAGGTGATTCCTCCAAATACTTAGATGGGTCTCAATCACTTATGATCATTTCTTTATCCTGGTGTTAATTATTCATGCTGTTTTAGGAATTAGTGATTTATTATTATTCAGAAATTATTATTTCAGGAATCAGTGAATTATTATTATTAGTTAATTGTTCATTCCATTTCAGGAATTAGATTGCACACTGAAGAAGAGCCAAAATCATCATGCCTCCAATAATGGGCCCTTTGCCTTTTCTGTTGCTACTCTCCCCTTGTTTTTCTCCAGCCACACTGGTCTTTTGCTCTGTACATGCTAAGTTCCTTCCTGCCACAGAGCCCTTGCCCTTGCTGTCCTAAATATCTAGAAGAGTACCCCTAGATTTTCACATGGCTTGTTTATTTCTCCCCTCAGGTTTCAGCTCACAAGGCATCTCTAAGTGAGAACTTCCCTAACAATTCTGTCTACATTAGTCCCCTAGTTTTCCTTTATCACAGAATCTTATTTTATTTTCTTTATGGAACATTCTTAATAGTTTACTTGGTGATTGCCATCTTCCCCATTTTACCCCACCTTAACGAGAATAGAACCTCTATGAGATCAGAGATTTTGCCTGTTTTTTTTGCACTGTACCTAGCTCATTATATGTCCTCAGAAAATATTTATTGAACTTCTTGATAATTCCCAATTGTGAGACTAACTTGAAACACTTGTCCATAAAGCATAGCTAGTCTGTGGTATCATAATAAAGAAAATCTGGTCATCTAATTTTAAGTGTAGGGTGTTACAGTTCATTTAAAATTTTATTGAATTTACTGTGTCCTTTTATCTAATTGTCAAATTTGGGAAAATTCCTGAGAAGTCCATCAATTGTCAATAGACGTTCCTAGGAATAAATATTTCACAAACTTGCCTTGTATCTCCGTCATAAATGAGACATGGCCAGGCACACAGGTATCAGCTTTACTGCACAGCTTGCCGAAAGGCAAGAGGCCTCAGCAGCAGTGAGTCTATGCCTGATCTCACCAGAAGACTGAAGCAGGACACTTATCTGCTTTGTAGTTCAGGCTTCCCACTGGAGAAGTTCAAATTAAAGCAGCTGTCCCTGTTGTGTATCTAAATAGATTTAAAAATTCAATTAATAAAGATAATTTAAAGGAAATTGTTATCGCTCTGATTTTCAATATATTCTTGTTACTCCTAGACTATGAATCTCTTGAAGGCAAAGACCATTCATCATTCAGATGCTATGTTTTCATGGAAAATATAGTAGAGTCTCCAGCTACACTGATGTATTTGATTGGATTTTGGAAGTGGGTTGATAATTAATGACAACACACTGCTTTTAAAATAGCTAACATACTTGTTGCTACATAGTCTTTACCGAGCTCTATGAAAGGCAGTGGAATAACCCCTCTCCTTGAGACAGAGTCTAATACGTGACACTTAAATGGGAATGATATCAATACAAAAATCAACCCCAGCTGCCACCTTCTACCCCCAACCGCAGCCCCCACTGCCAATAAGATATTTCAGGCCAGGCTCAGTGGCTCACACCTATAATCCCAGCACTTTGGGAGGCCAAGGCAGTTGAATTGTTTGAGCCTAGGAGTTTAAGACCAGCCTGGGTAACATGGCAAAACTCCATCTCTAGTAAAAATAAAAAAATTAGCCAGGTATAGTGGTGCATGCCTGTGGTCCCACCTACCTGGAAAGCTGAGGCAGAAGAATGAGTTGGGCCTTGGGAGGTCAAGTGTGAATTGAGCTGAGATCACGCCATCATAACACTGTACTCTAGTCTGGGCAATAGAGTGAGACCCTCTCTCAAAAACTAAACAAAACAAAGCAAAAAAGATATTTCAATAAGTTCTAATTTACATATTTTAGAATTTATATATGAGGAGCTAGGGAGCTAGAATAAAGGATGCTGTCTCAGCTGTACCTGTTATGATGGCTATAATCAGGGATTTAAGTCATGTTGCTTGATAAGGAGAAATTTACAGTATGTGATATACAGACAGTGAAAAAGCCATGTTCTAACACTTACTTTGTGCCCTGGGCTGAATTATTTAATATCTCTGATCCTCAAGATTCTAGCTAGTCAAATGGGAATAATGGCATTATGCCTATTACAAACTGAATGTTTGTGCGTCCCCCCCAAATTTCATATGTTGAAACTCTAATATGTGTTGCTATTTGAAGATAGGACTTATGGGAGGAAAGTAGGTCATGAAAGTAGAGCCCTTATGATGAGATTAGTTCCTTTATAAGAGGAAACAGGAGTGATTCATCTCTCTCCATTATCAACCATGTGAGAACACAGCAAGAAGATGGTTATCTGCAACCCAGGAAGAAAGCCTCACCAGGAACCAAATCTTCTGGCAACTTGATCTTGGACTTCCCAGCCTCCAGAACTATGAGAAATAAATTTCTGCTGTTTAAACCACCCAGTGATGTGTTAGAGCAGCCCAAAGTGACTAAGACAATACCTGATGCCGTCACTGAATAGTGTAAGGGCTCCAGGGACATGAGATGTTTTCACATGTGAGCGAGAAAAAGAGCTCAAACAGGTGATTACAAGAAGGTATAGGCCAGGCGCGGTGGCTCACACCTGTAATCCCAGCACCTTGGGAGGTCAGGAGTTCAAGACCAGCCTGACCAATACGGTGAAACCTCATCTCTGCTAAAAAAAATACAAAAATTAACTGGGCATGGTGGCACAAGCCTGTAATCCCAGCTACTCAGGAAGCTGAGACAGGAGAATTGCCTGAACCTGGGAAGCAGAGATTGCAGTAAGCCAAGATCGTGCCACTGCACTCCAGCCTGGGCGACATAGTGAAACTTTGTCTCAAAAAACAAAAACAAAACAAAACAAAACAAAAAAACAAGAAGATATGCCAAGCTGGATTACAGAGACTTGGAAAGCAGGGAAATTAAAGAGTTAGAGGGTAGTTTTACACCCCAAGATGGAGAGTTTATTTTATTCACTCAGATCCTATTGAAAGCTAATGTAGGATCTTAGGAGAGTCACAATATCAAAGTAATACCTTGAGAAAATAGTACCTAGCCTGTAGAAGAGGTGGAGGTAATAGAAGCTGGAGGGAAAGGGATTGATTTAGTGTGGTGAAAGTCCGGCTTCATCAATGACAGTGGTGATAACAATCCAAGACTAATGCACTTCTATTATAGAGTATTTCTATTACAGTGTTTAGAGCAGTCAATCAACCTGAGTCAGTCCTAGGGAGATATGGTGCAGGATTTTATTTAGGAGCAAGTTTAGGTGCTTATGAGGTACCATTTGTTTTTTCATTTACAATAGAAAAGCATCACATTTAACAACCAAAATAACATCACTTACGAACACAAAGACTTAAAAAAGAAAAAAAATATATGACATTTTTCCATCAACCCATTTCAGCCAGCTCCTGGGTGAGGCTGAGAATGGGTACAAGCCCACTGGAGTCTCCCTCAGCCTTTGTATTCACCACATTTCAAGCCAATACTTTTCTCATCAGATAAATTTCTTCTTCAAAAGGAATAAGATTTATTCTGAAATCTTGGCAAAGCCTCAATAAGTCTCAGCTCTATTCTGTATAAGATAGTATCTCCTAATACAGTCCTTCATAGGTATAGACTTTTTAAAACAAACTATAGATTAGATCCTACTTTTTCAGAGTCTGGAAAAAACAAAAAACCTGTGGGAGTTCTCCTGTACAGATCTCACTTTTTTTGAGTTGAAGGGATTCAGAAAACACCAAAATAATAATTACCTTCTATCAACTGCTCATTATAAACTAAACAACTATATTAAATTCTTAACATGCATTATTTTATAAAGCATCACACACATACAAACAAACAAACAACAACAACAACAACGAAAACTATGAGGTATTGTTCACATGCCATAGCATGTGAGGAAGCTCATCTTAGAACAGTGGTTCACAATTTTGGCTACACATTAGAGTCACTTTAAAAGATTCTTACAAATAGCTCCATGTCCAAGTGGTGCCTCAGACCACTGAAATTAGAGTTTGTAGGGGTGTGACCCAGGCAACAGGCATCAATAATTTTTAAAGCTGTGCAGGTGACTCCAAAGTGCAAAGTTTGAGCACCACTTCCTTGGTATCCCACCCAGGGTCACT
Organism: Sapajus apella; assembly: GCF_009761245.1. Taxonomy (NCBI): domain Eukaryota; kingdom Metazoa; phylum Chordata; class Mammalia; order Primates; family Cebidae; genus Sapajus; species Sapajus apella. The sequence continues at coordinate 25,275,157 of NW_022436949.1, read as the reverse complement.
CAGGTTGAAACTGGCAGAGGACAGTCTTTCTATTCCAATGTCCAAGATTCTAACAACTACATAGAGTCACAGTTCTTAAAACTCTGGCAGCACATTTAGAATCATTGGAGGAGATATTTAAAAAACATTAACACAGAGCCCCACCACCAAAACTTCTGAGTCCAGTGGTGTAATTTTGGAGCTCACCCATGGGCAGGTATTTTTAAAAATCTTCCTGAGCTATCTTAATATGTATCCAGGTTGGAGAATCATTGCTTTATATTGTTCTTATAATATTTATTTTTCTGCATATCTTGAAGCTGTTCTTAAACCAATCTATATTTCTACGTGCTTTGTCATTGATCTTTTCCCACCTTAAGGGAATATATGTAGAATTCTTGACCTCTATCTGCTAATTAATATGATCAATGACTTTAACAATGGGTATATATTGAATATATCCTGTATAATACATATGCTCAAAGATTAGAAAGTGCCCCAAAATCTAAACGCATATAAATCTTTTACTGGTGATTTTTCCAACAATATACAAGTCTGAGAAAGAAAGAAAGAAATGTCCTAGAACAGGCTTACATAATTTCTAGAGATGATTGGGGAGATGACCACTATCAACGAAAACCCCAAAAGCAGAAAATTAAAGAAAAGGCAAATATCATAGAGGATCTCATATAAGGAGGCACACTGGAGATCATTAAGAAACTTTTGTAAATGTGAGGCCTAACAGAAAGAAACCCTAACAAGGGAACAAGATGTTCAAATGGGAAAATAGGAATAAGCTAACAGGTGCTAACCAGCTGAAAATACTGATTTTTAAAAAAATACTTATTTTTTTAGCCTTATTTATACTTTCATTTTGTTTTGTTTTGGGGTTGGAGGTTAGTGGTCTTATTGAGTTATAATTTGACATATAATAGAGCACACATATTTAAAATTTGTAATTTGATATTTAGAGATAGCTATACACCCATGAAACTATAGTCACAATCAAATCAGTTACCTCCAGAAGATTCATTGTGCCTTTTTATAATTCTGCCTCCACTAGCAATCAGGCACTGGTCTGATTTCTGTTACAATAAATCAGTTTGCAATTTGTAATATTTTAAAAATGGAATCACACAGTATGCATGTACTGTATGGAATTATGTAATATATACTCCTTTTTATTGTTTAGCTTCTTTCACTCAGCATATTTATTTTGAGGTCCATCCATTTTGCTGCAGGTTTATTCCTATTTTTTTGTGAGTAATAGTCCATTGTATAGATATATCTGAACTTATTTATTCATTCATCTGTTGAGGGATATTTGGATTGTTACCAAGTTTTTGCTATTCCAAATAAAGCTTTGATTATAAGTTTATCAGATTTATTCCTAGGTATTTTGTATTTTGATGCTTATGGCAAATGATACATTAATTTAGGCTTGCCAGTGTATAGAAATATAGTTGGATACTTATAAATTGATCATGTATGCTGACACATTGCAAAGATTAGCTCTAGTAGCTTTATTTTAGATTTCATTAGATTTTCTACATAGACAATTATGTCATTTGTGAATAAAAACAGTTTTCCTTTTTCCATTCCAATACAGAATTGAATTCTTTTTCTTGCCTTTCTCCGCTGGGTCTCCAGGGACTCGCAGTTCAGTAAAAGGAGTAAGAACAGACATCTCTGCCTTTTTCCCAATCCCTAGGGGAAAGCACTCAGTCTCCATGAAGTATGGTGGTAGTTTCAGATATTTTTGTGGATTCGCTTGTCATATTGAGAAATTTTTCTTCTTCTAGTCTTAGTTCATTGAGAATTGTTGTTGTTTTCCTGAAACAGGGTCTCACTCTGTCACCCTGTGGGTAGCTCTGTCACAGGAAAACAACAACAACAACAACAACAATCACAACTCAGTACATCCTTAACCTACTGGGCTCAAAAGATCCTTCCACCTCAGCCTCCGAAGTAGCTGGCACCACAGGCGTGTGTCACCATGTCTGGCTAATTTTTGTATTTTTTTTTATGGAGACAGGGTCTTGTTATTTTGCCCAGGTGAGTCTTGAACTCCTGGACTCAAGTGACCCTCTCACTTTGGCCTCCCAAAGTGCTGGGATTACAGGTGTGAGCCGCCATGCCTGGCTCATTGAGAGTTTTTAAAATCAAAAGTAGATAATAGATTTTTAAGTGCTTTCCTATTATTATAGAGATGATTATATGTTGCTGTTTTTATTTTGTTAATACAAAGAATTGCGTTGCTTGATTTTCAGAAGTTAAATTAACTCTATGCTTCTAGAATAAACCCCATTTGGTCATAATATATTTATATATATATATATATATATATAATAAGATTAAATTTGCTAATATTTGGTTTATAATCTTAGAATCTTTGTTCATCAGAAATATTATTTTGTTATTTTATTTTTCTGTAATGTCTTTGGCTGTACAATACAAGGAATGAAGATTACATTGTCTTTAGAGAATTAGTTTGAAAGTATTATTTCTCCTTAATTTTTTGGAAAAATTTGTGTAGAATTTGTACTATTTCCACATCAAATGTTTGGTAGAATTTATCAGTGAAATCATCCATACCTGAAGTTTACTTTGTAGGAAGATTTGTAACTACAAAATCTATTTCTTTAATAGATCCAAGACAATTTAAGTTATCTATTTCTTTATGAGGGAGATTTGGTACTTTGTATCTTTAAATAATAAGCCTATTTTATCTAAGTTGTAGAAATGTATCAGAATAAAATTGCTTTTAATATTCCCTTATTGTATTTTGAATATCTGTAGCATCTACAGTAATGTCATCCTTACCATTTCTGCTATTGGCTGTTACTTTTCTTTTTTTCCCCCAATTAGTTTGGCTACAAATTTATCAATTTTATAAATATTTTCAAGATACAGATTTTAGTTTCTTTGATTTTTCTCAATTGTCTTTTTATGTTTTCTAATTCATTGAGTGTCACTGTGTTACCTAGTTATGTGGCCAATGGTTAGTCATTTCATCCTGAGGTTTAGCTCCTACTTCACAGAACTAGTGTGAGGATCATATTGGATAATGCAGGTAAAAAGCACTCCCACAAGAGCATTTTCAGTTCTTTTCTTTTTATTACCAATCCGTCTGGTATCAGTGTTCTTCTGTGCAAAGGGCCTCCTCTAATATTACTTGGAGTAGAAGTCTCTTGGTGATTATTTCTTTCAATGTTTATATGTCTGAAAAAGCCTTTATTTTACTTTCTTTTCTGAAAGTTATTTTCAATGGGTATAGAATTCTAAGTTGATTTGTTTTTTTCCAGCACTGCCTTCACTGTCTTTTTATTTGCATGATTTCTCAAGAGAATCCCACTGTTATTTTTATTTTTGTTCCTCTATATGCAACATAATTGCTTTTTTTTTTCCTATTCTGTCCTGTGTTTTGAACACTTTGGTTATGATGTATCTCATTTCTCATGCCTGTGACTTGTTGAGCTTGTTGGATTTGTGGGTTTACAATTTTTATCAAATATGAAAAAAATGGCCATTATTTATGCAAATACTTTTTCCACTCCACTCCTTTCTTTGGGGAATTGCAGTTGCATCACATTAGGCCAGTTGAAGTTATCTCCAAATCCCTGATACTCACTTCTTTTTTTTTAATTTATTTTTCTGCTGGGCACAGTGGCTCACGCCTGTAATCCCGACACTTTGGGAGGCCAAGGCAGCTGAATCACAAGGTCAGGAGTTCGAGATTAGCCTAGCCAATATGGTGAAACCCCATCTCCAGTAAAAAAAAAAAAAATACAAAAATGAGCAAGGCATGGTGGCATGCACCTGTAACCCCAGCTAAACAGGAGGCTGGGGCAGGAGAATTGCTTGAACCGGGGAGGCAGAGGTTGCAGTAAGCCGAGATCGCACCACTGCACTCCAGCCTGGGTGCAAAGCAAGACTCCACCTCAAATATATATATATATTATATATATATTTCTATTTGGATTTCCTTTTCCTATAATTTCTAATTTTATGGTCTCAAAATCTCACTAATCTTTGCTTTTGAAATGTATAAACTTCCATTAATTCAATTCAGTATTTTTTTTAAAATCTCATACATTGTAGTTTGTATCTCCAAAAGTTCAATTTGGATAATTTCTTATATTTTCATGTCCCTATTTAACTTTCTGAATATATGAAATACAGTTATAAAACTTATTTTAATGCCCTTGTCTGTTATTCTAATAATTCTGTGAGTCCTGGGTTGATTTTGTTTTATGTATTTTTTTTTCCTTAATGATCATATTTTCCTTCCTCTTTGCATGCCTGTGATCTTCAATTGGATGCTAGACATTATAAATTTTACCTACTTAAATGCTGGATATTTTGTATTCCTATAAATATTAAATATGTTTAAGCCTTATTCTGGGATACAGTTGTCACCTGGAAACGGTCTGATCCTTTCAGGTCCAGCTTCAATATTTGTTAGTTGGGATCAGAACTTTTTTTAGAATGGGGCTAATTATTCCTGACTCTGAGGTAAATCCCTTCTGAGTTATCTGCCCAGTGACTCATGAACTGTAATATTTTCCAGTCTGACTGGCGGAAACAGGCAGTAGCCCTCGCCCTGCGTAGATCTGAGGCATTCTTCTCTTTAATCCTTTCAGATCCATTTCCTCAACTATGAGTAGTTTCCTTGCATGCATGTAATGATCAGCTAAATACTCAAGGAAGACCCTCTGTAAATCTCTGAGGCTCTTTCTCAAGTACTCTGTCCTATGAATTCCAGCTACCTTGGTCTCCAGACTTATAGCTCTACCTCCTCAGTCCTCAGTTCAGGGATTTTGCCAGGTACAGGTTAGGTTTTTTTTTTGTTTTGTTATGTTTTGTTTTGTTTTGTTTTTTTTGCCACAGCCTGGAAGCACTCTTCATGCAGTTAGAGCAGTCAAAGTGCTCATTTGTTCCCTGTCTCTCAGGCATTGCTGTTGTTTGTTGCTTCAAATATTTCGTCTGGTTTATTTGATTTTAGATGGGAAAGTCAATCTAATCCCTGTTACTCTACATTGTCTGGAAGCAGAAATAGTTTTGGTTGTTTAAAATTTCATAATTATAGATGTTTTATACAATCATGGACCTAGAATTGCACCAAGGAGATGACAAGTATAAAATGCCCAAATAAGAGCAGGATTTCTCTTGTGGTATATGACACATACAGTGAACCCACAGCAGATTTAGTCTACCCAGCTGGATTATAAATACCATAATGACAAGGACTTTGTCTTACATTTTTCTTGTATCTTTCCATTGTCCCTAGCCTGTATCCTGCATAATCAGGACAAATGGTGGTGATTACTAATTTGCATCCTCCTTTCACAGCTTGTCTGCTTATCTTGCCTTAGCTGAGCCAATGTACCATCACAAATGCTCACTAATGTGCCTTACTACATAGATCTTGAAGGAACTTCTTCTTAAGCATTTTTAATAGGCAAAAATAAATTCTCAAAAGATTCCAATTCTGTTTCCTAACCCATATGAAAGGAGAAGGGTTACCTCACATACTTTTAATAATTCTTGCTGTTAGTCTGAGAAATGTTTATGTATAATGGCTGATTGGAAGAATTAAACACAGATAGTACATGATGAAGCTTCTTTGGAGAGCATGTGGAAAGGACACTGAGGCAGCATGAAGTTTTAACACAGGTCATGGTATCAGGCATGCCTCAGTTCCAATCCCGGTACCACAAACTCTTTGGGATCGGACAAGGTTCTTTTTTTTTTTTTAATTTTGTATTTTTTAAAATTTATTTATTTATTTTATTGCATTTTAGGTTTTGGGGTACATGTGAAGAACATGCAAAGTTGTTGCATAGGTACACACATGGCAGTGTGATTTGCTGCCTTCCTCCCCATCACCTACATCTGGCATTTCTCCCCTTGCTATCTCTCCCCAGCTCCCCACCTTGACCTCACTGAGCTTTGATGTGATCATCTCTAAATGAGCATGGGAGTACCACTTTACAGAATGGCATGAGAATCATAGACAATATTCATTAAAACTTAGCACAGACCGTGCTATTGGCAGAAAGAGACATGTAAGAATTTGAAATCTGACTCCTGCTACTAATTAGCTACAAGGTTCACGGTAAGTCACGACAAGATGAGTTCAGTTGCAAATTCAGAGTTGGTGTAAGGATTGTATTAGATAATGCATATGAAAAGCACTTAGTAAAAATGTCTGCAATAAATACTTGTTGATTAATCCTTGCCTGCTAACAACCACTTTGACAGCCCCATAAAATCTCTGTGGGATTCTTGAAGAAAATTAAAACACTTAGGGGTGAGGGGTGACAGTTGATATTTTAGTCTTTCTTCAACAAAGTCTTAAATTCCTTCCAAATCAACAGTGCACTCTCCTCAGAGCCAAAACACAGTTATTCAAGAACTATCATGATAAATGCCCCAGTGTTCATCAGACCTAATTAATTTTTGCATTATTATTTTTTAAATATTTTATGTATTTTCAATACAAATTGATACAATAAAAATGAAGCAAGAGTATAGCATTTTGCATTATTATTTTATCAAGGCTCACATTTTGGCATTAAATAATGGTATAAATCATCTAGAAAACAGCGTGAAAACACCAGTAAAGACAAATATTATCTCAACTTTCTCATATTGTTTTCTTGTAATATCTCCTGTTAAAAGTGGTAGGAAGAAAAGAAAAAATACTTCTTAAAATGATTTCTACCATAAATATTTAAATTATGATGCTGTTTATGCTAGACAAAACAAAAATCTAGCAAAGGAAAATACAACACAATCTTCAATGCTGATGTAAAGATAATAGTAATAGCAGTAATGCACCACATAATACATAGAGAAATAAAATTGATAAAGAATCAGCAAATAAAATTTCCTCAATAAACTTTTTCATGGAACACACATAAACAGAAATCCTGGAGCAGTTAGAAATCTTTTATTTAATCCCATGCCGACTATATTCACAATTGTCATGAATGTGAAAGAACAAATAACAGTTTCTTTTCTCTTACAATAGTAGTCATAGAAAAATAAAATCCAAATATACTAAATATTACAGGTACCAGTTTCAAAATCTAATTTTAAGGTATTAATAGAGTCTGCTACTAATTCTTCTTACAAAAAAAAGCCTCTGACACAGCAAAACCTGGTTACACAAAGCTAAGTTCATTCAGATATTTTAAAGAAAAACATCATTTGGTTACTTTTTAAAAATTTATGAAAATAATTAAAAATATTTCTTTTTAAAAATGCACACATGTACACACATACACACCGTTTCTATCTCTTACTTTTTTAGTAATGCAGGGGTAGGTGGGACGAGGCGCTTAAAGCCTCTGTGGTTTGAAAAGGACTCCCTGTGTGGATTCTGAAGAGCATGCAAGCACTGAGCACCCTCCTCCAGCTTCTACTTCCCCTGCCCAAAAAAACCAACAACAACTCAAAAGGTCCTAATTTTTACCTACATAACTTTGGCTACATTAATTATTCACCCTTTAGTTTTGAAAGGTTAAGGCAGGACCCTCAATTTCATAAGAAAGCAGAATGCATGGGCTGGAGGGAGATGGGTAAGGAGGCTTGAAGGGGGAACTGAAATCCTGAGCAAGCACAACTGGAAAGCAGAGGACAAATGACAGTGCTCTGCAGACTCTGGGCATCTTAAAGCAGCAGTCTCTAATCTTTTTGGCACCAGGGACCAGTTTTGTGGAAGGCAGTTTCCCCACAGACGAAAGTGGGGTAGGGGGTACGGTTTGGGGATGAAACTTTTCCACCTGAGATCATCAGACATTAGATTCTCATAAGGAGCATCCCTCGCATGCACAGTTCACAATAGTGTTTTGCTTCTGAGAGAATCTAATGTCCTGGCTGATCTGACAGGAGGCAAGGCTCGGGTTAATGCTCACTCAATACTGCATGGCTGACAGCTCACCGCCTGGTGTGCAGCCTGGTTCCTACCACGTCAGGGACTGCAGCCCTGGGTTTGGGGACCTTGTCTTAAAGCAAAAAGCAAAGGCCAAGGTGAAAGCAAGAATGAAGAGGAAGATCAGGGACCAGTTATCTGGTACAGCTCCTGCTCAGGCATTAGACCTATGACTGCAAGAATCCGCCTCCTCCCTCCTTTTTCTTCTCCCAAACTATTCTTTCATATATTAAAAAATAAATAAATAAATAAAAAGACAGTTCAAAACACAGGGCAGGATATATGCAGTCTCTAAAAAAGAATGTTTGTTTAGTAAAATGACTAACATCAGATCAATCTCTAAACTGATAGAGAGAAAGAAAGGGGAACTATCAAAGACACAGTACCTCTGTGTTGACCTATGTTCAACCAATGTCTCTGAGGGCCTACTATGTCCAGCCATTGAGCTTAGCTTTTTGTTTAACATGACCAATCTGTATGAATAATGTTAACATGTGCCGGGCTATTTCCTGAAAGTTCTTCATGAACTATCTCATTTAATCTTCATAATTCTATAAGGATGAGTCTACCATTATTCCCATTTTACATATGGAGAAACTAAGACCCAGGAAATATAAACAACTTGCCAGCTGTCATACATCTCTTAGTGTCAATAAGCAAATGTATACTCTGGTAATCTGACTCAAACCCATGTCCTTATCCATTTTACTTGACTGCAAACTGATGCTTTATTGGTAGGGAGTTTGGCGGGTTGCATGGGTAGTACTGACATCATCCCTCATGCACATATATGACTGTGGCCCTATACTTCCCTTCAGGTTTTCTATAGTTTCATAAACTAAAAGTAGTTTCCATTTCAGTGTCTTTAATGCAGTGTTGACTTATCTGTACATGCATCTGTTGGCACACAGCCAGGCATGCAGCCACCCAACCTTCACAGAACTATGCTAATAATGGCAGAAGCAATTCAAAAGAAAAGGTTCGAGTATACTGCACTATGTCAGTTAGTAGACTTTTCATCCTAATTAGGTATTTCTTAGGTTATTGGTAAAAATATCTTGATTCCCTAAGGCCATAATAACTGATTAGAGAGGAAAGCTCATGTGGATCACACTGGGCAGCAGCGAGAGAACAAGTGTGGAACACCATGGAGGTAGCTGGCTCTGAATCTCAGCTCTGCCACTTAATTCCTGGGTGATCGCCAGACAGTTATAAAGCTCTTTGAGTTTGTTTGCCTATCTATATAATGGAAAAATAAGACAGCTACCTTCATAACAGCATTGAAGGAAATAGAAGAAACCATATGAATAAAAGAGCCTTGCATCACACCTGGCATCCACTGATGCTTTCAACACATTAGCTTAAATTGCATAGAGGCTAATCTGATATTTCTGTATTTGACTGCTTGTTGGACAATCCAACTGTCTCTTAAATTAAATGCAAAAACTGTTTCAAATGTGAAAATTCTATACTAGCATATCTCACATTTTTCTATATGTAAGTATCACTAGAGATACTGTTAAAACGCAGGTTTTGTAAATTCTACTCAGAGAGATTCTGATTCAGAAAGTCTATGATGGGGCCCCAAAATTTTCACTTTTAGTGAATCTGAAAAGAAAAACATACTTTGAACATTGTATGTGCTCTCACTCTCTTTCTCCATATATCTATGTGTATGTATGTGCCTGTATGTGTATATATGTGTGTATATATGCATGTGTATACATATACATAGGTTCTATTTCTATGAATGTCTGTGTGTGTATATATTTTTTATATTTATTTATAAAATTTTTAAAGTCCTGTGTTAAAAATATTATAAGTACACTCTCAGCCCCAAATTCGCTAATGCTACTGAAGCCTACTGAGGATATGTTAAGACTAGAGTATACCTTTAATGTCTTCATGACACTAAAGGCCATGGGTCCCATAATAAAAAAGGCAAATCTGTGCAACAAAAAAATCTGAAACTTAATATTGAATTAGTATGTGACAAAATGAAGAGAATATAGTTGGATATAGTATATAGCAATGTGTAGGAAAGAATTAAATAGAAGCTATTCAAACCAAGACAATCCTAAGGAAAAAGAAAACACACACACACACACACACACACACACACAAACACATACACAAAGCTGGAGGAATCAGGATACCTGACTTCAAACTATATTACAAGGCTACAGTAATCAAAACAGCGTGGTACTGGTACCAAAACAGAGATATAGACCAATGGAACAAAACAGAGGCCTCAAAAGTAACACCATACATTTACAAACATCTGATCTTTGACAAACCTGATGAAAACAAGTAATGGGGAAAGGATTCCCTGTTTAACAAATGATATTGGGAAAACTGACTAATCTTGTGCAGAAAGCTGTAACTGGACCCACTCCTTACACCTTATACAAAAATTAACTCCAGATGGATTAAATATTTACATATAAGATGTAACACCATAAAAACCCTAGAGGAAAACCTAGGCAATACCATTCAGGACATAGACATAGGCAAGTACTTCATGACTAAAACACCAAAAGCAAAGGCAACAAAAGCCAAAATAGACAAATTGGATCTAATTAAACTTAAGAGCTTCTGCACAGCAAAAGAAACAATCATTAGAGTGAACCAGCAAGCAACAGAATGGGAAAAAAATTTTTGCAAACTACCCATCTGACCAAGGGCTAATACTCAGAATCTACACAAGCTAAAACAAATTTACAAGAAAGAAAACAACCCCATCAAAAAGTGGGCAAAGGATATGAACAGGCGCTTTTCAAAAGAACGCATTTAAGCAGCCAACAAACATATGAAAAAATGCTTATCATCACTGGTCATTAGAGAAATGCGAATCAAAACCACATTGAGGTACCATCTCATGCCAGTTAAAATGGCAATCATTAAAAAATCTGGAGACAACAGATGCTGGAGGGGGTGTGGTGAAATAGGAATGCTTTTACACTGTTGGTGGGAGTGTAAATTAGTTCAACCATTGTGGAAGACAGTGTGGCGATTCCTCAAGGATCTAGAAATAGAAATACCATTTGACCCAGCAATCCCATTACTGGGTATATACCCAAAGGGTTATAAATTGTTCTATTATAAGGACACATGCCCACATATGTTCACTGCAGCACTGTCTACAATAGCAAAGACCTGGAACCAACCCAAATGCCCATCAATGATAGACTGCATAAAGAAAATGTGGCACTTTATATACCATGGAATACTATGCAGCCATTAAAAAAAAAGTTCAAGTCCTTTGCGGGGCCATGGATGAAGCTGGATACCATTATTCTCAGCAAACTGACACAAGAACAGAAAACCAAACACTGCATGTTCTCACTCATAAGTGGGTGTTGAACAATGAGAATACATGGACACAGGGAGGGGAACATCACACACTGGGGCCTGTTGTGGGGTGGGGGCTAGGGGAGGGGTAGCAAGAGGTGGGGAGATTGGGGAGGGATAACATTAGGAGGAATACCTAATGTAGATGACAGGGGCATGGATGCAGCAAGTCACCATGGCATGTAACTATGTAACAATCCTGCACGATCTGCACATGTACTCCAGAATTTAAAGAATAGTAATAAAAAAGAAGCTATTCAGATTGGTGTAGCCACTACAAAATAGAGTATGAAGGATACCAAATAAATTTAAAATGCAACTACCATATGATGAAGAAATCCCTCTTTTTGGTATATGCCCACAGGAAATGAAATCACCACCTCGTAGATATACCTTGCCCTCTCATGTTTATTGCAGCATTATTCAAAATACCCAAGCTATGGAAACAATCAAAGTTTCATCAATGGACGAATGGAGAAATAATTGTGTTATACAGTCATGCGCTGAATAACATTTCAGTCAATGAAGGATCTCACATAAGACGATGGTCCCCTAAAATTATCATGGAGCTGAAAACTTCCTGTTTTCAGTATGTCAATAACACAATGCATTACTCACATGTTTGCAGTGATGCTGGTATAAATAAACCTACTGCACTGCTAGTTGTATAAAAGTATAGCACATACGATTGTATAGGCTGGGCACAGTGGCTCACAGCTGTAATTCCAACACTTTGAGAGGCCAAGGCAAGAGGATCATACAAACCCAGGATTTCTAGACCCTCCCGGATAACATAAAGATATATATTTTGTAACTATGTTACAAAAAAAAAAAAAAAAAAAAAAAACCTAGCCCAGCATTTTGGCATGCAACTGTGGTCCTAGCTACTTGGGAGACTGAGGTAAGAAAATTTCTTGGGTCAGGGAGGTCGAGGCTGCAGTGAGCCATGATCGCACCACAGGATCTGGCCTGGGTGACAGAGCAAGACCCTGTCTCAAAAATATATATATTTATACAGTATATATACTTGATAATGATAATAAGAGACTATGTTAGTGGTTTATGTATGCACTATGCTGAGCGTGGACTCTTTCTATTTATATTAAAGAAAAAACAGTTAACTATAAAACAGTCTCAGGCCACTCCTTCAGGAGGTATTCCAGAAAAAGGCATTGTTATCCTAGGAGATGACAGCACCATGTGTTGTTGTGCCTGAAAGACCTTCCAATGGACAAGATGTAGAGGTGGAAGACAGTGATATTGATGATCCTTACCCTATAGAGGCCTAGGCTAATGTGTGTCTCAGTTTTTAACAAAAAAGTTTAAAAGCCAAAATATAAAATAACAAATTTTAAAATAGTAAAAAGTTTATAGAATAAGGACATAAATAAAGAAAATATTTTGTACAGATGTACAAGGTGTGTGTGTTTTGTGTTGTTGCAAGAGTCAAAAAGTTTTTTAAAAGTTCATAAAGTAAAAAGCCACAGTAAGCAAAGGTGAATTTATTATCAAAGGAAAAATATTTTTGTGAATTTAGTGTAGCCTAAATGTACAGTGTTGATAAAGTCTACAGTAGCATACAGTTATATCCTAGACCTTCACATTCACTCACCTTTCACTGACTCAGCCAAAGCAACTTCCAGTCCTAAAAGCTTCATTCACGGCAAGTGCCTTACACAAGTGTATTTTTTGTCTTTTTTACCATATTTTTACTGTACCTATCTATGCTTAGATATGTTTAGATACACAAATCTTTGCCACTATGTGACAATTTCCCACAGTATTCAGTACTGCAGTAACATGCAGTACATGTTGTTTACAGCCTAGAAGCAATAGGCTATACCACATAGCTTAGGTGTGTATAATCTAGAGTGCTATGACTAATGTTGCACAACAACATCACTTAATGATGCATTTTTGGAATATATCCCTGTTGTCAAGCAACACAACTGTACATATACAATGAGATATTATCTGGTCTTTAAAAAAAATAATTCTTGCCATTGGCACAACTGTGGATGAACCTGGAGGACATTATGCTAAGTGAAATAAGCCAGACACTGAAAGACAAACACTTCATGATTTATCTCACTTATATGTGGAATCTAAAAAGGTAAAAGAAAAGTTAATTGCATAGAAAAAAAAAGAATGTAACTTTGGTTACCAAGAGGAGGTAGGCAGAGGAGGAAATTGGGAGATGTATGTCAAAGAATTCAAAGTTGCAGACCTGAAGGAGAAATAAGTCTAGAGAGCTAATGGACAATATGAGGACTTTTGTTGATAATACTGTATTGTTTTTGAGATTTTTGCTAAGAGAGTAGATTTTGTAGCAGCTCTTGGCCCTAAAATATACACACAAAAGGGTAACTACATCAGATGATGGACATGCTCATTTCTTTGATTATGGTAACAATTTCACCACCTATAAGTATATTAAAACATCATGTTGTACACCTTAAATATATCCCAATTTAAATTTCTTTTATAAAAAGAAGCTACCCAGATTATAATACTATTTTTCTCTTGAGCATGCTTTAGAAAAAAAGAATGCAGAAGAAAAGTTAACTTTGAAGAAAGCTAAGCAAAGAAATCAATGAAGTTTTAAAAGGAAGGCCATGGAGCTAGTCACCAGAAAGAAGTTCTCAGTATTTAACTATATTTTCAGGTCTTTAAAAACAATTAGGTAAAGCCCTTATTTGCAAGAAATACTGGCAGAGTTTTGATGCTACTTTTGTATTTTTCTGGACTACTTCAGCGTTCTTCAAAATTCCTTGGACTGTGAAAGGATCTATTGTGCATGGAATCACCAGTGTTCATTAAGAAAAGATTTTACTTTGGTCAAAGGAAATTATATTCAATAAATGATGGAGAAAATGTCAAGTTTTACTGGCTGAATCTGCCTACATTTACCTAAGCACATTCTTTCAGAAGAATTTGGCCATAGATAGAAAATCTTGTCCCAAGACTTTAGTTTAAAACTCAAGTGAGTTATTGATTTCCTACATTTGGAAAATCATCCTTAAGCCCACCTGTGTTTCAATATTCCCATAGAAATGATGTTCTGGGGTAATGCGTCCACTAAAACATGTCACTAAGTTACCCCCTAAGTTACCAAATAGATAGGGATTCATTTGATGCTGAGAAACTTCCCTAAAATGCTCCCATCACATCCTTCACTTTAGCCCCTTGACTGGCATCATTCACTCTTCCCCAGAAGTGGATTTTCCTACCCAGCTCTTCTACCTGAAACCTGGTCAGATATCCCTGCTTGTGGTAACCACTCTGGTGTCCTGCAGCCCTTGATGTCTGTGCCACTCACTCAAAACCTGTCAGTCTTTAGCCTGCACTTTATCCTTCTTATTTGTCTCCTTAACAACACTGTAAACTCATGGGAGGGCAGAAGCTATGCCTTCGATTTCATATGAACTTCTATAATGCCTAGCCCCACACTTTTGGACGTAGCAGGCATTTATTCAGTAGAGATGTGCTGACAGGAGTTCAGCATACTGAATTTCACACATCTCCCCAAAAGTGCCATGCTAGTCCTGAAGTCACCAAGTGCACCAAGTGTTTGCTGGGCAACCTGCAGAGCCATTAGCGTCTTTTGCTAGTACTGAGAGCTATCATAACCTTCTCCATAGCTCACTAAGCTTTGGATAGTGTCTTGGCATTATGGGATTCCCATCTTTTGTATGATAGAAGTCCAAAGTTCAATCTGGACCTATTTTTAGTCATACATATCTCTAAGTAGTGTCAGAAAGACAGAGAAATATTCTGCAGCCAATACTGGTCTTTATTTTCTTTGGCTTTAAGGACAGTAGTACTGGCAAGCAGACAGATATCTGTATTTTCAACACATGAAAAATATCACCCAATAAAGCATGCATCAATGTAACTAGAAATTTAAAGTAAAAATAAGGAGAGTATTTCTAAATTGGAATCTTATTTCACCCACACATCATTAGTGCTGGGATGCAATACAAGAATTAAGTATGACTAAAGAATTTAAAAAGCAAGCCTCTACCTCATTCTTTCTCATGGCTTCACAGCACCTACATCCTCTCACCAGTAAGATCACAAGAGAACTCCATGTTAATTACCATCATTCACTATAGTGTGATATTATCTGTGGAAAAATAATATATTTTTCTTGGCCCCCATTCAAAAGGATTGGTTACTTAACAGCTTAAACAGGCTCATTAGAAAATTGCTTTACCCGCAAAGCCTCTCCCATACCAGGAAAGCACAAGGAAGAAATCTTTGAGGAAAATCTCTGTTTTAAATAATCAAAAGTTGTTTTTGGTTCAGCATCCAGATTTTCGAAGGAGTAAACTTGCTTGAGTCCATGTGACAAGAGTTAAAAGAATGGCAAAACAGCTCTGTCCTGCACCACACAGTGGAGTATTGAAACAGACAAATAAGTTCCCTGATAGCATCAATCAAGTGAAGTACTTGTGATTTTTTTTTTAACCAAACACTGAGACAGTGATTGGGATAATGAGAAACAATGCTGAAAAATAATAAAAAATTGCTAGCTTCCCCACCTCCTTCTACTACCACTTCCAAATGATAGCTATAATTCAGCAAAAGATCATAGAAACTGGCATTTATGCTGAACATCACTTCTTACCAGGCTTTTATTTACTAAATTTCTCCTAAATGAATATCTAGCTAGGGGAGTAAATTGTATCTGACCATCCCTATCAATAGCAAACTAAAATATATTGGCATGATATCAAATAAATAGAGCAGATAAATATATTATCTGGCACAGGATTGCACATGGTGAGCTTTTTTATAGGGTTGTGGCAAAAGAATAGAAGATGCATTACAAATGTACTGTACTTCATATTATTGTCTCATGTAAGGCGGCTCAATCTTGCTAAATCAAATAAGAATTTCAGGGAAAGATTTGAGTCATACTCCTAAGTTTTTATATCATAATATGCTTGTTTTTCTAAGGTGCAGGATTTCACATCTGAATGGAGAAGTATAAGACTGGCTGAAATAATGAAAGCTGAATGCAAGAGAATGAGTTGTAGACTCTCTATCAAGAGAGATATGGAAATGTTTGCTGATGAATAAATTTAAATTCATTATTACAAACTAAAACAGCCCAGTATTTGTTAATATTAGCCTACAACTTTAAATTTGGGGGGAAACTTTGTAGGTGATAAGGGAAAACTTCTAATTTATAAATTATTGTCATTTTAACTCTCTCTTACATGATGCCTTCAAAATCCACAATAGAAATATGACTCTTATTTTGTTATCAATATTCCCAGAAAGGAAGGCCAGTCAGAAAGAAAACATTTCTTCCTCAATTAAGAAGGCTTTTAAGCCTTTTTTTGCCTGAATTTCACTAATGCTTCATCTTGATAAATCAATCATGTTGTTCTACTATTGTATTAAAATGTACTTTAATAACAAATGCTTGAAATCAGAAGTGACATTTTTTTCTAAGATGCATATCTAATAAAGTAACGCATTTTCATCCTGTGTGAAACAGCTGGACCATGACGAGATCACATTAGCACTAATTAAAATGATATTTTTTGTGCAATTTTTGCTAACCCAGCTTCATTGGACTCAAAAGGATTTTTGAAATCCATAATAAAGGCTATTATGTAATCTTACCATGATTCTTTTGAATCAGGCTACTGTCTAATTTCTCTGTAACAATATTTTCTTAAAACTCTCACTCTATAAAATCAACATTAAGTTTTTACTCTTATAGCTCTTTTTTTTCAATATATGATCCTCATTTAATTAAAAAAAATTAAAGCTTTAATTTATTTTGCTTGAGGAACAAGAAAAATATAATATTAAAGACAACATTTTGCAATGTTTCTCTTTTTCCTCACTTTACTGGGTCCCTGTTGTTCCCAACGTATAATTTGCAAAACATATTGCTTCAATACTTACAATGAGAGAGGCGGCCCAGCTGTGGGAGGGAGAGGACAACAGCCTCCAATATTACCATAATAATCTGCCTAGAGTCCCATGAGCCCTCTGGTATATACAATTCTCTGTACTGCAGGCCCCAGCTGGAGAACATTCTCTTGACATGTATGCCAACCTTTGCCTGCAGGCAAAATAAAAAAAAAGGCAGAGAAGTAATCATGAAAATAAAAAATCTTGTCAACGGCATGAGGTTGCAGTTCCCATGTTTTTGCTCACGTAGGCAGGCATTGTGCTAACAAAATGATACGAGGCTTTAAAAGACTGCAGCTGGTATGTATTTAGGATTTTTTTTAAAAAGCCATGTGCTATGTTAATTCTAGAATCCTAAAATTTGGAGAAGGGGGGTCTGTGGGCAGTGATAGTTTAGTTATTACTGTCAATATATATGACAACTTTATTTACCAACTATTACTTGGAACATTGCTTATTATAGAGATTGAAAAAGAAGAAGCAGCATTACAGTATTGAGGTTAATCATGGATAAAAATTTCAAACAAATAATATTTATAATTTAATATTCTCGAATGCTAGAGAAACTTGAGTAATTGCTGATTGCAATAGGCCTTTTTTTTTTTTTTTTTTTTAAGAGTTAGGGCCTCACTTTATTATCCAGGCTGGAGTACAATGGTGCAATCATAGCTTACTACAGCCTTTAGCTACTGAACTCAATTGATCCTTTCACCTTAGCCTCCCAAAACACCTTTAAAATAATCTTTCAAAACTAATATTACATATGATCCTAAAAACTCAATCTTTAGTTGAAAGTTATGTTCACCTTTAAAATAATAAAATATTGAAGCTACTTTTTGAATAAAGTATGTGTGTTTTGAAACCAAAAGTTCAGATTTGGTTGCAGTTTACTTAAAAAAGCAATAAAACTCAATGGACTTAGAATATTCAAAATTGATATTAAAAATCTGATATTCTTGTTGCAGCACTGAAAGTTCCCAAACTTTATTTGCTGAAATAAGAGACTGCTCTGAAAACAATTCAGAATATATTTGCAGTCACATGCATTCTAAACACTTCAATTCGCATAGCATCCCACTGAATAATTATTCTGAATAGGTAAGAAAATGTTTTCATATATATATATATATATATATATATAGGATATAAACTTTCTTTGTCAAATTAATTTTTCCAGATACTATGCAGACTGAAAGAGGGCAGTATAACGTTATATTATTCTTAAAAGTTGCCAAGAAATGCCAAATTTTACTGTATTTTTACAAATCTGGTAATGATAAATCTCTCTACTTTGCAAATTAAGAGACAGATTTAGACAATTTAGAGTTCACAGTGCAAAAGCAAGTCATTCATAGTTGGCTACTTGTGGGGACAGGATACACAAATAGGGTTCGTAATTACATGTTTATGAGACTATTTAATTAATCTCAATCTCTCCCATCAAATGTGCATGAGGGCAGGATTATTTTATTTTATTTTATTTAGAAAATTGTAACCATTTTATATGAAGCACATTACACACACTAGGTATTCATTGAAAGGATGAATATATGCATTTAATTATTCATTCATTCATTCACTAAGCGAACATTTACTGAGGCACTGGGGATACAGCAATGAGTAGAGTTTGTCTTCACAACACAGAAGACAGATAAAAGATAAAAGAAAAATAAGTAAAATATATAATGTGTTAGATGACAATAAATACTAAAAAGAAATGTTCATGAGGGAAAGGGGACAGAAAGTGTATACGGACAGATGACTGCAATTTTAGAAAGAGTGGCTGAAGCCCTCCCTACAATGAAGGTGTGAAATTGACTCAGTTCTTTCCAGTGGGTAAAACTGACTAGGCTCCCAGTAAGAATCCAATAAAAAGGCAAAGCAGCATCTCAAAATGCTGGCCCTTTCATCACTGATGTAAATAGTTGTATCTCCCAAGGAATTATAAGCCTCTCTTAAAGAGACTGCAATCATTTGGATATTATGTCTGGCACTTAGCACAGTATCTTACACACAGTAGATGCTCTACCTACTATACAAAATTGACTTGGCTTTTTATTAGAATAAAAGGAAAAGAGTAAGAATATATTCTCTGCCCCAAAGGAGTGGTAAAATTGCCAAGGATGGAGAAGAACCACCAAGCGCACTGCATGTAGAGAGCAGAGAGATGCGGTAATGTTGGGCATACACCATCGTGCAACATTTGGATTGATACCACCAAAACTCCCGGATCGCTACACTCAGCTGCCCAGCCCAAAGATGACCGACCACTTTGGTCCCAACTAAAAAGAAGGCAAGTTTATATAGAGAACTGTGCATATGTGCCATTACTAATAAGGAAAATAATCAAAGCCCTTGTCTTACTAATAGAGTCTTTAAATTAGTATCATGCTCTTCCAAGAAGGAAAGCATACATATGCCATTCTGATTAAAGCGGTCTTGAAGGCAGTTCATGCCTCTTTTTATCCATACCTTCAAATTGTGGAACCAGACACATGTAAGTAGCAACTTACATAAGGTGCTTAGGCAGATGCTGCCTGGAGAGGTCAAATGCTGCAGCGTCAAGTAGCATGAGCTAAAGTGTCACTGGACGGGGGCCCTGGGGAAAACAAGTTACAGTAAGAGGCAGATGCAAAAGGCACCAGCATAAAAAGGGGTTGACACAAGTACTACCTGAAGTTGTAGAAGAATGTAAAGATGGCAAAGCAAGAAAAGTTGCAACACAATACAATGGAAGGAAGGCGTAATACAACATCCTTCCTTCAACTCTAGCTGAATGTACATGTTCTTCCTAACCTCCAGCCCATTGCACGTTTTCCTATTGTCTCCTTTTCTGCTGTCTGGTACTGAAGGTCACAGCTTTCTCATCAGTGCGTCTATGTGAAGACTGAAGGTTTGCCCTTTTGAATTCCTGGATCCTGGAAAGTGTCTGGAAAATGTAGGCACTCAACAAATATTTGTTGCTAGGAACAGAGCCTTCAATTACACTAGGCACTGACTTCAGTCTTTATTAAGCTACTGTGCTGACATTCTTTTAGCAACTTTATTGAGATCATTATTGACAAATAAAAAATGTATGTATTTCAGGTATTCAACTTAATGTGTTGAGATATATATTATGTAGACATTGTGGTATCATCATCATAATCAAGCTAATTAGTATAGCTATCAATCGCCTCACATAGTTAACATTTTTTCTTTGTTTCTGGAGTGAGAAGACTTAAGATGAACCTCTTAGCAGTTTTCAAGTATACAGTACAGTATTAACCACAGCCACAGAGCTGTACCTTAGAGCCCAGATTGTATTCATCCTATGTAATGGAAACATTGCACTCTTTGACCAGCATCATCCATTTACCCCACAGCTGCTGGTAACCACCATTTCACTGTCTGCTTCTGTAACTTTGACCATTTAAAAAATCTGCATGTAAATGATATCATATGGTATTTTTTTTTCTGTGTCTGGCTTGCCTCACTTAACATAATATCTTCCAGGTTGATTCGCGTTGTTGCAAATGACAGAATTTCCTACTTTTTAAAGGTAGAATAATGTTCCATTGTGTGTGTGTATAAGAAAAATATGACATGTGTATTATATTTATATAAGAAATATAGCAAATGTATATTTACATAAGAAATATATAATTACATATAAAATAAATATAATATATATTTTTCTTTTTATTCATCCATTGACAAACATTTAGATTTCTTCCAATATCTCAGATATTGTGAATCATGCTGCAATGAACATGGGCAGAATGCTCACATTTTACTAGGAGCAGAAAAACCATACATCAGTCACTGGAAGTAAAAGAAACAACTATCATCATTAAAGACAAGTAAATTTTAAAAGGCGATATCGATTCTCAGTGAAGAGAACCATCAAGCTAATTCGGCAATATGTGCTTTTTTATTACCAGAAAAGTACAGATTAGCTGGTCCCATCATTGCAGAAAATAACACAAACCAAAGTAAGGGCACATAGGCATAGTGAATGATGAAAAAATTAATTTAAATATCAGCTAGATGTTTGCTCGTTTGTTATTCTAAGGGTGTTAAAATATTCACACATGCCACCAAGACGCCATTCCTAGAGAATGATCACATAATAGGTAACAATATCCATATGGGTGTTAATGCTCTCAACCTTTCTCTGCCCTTCCAGTGCCTCCACCTCACCCATGGTCATAAATAACTCCTCTCTCCTGGGGTCCCTCATCTCTTTCCAGCTCACATGTCTCTTCTGAGCTCCACATAAATTGCCTCCTGGACATCTACACTCCACAGACCTTCAAATTCAACACACTCATAATTTTGCACTCTAAATCCTTTCCTTTCCTATTTTTGTCTTAGTAAATGGCACCACTAGTTACCCAAGCCAGAAGCTTGGAAATAATTTTTAACTCCACCATCTCTCAACTTTTCTCCCCACAGTGTCATCAGCCACCAAGTCCTATAGAATCTTCCTCCTGAACAATTCTTACACCTCTTTAGCGACAATTATAGTACCTTGGCTTAAAAACTTCACATCTCAGCTAGATAACTGCACATCTGACTGATCTTCTCAAAAGGAGTTTCTCAAAAGAAGTTTCTCAAAAGAAGTTTCCTTCATCCTAAGCAATGCATACTAATTAAAGTTAGCCTGAGTGAGCTTTCTTAAATGCAAATATCTTCTCATTCACCTACTTACAATGCGTCAATGCCCACCTACACAGTTGAAGTCCACAGTCTTTTGCATGGCATGCAAGTCCAATGTAGTAATGACTCCTTTCTATTTCATCTTCCCATACCCACATGCTCCACCAATGCTTCAGGCACATATAAAGACCTTCCTTCAGGTCACCCAACTCTATTCTTTTGCTTATGCTCTACTATTGACCTAAATCTGCTGTCTAGCCTTCTCCACCTTAATCACCTCCATTTTTAAGAACTCAGATTAATCATGACCTCTTTCTTTTCCAATATTCCTCCCTCAGCTAAATTATGAGGCTCTTCCCTTTGTTCACAACTCACTATGTGCTGGCATCCGGCACAGCACTTACCATACTGAATTGATTTCCAGCTTACTGTCTATATCGCCCACTTGACTATATGAGCACAGAGAGGACTTCTCATGTCTGTATACCCTATGCCAAGCACAATGCCTATTGCTTTGCAGATGTTCAATCAATGTTTATATAGCATACAGAATAAAATAATGAGTTTCCAGGGATAAAACCGGATTAGTGGAAGAAAAATACACCATCTATCTCTACATTACAAATAACCTGTTAGAAAAGAAAAGAAAACAAATATTTCCTGTATAACTACTTATTCTCAGCACTGAATCTATGGATCCATTGATTAAGAATTAAAGAGAGAGCTCGGGCACAGTGGCTCACGCTGTAATCCCAGCACTTTGGGAGGCCAGGCGGGTGGATCGAAGGTCAGGAGTTTGAGACCAGCCTGGCCAATATGGTGAAACCCCATCTCTACTAAAAATACAAAAATTATCTGGGTGCGGTGGCATGCACCTGTCATACCAGCTACTCAGGAGGTTGAGGCGGAAGAATCACTTGAACCCAGGAGGTAGAGGTTGCAGTGAGCGAAGATCGTACCACTGCACTCCAGCCTGGGGGACAGAGTGAGACTCTGTCTCAATAAATAAATAAATAAATAGAAAAAAAAAAAGGATGGGGAAGAGACGGAGAGAGATCCCTTTATGTCTTAGTATTTGTTTAAAAGCTCCAGAATCCTAAACAAGACAAGCTGATGATAACTGGATCTGGCAAATGAGTGCTTCATGGGGCTAGGGCTGCTTGGAATTCTAGTACCAGTAGATCTTAAAGTGGAATGAAATGTGTAACTGAAAAGCAATTGATCTGGTTGCCAAAACCAATTCCCTAAATGCCAGTATAATATGCTAAAACTATCTGATTTTGTTTTTATTTTCATGATATATTTTGAAAGCACTATTTTAAAAGAATAATTTAGTTTTAGCCTATGATAAAATATGCAGTTACACCAATTTTTTAAAGGAGAATATGAGCCAAAATAAAGCATTACTTTTTCAGTCAAAGGAGCATGTAATACATGTGTTGAAACTGAGATTGTTTCTAACGAGTTAGCTGAGTCTAAAATGCAAAACTAAAATTGACTCATTGAAGTTTTTGAAACTAGGCTATTACGTGCTCCTCTCAAATCTCTTGCAGCGTATCTGACCTTTTGCAAATCCACCTGATAAGCCATTATGCTCATGTGCTGCCACCGCCTTTCATGATACCCCATTCAGGTCTGGCTTTTCTAATAGCACCCTCTAATTCAGCTCTCAGTCACACCATCAAACTTACCAGTCCTGTTGCATTGCCTCAGAATGTTTCAGTACTACAGGCTAAAAGAAGTTTCATGTAATGGTTCCCACAAAAATTCAATGAACTTCAAATCAATATGTAAGTAGGAGCAACCTCAATCCTGTTTAATTTCTTAATGATTAAGCTGGCTTTACTCTTTCATCTTATTTGTACAGTCATTCTCTTCCAACCAAACTCATTCTCAACTCACCCATGAAGGAGCCATTGTATGGCCACCTTAGTCTTATGTTCACTGTGTTCCTAGTTGTTCTATACAACCTGAGCTAGCCCTGTACTCACAGGGTTAAGACCTTATATTTCTGCTTGGTCAGACCCAAGTGAACTCAGCGATGATAGACAAAAGAACAGAATGAAACAGTCTTAAAACACAAGCCAACTAACCGAGTCTGACTTCATATAGGGAGTACCTAAATATGTGTCCCCAAAACTCTGTGATTGCTATGTATATCTATACAAAGTTACTACTTTCCAACCTTTTAACCTCCAAAGCATTTTATCTCTCAAATATGTTAAATTAGTGGAAATTACAAATGCTAAGGGACATTAATAAGTTGAAGTTTTAATATTTTTAGCTTCCTATCATTTTCTCACAATAGTAAACATTTGTTATTTTTCATTTTGTTTTTGTATTTTAAATGAAGAAAGGGAAATGTTTCCTATCACTTTTATTTCTGGTCACTTCATTCTCCTAAGAAATCTTTAGGGGGCTAATATTATAATACACCAGGAAAACTTGTTATCTTTTTAAATTTAATTTAAAAAATAAAAACTCTGAGGACTTCTTTTTTTAAAATTCCTAGGAACAAAAGATCACCAATGGAGTTGGCAATACAAGAACAATCATTTGTCTAAGGAAACAAATGGTCCAAACTCTGAAATTTTAACATCGAAGTTGCTTTGCAAGTATCTCAGGCACATAGGATTGGCAGCTTATGGAGTCAGTCAGAGACTTTAGAAGAAAGATAGCAATTACAAACACTGAAAAAGAGAAGGAAAAAGAGGAAAGATTTCCATAAAACAATCTGTTTTCTACTTTGATTTTGTTAAATTATATTGCCCACAATTTGTTGTGTTCATTTTTGTGTGTATATGGCTTAAATAATCTGTCTTATTTTTAGTTTTATTTACACATTTATTGCATTTATGTGGATCACATACTCACATTTCATTACCTATAGAAAACTGTTATACCCAAAGAAAAATAAATTGTTCTACCAAAAACATACACACACCTGTATGTTTGTCACAGCGCTATTTGGAATAGCAAAGAAGTGGAATCAAGCCAGGATCCCATCAACAGTGGATAGGATAAAGAAAATGGGGTACTTACTTGGACACCGTGGGATACTACCTAGCCATAAACAAGAATGAAATCATGTCCTTTGCAGCAACATGGATGCAGCTGGAGGCCATTTTCCTAAGTAACCTAACACAGAAATAGAAAATCAAATACTGCATGTTCTCACTTGTAAGTGGGAGCAGATGGACATAGAGATGGGAAAAATAGACACTGGGGACTGCAGGAGGGAGGAGGGTAAGGACTGAAAAACTACCTACTGAGTACTATGCTCACTACCTGGGTGATGGGTTCACTCGTACCCCAAACTTCAGCATCACATACATACCTTTGTAACAAACCTGCAGGTACCCCTTGAATCTAAAATAAGTGTTAAAAAAAAAAGCCAAAAAAAAAAGAAAGGTAATTGATAAATATGTGTAGAATTAAATTAAAGGACCCATAGTATAATGTTAGGCCCGTTGACAATGCATTAAGGAATAAACTTGACCAAAATTAAGCTAACTCATCCATATCAGTCTTTTACTGTAAGTAGAGAGATACTTCATATTATTACTAAGAAAAAAAAGCCAAATAATATTTTTATGTTTTCTGCATTTTTTTTCTAACAATAAAAAGCTTGAAGTGAAGGAAATCTGTTGAACACCTGGGAATACCTACATTGTCTTCAGTATGACCTGACTTTGTTTTTTTTTTTTTTAAGAGACAAGGTCTCGTTCTGTTGCCCAGGCTGGAGTTTAATGGCATTAACAGAGCTTACTGCAACCTTGAATTCCTAGGCTCAATTTATCCTCCTGCTTATGCTTCCTGAATGGCTGGAACTACAGGTACTTGCCACTGTGCCTGACAAATTGTTTTTAGTTTTGTAAAGGTGAAATCTCACTATATTGATCAGACTGATCTCAAACTTCTGGCCTCAAGCTATCCGCCCACTGTGGCTGTAGTCTCCCAAAGTGGGATTACAGGCTGAGCCAGTGGGCCCAGCTTTTAATACAAATGAAAAAAAAAGTAGATTTTTCTCATGTTGGTCTACTTCTCTTAAAAATACGTATTTCTGAGAATGTGTACAGTGTCCAAATTTTAATGCTAAAATCTAAAAAAAATCTAGTGGGATTGGCAAGCCAGTCAGCACTACTCCTCAGGTTCCCAGTGGGCAACAATCTCTCTGCAGGTTCTGTGGTTGCACAGCTTTGGAAGCTTTGCAGTCCCCATGGGCAAGCAGCTGCAGAGATATTTAAGCTGGAGAAGATTCAATCTCTCTGCAATGAGGGGTGTGATGGGAGGAGCTGATAGATGTGTTTGCATACAAGAAAGTGCCATTCCTGCTTCAATTTCTCAGCCTATGTTAGTCTTTTTGTAAATTCTTTGCAAAATATATTTAAGTGTTCAGATTATTATAGTGCAAGAATAAGATATGATGTGCTCATAACAAAATTATCTGGTTGAATATTGAGGGGAAAGTGTTATTGATCTTGTAGGGAAATCACTGAAATCAACCACTCAATTAACACACACTCATTCATTCTACAAACAACCCATGAGTGTCAAACATTTGGCTATGTGGCGAGTGTACGGTTTTGAGCAGGACTGAGAGAGTTTATGGTCTAGTGGGGAAGATCAACAATTAAACAAGGAATTTAACAATAAAATATGACAGGACATTACAAAATACGCCCCCAAGAGTGAGAAGAAAAGGAAGGAAATAGATAATATTATCGTGAGAGACAATGCAAAATAAAGAATCAAGTGAAGCAAAACCCTTTTGATGTTTTCCAAATTTGTTTAAATAAAAGAAAGGACAAGAAGCTTGTTAAAAAAAAGAGCTTTCTCACCTAGATCTAGTTTTCCATACACTGTAAATATTTTAGCCTTTGTCATTGGACAACTAAAAGCTTTCTGCTATACTTGAATGTATGTTCTCAGCAAAGCAAACAGGTGATAAAGCAACAATATGCAAATTAGCCAAGAAAAATGGAGTACAAAGGCTATATTTGAAATTCTATGTGCAGAGCTAGTCTCCCAGTGACCTTACTGTAGAAAAGCAAACATTTCTGCCTCAGAGAAGAAGCAATCCACATACCGAAATAATCCATGCTACTCCATCTTTTTTTGATCTGGAAGAAAGCCCTCCGAGGAAGAGAGACTATACAGTAAATGTTGTAACAGAAAGCCAAAATGGCATAGTGAATGGGAACATCAAAGTGTCATGGCGTGTAAAGATAACCTTCCCTCACACATTCTAGATCACACAAAAGGATGACTATGAAATGCTTTTATTCTTTAACATGAAAATTCACTTCATAATATGTTGCAGGCCAAGTCTGCCTTTTTTCATTGATACATATTTCCAGGGCCCCAAACCCAGCTATTATTGCATGTTTATGTTTCATATCACTTCAACATCTTTAACCAAGTTTTAAATGAGCTTTAAGTGTTCCAGGAAAGAAAATGAGAGGCCCTTTTTTGTCTCCTCTGCCATAATGGCTGGTATACCCTTTACAGTCACAACCAATGTATAATCAAACACAGCATAGGAGAAAGAAAATGGACATTGTGATTTAAAAGACATAGGTTTAAAGCCAAGTTCTACCACTTATTATTGGGTCATCTTGAGCATGATGCTTCAATTTTCTAACCCATTGTAGAGTGGAAAATAGCTTCCTAATAATTGCAAAAATCAAATGAGATAATACAGGGAATGTACCAAACACAGTGTATGGCACATTCAGCATTCGGTGGCAACTATTTTCCTGTTGCTGCTTCCAGAATTCTTTTTTGTTCTTTTTCTCTTCGAGACCCTGCTTTCTTTAAAAAAAAAAAAAAAAAAAAAAAAAAAAAAAAAAAAAAAACAAATCTTTTAAGTTTAGGGGTACATATACAGGTTTCTTATATAGGTAAACTTGTGTCTCGGGGGTTTGTTATACAGATTATTTCATCCAGATATTAAGCCTATTACCCATCAGTTATTTATCCAGATTCTCTACCTCCTGCCACCCTCCACCCCCTGCTCTCAGATAAGCTACAGTGCTGTTATTCCCTTCTATGTGTCCCTGTGTTCTCAACATTTAATTCTCACTTATAAGTAAGAACATGCAGTATTTGGTTTTCTGTTCCTGCATTAATTTCCTAAGAATATTGGCCTACAGCTCCATCAGTGTTCCTGCAAAGGACATGATCTTATTCTTTCTTATGGCTGTATGGTATTCCATGGTGTATATGTACCACATTTTCTTTATCCATTCTACCATTGATAGGCATTCAGGTTGATTCCATGTCTTTGCTATTGTGAATAGTGCTGCAATGAACATACACATGCATGTGTCTTGATGACAGAATGACTTATATTTATTTGTGTATATACTAAGTAGTGGGATTGCTGGGTCAAATGGTATTTCTGTTACATATATATATATATATATATATGTTACATATATATGTAACATATGTTACATATATATAAAGTTTTGGGATACATGTGGAGAACATGCATTTTGTTACATAGGTATACATGTGCCATGGTGGTCTGCTGCACCCATCAACCCATCATCTAGGTTTTAAGCTCCACAAGCATTAGGTATTTGTCCTAATCCTCTCCCTCCCTTTGTCCCTCACCCCTGACATGTGATGTTCCCCTCCCTGTGTCCATGTGTTCTCATTGTTTAACTCTCACTTATGGTGAGAACATGCACTGTTTGGTGTTCTGTCCCTGTGTTAGTTTGCTGAGAATAATAGTTTCCAGTTTCATCCATGTCCCTGCAAAGGACATGAACTCATTCTCTTTTATGGCTGCATAGTATTCCATGGTGTATATGTGCCACATTTTCTATATGCAGTCTATCATTGATGGGCATTTGGGTTGGTTCCAAGTTTTTGCTATTGAGGGAAGTGCTGCAGTAAACATAGGTGTGCAAGTGTCTTTACAGTAGAATGATTTATAATCTTTGGGTATATACCCAGTATTGGGATGCTTGGTCAGATGACATTTCTGGTTCTAGATCCTTGAAGAATCGCCACACTGTCTTCCACAATGGTTGAACTAATTTACACTCCCCCAACAGTGTGAAAGCGTTCATATTTCTCCACATCCTCCCCAGCATTCGTTTGTTCCTTTTTCATGATCTTCATTCTAACTGGTGTGAGATGGTATCTCATTGTGGTTTTGATTTGCATTTCTCTAATGACCAGTGATTATGAGCTTTTTTTCATATGTTTACTGGCCTCATAAATGTCTTCTTTTGAGAAGTGTCTGTTCATATCCTTTGCCCACTTTTTGATGATTTTTCTTATCTTGTAAATTTGTTTAAGTTCCTTGTAGATTCTGGATATTAGCTCTTTGTCAGATGGTTAGATTGCAAAAATTTTCTCCCATTCTGTAGGTTTCCTGTTCACGCTCATGATAGTTTGTTTTGCTGTGCAGAAGCTCTTTAGTTTAATTAGGTCCCATTTGTCAATTTTGGCTTTTGTTGCAATTTCTTTTGGTGTTTTAGTCATGAAGTCTTTGCCCATGCCTATGTCCGAATGGTATATAGCCTAGGTTTTCTTCTAGGGTTTTTATGGTTTTAGGTTTTACATTTAAGTCTTTAATCTACCTTAAGTTAATTTTTTATAAGATGTAAGGAAGGGGTCCAGTTTCAGTTTTCTGCATATTGCTAGAATCATGTCATCTACAAACAGTGACAATGTGACTTCCTCCCTTCCTATTTGAATATCCTTTATTTCTTTCTCTTGCCTGATTGCCCTGGCCAGAGATTCCAATACTATGTTGAATAGGAGTGGTGAGAGAGGGCATCCTTGTCTTGTGCCAGTTTTCAAAGGGAATGCTTCCAGCTTTTGCCCATTCAGTATGATATTGGCTGTGGGTTTGTCATAAATAGCTCTTATTATTTCAAGATATGTTCCATTAATACCTACGTTATTGAGTGTTTTTAGCATAAAGCAGTGTTGAATTTTATCAAAGGCCTTTTCTGTATCTATTGAGACAACCATGAGGTGAGACGGAGTCTTGCTCTCTCAGTCAGGCTGAAATGCAGTAACACAATTTCGGCTCACTGCAACCTCTGCCTCCCAGGTTCAAGTGATTCTCCTGCCTTAGCCTCCCAAGTAGCTGGGGTTACAGGTGCCTGCCACCATGCAGGATAATTTTTTTGTGTTTTTAGTAGAGCTGGAGGTTTCACCATATTGGCTAGGCTGGTCTTGAACTCCTGACCTCAGGTGATCCGCCCACCTCGCCCTCTCAAAATGCTGGGAGTATAGGCATGAGCCACTGCATCCAGCCCAGAATTCTTTTTTTTTTTTTTTAATTCCTGTCCGGTTCACCTCTTCTGCTTCTTAAGGTTGACCTTCCTTGTCCCGCTATTATTACCGAATAATTAGATTTCATAATTTCCGCACCTAAACTGCTTAAAAATTAAAAAAAAAGATTAAAAGTTGACCTGAGTAAGCTTTTTAACATTTTATCAAATTCACCTATAAGATTTAAGTTCTTTATGAAATAGAATAAGAGAATATCACTGAGAGACTAGCTTTTACTTCGGATTTCATCAAAACTATAACAAAGTAAGAAATAAAATGGCTGAAATTTTCCAGAAAAGAAAACCACTAAAATAGCCAAGTAGCCCAACAATTAATCAATTATTCTAATACTTATAGATTGTCTATTCTATCAGCAGCTGGGTGAGACTGTGTTATAAAATGGTTTTATCATGCCCCTTGGACAGGAAGCAAACTAAATGAGAGACAATCTGAAACTGGAAGCAAAAGGACATAGTGAGGTCTGCTTAATCCCACAATTTCCTGACAAGGCATGAAAGAGGAATTCAGATTGGCAGTAAATTAGGCAACCTAGAATGTATTTCTGCAAATGAGCATTGACTTTAGAAAAAGCAACCTCAGGAATAATAAACCTATAAATCTGTACAAACCAACGAGGCTGCCATTATGTTTAGCTCCCAGTCATTAGGGCCAGTTCAAAATTCAAATATAAATCAGTGTTATCATTTCAGAGCCACATCTCCATCAGCATCAAAGATCTAGGTATCTCTTTTGTTTACCAATTTTACCTGGTTGATTTCATTTCAAAAGAATTTTGGCTATTTCCAGAAATCAAAGCTGCCCTAAAAGAAGCAAGGTGAGGTTCTGCTGAAGGTGTGTGAAATAATATATTGAAGGCATGGTCTGAAACAAGTTCTCAAAAAAAAGAAAGTCATGTAAATTCCACCAAGATGATTGACTATCTTCAAGAGCACAAGTCTTAATTACACAAATTCCAACATAAAAATAATAAAAACTGTCATATGAATTTTGCTTCTGATGTTAACCTGTGTCTCCTCCCTACATCTGAAGATGGGAAGAAATTTAATGCTGTGATCAATGATTCCCTTTCTGCCCTGCTTCAGGCTTGCGTTTCACCAGCATCCTGGCTGTACTGTAGTTTCTGCTGTGGAGCCAAGTCCACTTTCCAGTTTTTTTTTTTGTTTGTTTGTTTGTTTGTTTTGAGACACAGTTTTTCTCTTGTTGCCCAGGCTAGAGTACAGTGGCGTGATCGCAGCTCACTGAAACCTCTGCCTCCCAGGTTCAAGCGATTCTCCTGCCTCAGTCTCCCGAAAACCTTGGATTACAGGTGCCCACCACCATGCCTGGCTAATTTCTGTAATTTTAGTAGAGATGGAGTTTCACTATGCTGGCCAGACTAGTCTCAAACTCCTGACCTCGTGATCCACCCGTCTCAGTCCCTGACAGTGCTGGGATTACAGGAATGAGTCACCGTACTCAACTGCCAAATCCACTTTCTGAGGGAACAACAGCCAACCGAGGAACAGAGGTAGTCATCTGCGAAAGCCTATCTGTCTGGGGAAATGGCTATTTATTGTCAGTCGAGTTGGGAGTGAATTACACCATACAGCAGTGGTGGTGGCAATGTTATTCATATAATATTTAATAAGTCTATGCAATTGGACTAAGTTCCATTAGTACTTGTTGCAATAAAATCACTGACATTTCTCAAAAAGCAGAGCATCCAGCTGGAGGATATAGACTATTTATTTAAAATTAAATAAATAGTGAATACAAAGCCACAGGCACCCAGAAGCCAGAACAAAAAATAAGCATGAGCAGTAAAAAGTGCAGCAGCCAAAAAAGGGGCTGAGTAGGCAACAACAAGAAAAAGGACATTTAGTAAAAGCTCATCTTGCATTCAGTCATTCAATTCACAGAGGTCCACGAGTAACCACTATTGCAAAACAATTGCACTGATCTCTTTCATTGTTTTCTAATTAATTTCATGTGTCATAGATTTGATTTTTGTTTTTCAAAAAATGTGCCTGGAATGCAAAAACCAGTTCATACAATATTGTTTTTCTATTACAGCATTTGGCACAGTGTTTTGTATTCTAGCTCTTTTCAGTACATTTTAGGCCCTTTGCCAAATGTCAGAATGGAGTATTATAACAAGAGTACTGTACCTTCAGTAAAAAATACATGGGTACAAATCTCAACTTTCCATTTTATCACATAATTTGGGTAAAATATCTAAGCATATTGAGAAACATAAGGAAGATCTAAATAGTCTCTTCAAAGAACAGAGTATGCATTTTTTTGCTTGGAAACATCAATTCTTTGCAAATTATTTTATTAGCCAACAGATTTTTTTTTTATTCTCAATGAATTTTGGGGACAGCGTAACACTGGTTTTAAAGTTTATTTAAGGAATTAATAAGTGAAATTAGATAAGAAGCTTTTAGGAGAAAGAACTGATGTGAAAGTTTCCCTACCAATTATGATAAAATATTATAAAGCTGAAATCACTAAAATGGCTGCACCAATACAAATATTTAAAATGTTAATCATTAAGTCTGGGTAGTAGAAATATGGATGATTGCTATATTATTCTTTGGCTTTTTACCCATTTTATTCTTTTTCAAAAGTAAGTTAAAAGAGCCAACAAAGAATAAAGGCCACCACTTAAAAAATAAATAGATGAATCGATATAGATAGTCCATATGAGCCTTAGTTTATGTAAAACTTTAATATATGATGTTAGGGACTGAACATTTGTGCTTCCCCCAAAATTCCTATGTATGAATTAGAAGATGGGGTTATAGAGAGATCATTAGGATTTAGAATGAGGTCAGGAGAATAGAGGTCTCATGAATAAGATTAGTGCACTCATCAGAAATCTTTCTTTTTATTCACTGTGCAGATCCAAGATGATGGCAGTCTGCAACCTTGAAGGGGATCCTTACCAGAATGCCACCATCCTGGCCCCCAATCTCAGACTTCAAGCCTCCAGAGCTGTGAGAAATCACTATTCATTGTTTGAGCCACCCAATTCACAGTGATTTGTTAGAGGAGCCCAAATTGAATTGAAACATGTGACAAAGCAAGCATCATAAAACAACAGAGAAAAAATGAAATATTTAAATTATGTCACTGAGAAAATGAGCTAAGTATTTAGAAAGAATTCTTTATATTCTTCATACCACACAGGGAAATGCATTTTAAGTTGCTTTCAGAAATCAATTTCAAAAATAAAACCATTCTTAAATTTAAGAAAATTTAAAAGAATGTCTTATTTTTGAAGACAGAAATGCTTCCTAACTCTGAAAGTAATGGAAGAAACAACTAAGGAAAAAGTCAGTATATTCCAAATAGATTTGTGTTCAGAACTCCTGCTTATCAAAAAAATCATAAAGTTGATTGGTACAGCAAACCACCATGGCATGTGTATACCTAAGTAACAAACCTGCACATTCTGCACATATACCCCAGAACTTTATGTATAATAATAATAATAAAGACAGATCAAATTGGAAACATATGCCATAATTTTTTAAAGAATGAGTATTCCATTATGTAGAGAATTCACATAAATTGAATAACAAAAACAATATCTAAGGATCAACAGTAATATGAGAAATAAATATGAGTAGCCAATACATAGAAGAAGAATTTCATGTGTCTGATAAACATGAGAAAACAAATTCAACCTAATGAGCTACTTAAATAATCATAAATTGAAACAAAAATAAAATATTATTTTCACATATTTGAATAGCAAAAACATTTTAAATGTTAATTATCTTAATAAGGAGGCAGAAAAATGTACATTATCCTACAGCTTTTGTGGTGTGGCTGTATAAATTAGTATAACTTTCTGGAAGCAAGTTGTGAATTTTAAGATTCTTATACTCTTGCTCAAATAGTAATGACTAATTCTAGTGATCTATCATAAAGAAATAATCAGAAAAATGATCAAAGATTTATAGAGAAAGATGTTCATTGCAGTACTATCTATCATAGCCAAAACCGTCCAATATGAGGAAACCAAATTATGACGGATGCCTAATGGAATAGCAGTCATTACTTTTTAATGTAATTGTAGACCTACATTTTCTTACCAAGAAATACAGTCACAATATGTTGTTTTGTAAAAGGAAACATACAGAAATAAAAAATATAATTTCAACCATATAAAGATATTCACATAGAGAAATGATTGCCTCAAAATAGTGATAGTGTGTATTAGTTGGTAATCTTATACATTGGAAGGAAATAAAAAGATAAAAATGAGAACAGTTTTTGTTGGATATAGCAGCTCCCCACTGTCAGGGACCTTCCATGTTATCGTTTCAATATCCCAGAGTGTTGTCATTCTCCTCAAATAGTGCTCAAATGTGCATTCATGTTCTAGGCAGAAGGAAAAAAGGAAGCAGGAACATGATGAGTGCACTGCTTCCCTTTCAAGGTACAGTTCCAAAATTCCATATATCGCATTCACTTTTATCACATTGACCAGAGCTAAATCACATGGCCATACCAAAATGTACGAGAAGCCAGAAAATGAAGTCACTGATTAGGTGATTTTGTAAACTAAAAATTTTATTACTATGTAAAAATAAACCACAGGCTATTATGAGATGATTTCTGGTATAGTTCGCCTCTTTGGACACTCAGAGATCCTTATGCACCTGTCATCACATATGTAGAATATGTCCATTTCTCCAGACAGACAATATAATATGTTCCTCCAGTTATTAAATGTATCTCAATGTCCTGGAATTCTGGAAGATGCCCAGTCCTCTTTATCACATCTAAATATGTTTCCTCTCGGTCTGACATCCTACAAACTAAAATTTGTGTGTCCCCTCCACCCAACACACATATAGTATAATGGTGGGATAGGAAAAGACTAACTGCATTTAAAATTTCCCTTCATGCAATCATGCCAATCAAATTAAAATACTTAGGTATAAATTTAGCAAAACATGTACACAACCTGTATGCTGAAAGTTACAAAATGCTATTGTTAATCAAAGGAGACTTAAATATATAAAGAGACAGACAGACTGTTTTTATGAATTGAAAGACTCATCGTAATAAAGATACCAATTCTTGCTCCTCTAGCTCTTTTAATTTTGACAATAGGGTGTTGATTTTAGATCTTTCCTCACTTCTCATATGGGTATTTGGTGCTATAAATTTCCCAAGACTAAATCAGGAAGAAGTTGAATCCCTGAATAGAACAATAACAAGGTATGATAAAGGCAGCAATTAATAGCCTACCAACCAAAAAACGTCCAGGTCCAGATGGGTTCACAGCCAAATTCTACCAGATGTACTAAGAGGGACTGGTACCATTCCTTCTGAAATTATTCCAAACAATACAGAAAGAGGGAATACTCCCTAGCTCATTTTATGAGACCAACATCATCCTGATACCAAAACCTGGCAGAGATACAACTAAAAAAGAAAATTTCAGGCCAATATCCATAATGAACATCGATGTAAAAATCTTCTATAAAATACTGGCAACCTGAATGCAACAGCACATCAAAAAGCTTATCCATCACGATCAAGTAGGCTTCATCCCAGGGATGCAAGGCTGGTTCAACATATGCAATTCCATAAATGTAATCCATCACATAAACAGAACCAAAGACAAAAAGCACATGATTATCTCAATAGATGCAGATAAAGCCTTCGACAAAATTCAACAGAGCTTTATGCTAAAAACTCTTAATAAACTAATTATCAATGGAACATATCTCAAAATAATGAAAGCTATTTATTTATGACAAACCCACAGCCAATATCATACTGAATGGACAAAAACTGGAAGCATTCCCTTTGAAAATTGGCACTAGACAAGGGTGCCCTTTCTCACCATTCCTATTCCATTCCTATAGTATTGGAAGTTCTAGCCAGGGCAATCAGGCATGAAAAAGAAATAAAGGGTATTCAGTTAGGAAAAGAGGAAGTCAAATTGTCTCTATTTGCAGATGAGATGATTATATATTTAGAAGACCCCATCATCTCAACTCAAAATCTCCTTAAGATGATAAGCAAGTTCAGCAAAGTCTCAGGATACAAAATCAATGTGCAAAAATCACAAGCATTCCTATACACCAATAACAGACAAACAGAGAGCAAAATCATGAGTGAACTCCTATTCACAATTGCTACAAAGAGAATAAAATACCTAGGTATACAACTAATAAAGGACGTGAAGGACCTCTTCAAGGAGAACTACAAACCACTGCTCAAGGAAATAAAAGGGGATACAAACAGATGGAAAAACAGTCCATCCTCATGGTTAGGAAGAATCAATATCATGAAAATGGCCATACTGCCCTAAGTAATTTATAGATTCAATGCTCTTCCCATCAAACTACCATTGACCTTCTTCACAGAACTGGAAAAAACCACCTAAACTTTGTGTAGAACCAAAAGAGAGCCCACAAGCCAAGACAATCCTAAGCAAAAAGAATAAAGTTGGAGGTATCACATTACCTGACTTCAAACTATACTACAAGTCTACAGTAATCAAAACAGCATGGTACTGGTACCAAAACTGATATATAGACCAATGGAAGAGAACAGAGGCCACAGAAGTAATGCCATACATCTACAGCCATCTGATCTTTGACAAACCTGACAGAAACAAGCAATGGGGAAAGGATTCTCTGTTTAATAAATGGTGTTGGGAAAACTGGCTAGCAGAAAGCTGAAACTAGACCCATGTCTTACAACTTATACAAAAATTAACTCCTGATTGATTAAAGATGTAAACATAAGACACAACACCATAAAAACCCAAAAAGACAAATGGGATCTAATTAAACTTAAGAGCTTCTGCACAGCAAAAGAAACAATTATTGGAGTGAACCAGCAACCAACAGAATGGGAAAAAATTTTTGCAATCTACCCATCTGACAAAGGGTAATATCCAGAATCTACAAAGAACTAAAACAAATATACAACAAAAAAGAAAACATCAAAAAGTGGGCAAAAGATACGAACAGACACTTTCCAAAAGAAGACATTTATGTGGCCAAGAAACATATGAAAAATGCTCATCATCACTGGTCATTAGAGAAATGCAAATCAAAACCACATTGAGATATCATCTCACGCCAGTTAGAATGGCAATCATTAAAAGATCTGGAGACAACAGATGCTGGGGAGGATGTGGAGAAATAGGAACACTTACACTGTTGATGGGAGTGTAAGTTAGTGCAACCATTGTGGAAGACAGTGTGGTGATTCCTCAAGGCTCTAGAAATAGAAATCTCATTTGACCCAGCAATCCCATTCCTGGGTATATGCCCAAAGGATTATAAATCGATCTTTTATAAAGACACATGCACACATATATTCATTGTGGCACTTTTTACAATAGCAAAGACTTGGAACCAACTCAAATGCCCATCAAAGATAGACTGGATAAAGAAAATGTGGCACATATACACCATAAAATACTATGCAGCCATCAAAAAGTACGAATTCATGTCCTTTGCAGGGACATGGATGAAGTTGAAAACCATCATTCTCAGCAAACTGACACAAGAACAGAAAACCAAACACTGCATGTTCTCACTCATAAGTGGGTGCTGAACAATGAGCACACATGGACACAGGGACGGGAATATCACACACTGGGGTCTGTTGGGGGGGCTAAGGGAGGGACAGTAGGAGATAGGGAGATTGGGGAGGGGTAACATTAGGAGAAATACCTAATGTAGGTGATGGGGGGATGGAGGCAGCAAACCACCATGGCATGTGTATACCAATGTAACAATACTGCAAGGTCTGCACATGTACCGCAGAACTTAAAGTAAATTTTTTTAAAAAAAGAAAGAAAAAATAACCAATTCTCCCCAATTGATTTATAAGTTTAATGCAATTCCTATCAAAATCCTAGCAAGTGGATTTTGTTTATATTTTTTCTTTTTTTATTGCATTTTAGGTTTTGGGGTACATGTGAAGAACATGCAAGATTGTTGCATAGGTACACACATGGCAGTGTGATTTGCTGCCTTCCTCCCCTTCACCTATATCTGGCATTTCTCCCCAAGCTGTCTCTCCCCACCTCCCTATTCCCCCATCCCTCCCCCATTTCCCCCCAACAGACCCCAGTTTCTATATTTTTGTAGACATATATAAGCTCATGAAATTTAAATGAAAAGGCATGGTGCTAGAATAGCCTATATATTCCTTTGAATAATAAGAAAATGGAAGTAATCATTCAGTTCAATATTATGGTTATAACATAGCCTGTATAATCAAGACAGAGTGATATTAGTGAGGTATACTCATGTATATTAGTGGAACAGAATAGAGAACTCAGAAATAGACCCACACCAAATGTACTTAATTGACTTTTAATAAAGATGCAAAAGCAATTCAGCGGAGGACAGATTTTTCAACAAATGGTGTTAGAGCAATTGGACATCCACAGGCAAAAAAAAAAAAAATGCATAATCTAAACCTCACATCTTGTGCAAAATTAACTCAAAATGTGTCACAGACTTAACTGTAAAATGTAAACCAATAAAACTGTTAAGTTCGGTGTGATGGAGTGCACCTGCAGTCCCAACTACCCATGAGGCTGAGACAGGAGGAGTGCTTGAGCCCAGGTATTCAAGTCCAGCCTGGTCAACACAGCAATACTTTGTCTCTAAAACAACAACAAAAACCAACAAACAACAAAACCCCCAAAATTTTAGAGAAGACATAAGAGAAAACCTTCAGTATATAGGGATAGGCAATTTGACGTGAAATCATGATTCCCGAAAGGAAAAATGGAGAAATTAAGCCTTGACAAAACTTAAAACTTTCGCTCTATGAAAGACCCTGTTAAAAGAATGAAAATCTAGGCTGAAAAATGGGAGAAATATTTGAAAAAATCCCACAAGAACTAGTATGGAGAGTATATAAGGAACTCTCAAAACTCAATAGTAAAAAACCAAACAATCTACAGAGAAAGTGGGCAAAAGGCACGAAGAAACATTTCACCAAAGAGAATATATATGTCAAATAAACACATAAAAAGCAGTTTAACACCACTTAACTTTGAGTTTAGTCCATCAAGGAAGTGGAAATTAAAACCTCAATATCATTACACACCTATTAAAATGGCTAAAATAAAAAATGATAGCATCAAGTGCTGATGAGGATGTGGAGAAAACTGGATTCTTCACACACCACTAGTGAGAATATGGAATGGTGCAGCCACTCTGGAAAGCAGCTTGGTAGTTTAAACTTGCAGTACAACTGTGATACGACCTGGAAATTTAAATCTTCAGTTTTTGTCCCAGATTAATTAAAACATACGCTTACTCAAAAACCTGTGCATGATGGTTTGTAGCAGCGTAATTTACAATAGCAAAAAACTGGAATCAGCCCAAATGTCCTACAACTGACAA
Source organism: Sapajus apella (assembly GCF_009761245.1). Lineage (NCBI taxonomy): Eukaryota > Metazoa > Chordata > Mammalia > Primates > Cebidae > Sapajus > Sapajus apella. The sequence continues at coordinate 25,235,602 of NW_022436949.1, read as the reverse complement.
ATGGTAAAACAAATTGTGCTACGTCATACCATAGAATACTATTCAGCAACAGAAAAAAGCAGATGATTGAATTCAGCCACAACTTGGATGAATCTCCTAAATATCATGCTGAGTGAAAAAAAAAAAAAAGGTTACATATGAGCTATGAAAAGTCACAAAAGGTATAAATTCAACTTATATAATATTTTTGAAATGATAAAATAAGAGAAATGAAGAGCAGATGAATGGTAGTAGGGGTTATAAATTGGGGATATTGCTTAATGCTTATGTCAATATTATTCATAATAGCCATAGCCAGAAAACAACCAATTAACAGGATAGATAAGCAAACTGAGGTAAATCCATACAATAGAATACTACTTCTGATTCACAGCAACATAGATGGACCTGAAAAGTATTGTAAAGTGAAAGGATCCACCCATCTATTGATATAAAATGTAAACCAAATTCCATTTACATGAAATTCAAATGCAGACAAAACTAATCTACAGAGGAGTCCAGAGTGCATGTGAGGGTGAAGACAGAAAGGGACATGGGAAATTTCTGGAATTATGGAAATTATTTATATGTTACTAGGATAGTGGTTACACGGGTTTATACAGTTGTCATAACATTGAACTGAATGCTTAAAATCTGTACTGTTTATAGCACATTAACTACAAAGCTATTTTTAGAAATGTAAGTGATTGTGAGGTTAGATGGAGATAAATCACTCTATGATTTCACTTTAGCATTTCCAGGGTCATGGTAGGAGTCTGGGCAGAATTAGAATTGTTGCCTCGCTAAGCCTCTAAGTGGATTTGGATCACTCCATGTTCATCTCACAGCCCTTGAGTTATTCATCCATTCACTCAGTAAACTTTTCTTGAATCCCTACAATGGGTCAGGCACTATTACAGATACTTGGAATCTAGAGAGAGAACTTGTTCAGAACAGCACCCTACCTGTCCTGGCCCATGTCATCCTCCCAAGCCCAGAAAGGAAGGCTATGGAGGTCAAAAGAGCAGAAGTCGTGACCAGACAGACATGAGCTGCTCTATTCCTTTTTGTTGTGACTAACAAAAGGAATTAACGACACACGTTATTAACTATATTACCACCTTCTGTAACATAAACAATAACTAAGCACATTCACTAGTCCTGTGAATGGTTGGAAAACATAACAAAGACTCTGCACAGGCCTCCTGGACAGGAGGGGAATGCCAAAGATGCCAGGTCTTGATGTACAAAGACAGGATAAAATTTGCAAGACTTCTTTACCTTTCCTCCTCCCTGACTCTTTTGCTTACCTTTACTTTTCTTTTGATTTTTGCCTCTTTCTTTCTGAAACAAACTGGCTCTCATTTCCTGCCTTGTATTTTAAATATTTTAAATATCATAAAATAAGATCTTATTTAAGTTGTAAATATTCTTTTTTTGTTTTTCATGGTCATTAGGACTTTTTTTTTTTTTTATTGTACTTTACTTTCTGGGATACCTGTGCAGATCATGTTGTTGCATAGGTACATACATGGCAAGGTGGCTTGCTGCCTTCATCCTCCATCGCCTATATCTGGTATTTTTCCCCACGTTATTCCTCCCCACCCTCCCTATTCACTGCTGCCCTCCTCAACTGACCACAGTGTGTGATGCTCCCTTCCCTGTGTCCATGTGTTCTCATTGTTCAACATTCACCTATGAGAGAGAACATGCAGTGTTTGTTTTTCTGTTCTTGTGTCAGTTTGCTGGGAATGATGGTTTCCAGATTCATCCATGTCCTTATGAAAGACACAAATTCATCATTTTCTACGGCTGTGTAGTATTCCATGGTGTATATGTGCCACATTTTCTTTGTTCAGTCTGTCATTGATGGGCATTTGGGTTGGTTCCAGGTCTTTGCTAATGTAAACAGTGCCGCAATGAATATTCGTGTGCATGTGTCTTTATAATAGAACAATTTATAATCTTTTGGATACATACCCAGTAATGAGATTGCTGGGTTGAATGGTATTTCTATTTCTAGGTCCTTGAGGAATCGCCACACTGTCTTCCACAATGGCTGCATAAGGCTTTATTTCTTTAAAAGGAAGCACTGATATATGAACATATCTTCTTAATCAGTGAAGAGTATGGGGAGAGCCCCAACATGGAAAGAACATGTATGGGCCCCAAGATGAAATCAACAGTACAGGGAGGGCCCCACCATGAAAAGAAAAGATAAAATACAAATTTTGAAAAGCAAGACAAATCAGAAAGTTAGATGAGGACAAATGGTGACCTTTTGTGAAAGCTTAAAATGAGAAGCTAAAATGGGTAGAAGCCTTAATATCATTGTAAATAGTAAGTTATGAATTGGAGCTATAGTAAAGATGATACAGTCACATGGAAAAGACCAAGTTTTAAAAGCAGAGGTATTATTTAACAACAACAAAAACAGCTGCCAATGAAACAGATAAGCCTAATTATCAGGATTTTGAAGAGTAGTTGTGAAATCCGTCCATCAGATATACTAATAATTAAAGTTTCAGGAAATGAAATATGCTAGGACATTATTATAAGCAGTGATTTCTTAATATTTGGCTAATTCACATATTTGGGAGGTAAGCATTCCCAGAGAACATGTCTCAAAGTCTTAATGACTTGTTTGACGATTAGACAGTAACTGAATCGCGAACGAAATCAAGATTTTCCAGCTCTTAGCTTAGTGGCCTGATTCCAGACCAAAGAAGTACACCTTGTCTTTAAGAAATAGATCTTTGAATTTAAGAGTTTTCTAAATTATTTCACGGACCACTTATAACTAACAGCAGCTTAAAGAGCATTTCTTACTGTACTCACATCGAACTAGCATCTGTTCTAAACAGTATATGCTTAATCATTGTTGCTTATTTGTCATTTGACTCAAAAGAGATCATTTAATATTGAATTTTTAAAATAATTTTGTGCTCTTAGGAACCATGTCATGAATTCAAAAAGGATAAATCAGCATACTATTTTTCAAGGAAAAATATCAGAAGCTTATGTTTTAATATGCAAAATACATTAAAGCCATTCTCAGATCATAATATCAGTATTGATTTATGGATCAGTTGTTGTAGATAATCAGCCTAAGAGCTCAGAGACCACCAAATCATTCTTTAGGAGGCAAAATGTCTGTTTCTTTAGAATCCACTTATTCATGCCCAGCGGGAGACCATGCCCTAAATAGGGACACAATGTTTGCCTTAATAAACTCAATATTTCATATAAACCAAAGATGGGATTATTTAATTTAACAGGAAACAAATATTACAAGAATACAGGAAAGTCGCTCTTCCATACTGAGAGCATTGCCACTCATATTACCGAACTGAATTCTTGTCCACAGAAGACAGTACCAGTCTGAAATAGCAGTGGCAAAACTTTGAAACTGATATACCATGGAAGATGCCACTGTATTGGAAGTCTTGCCCAAGTTAATTTCATCTGTACCTGAGGGTTCTTATTTTTCACTCTTGTCCATAAACACAACTATTAAGAATTATCATCCAGAAGTTGGTTACTAGCATTTGTGAGAAATCCACATAAAATCAACAAAATATATAAACCCATCCAAGTTGTTGATGTGGGTAATTTAGGAAGAAAGGAAGGAATTGTAATAAATAATACCAGGTTATGACCAGTATAGATGTGAGTTCGTTTGTTGCTATACCATTTTGCCTTGAGTGAACAATCTATTTTTTCTTCATGATGTTCTGTTTTCAAAGTTCAAATTTTCATATTTTGTGTAGTTGTAACGTGAATCAAAAAATGTGGCTCCACAGAGACTGCTAGAAATAGCAACTGCTATTTTACATCTATGATTTCAGGGAAATGGCCATACTTCAGCTTTGTTAGTAAATTAGTATAAAGATTCTACAAGCCAGAAGAGAGTCATCGTGGAAAAATAACAATGCCAGGCAGAGGAGGGTGCTGGTAATACACACAAATATGGTGTTTAAAATATCCTTTCCAAAAAAGTGTTCCTGGATTAACTGCAACTCAGATTGACTCCTATAGCACCTCATCTGCACTTATACACTGGTCTGTAAAGCTGTAATAATGGCTAAATGTTGAAACATAGGCTTTATTTCTTTCTAATGGCCAAAGTAAGGTTTTGACATGAAAGAGAACTGAGTCTGAATCCTGGTTTGGACCCTAATAAGTTGATGGATATCGAAAGACTGACTTTTTTGGAGGTTCCGTTTTCCCTTTTGTAAACAGGATAATAATATTAATACTTGGTTTAGAGGCTTATTTTATGAGCTATTTCAGATAACATAAAAATAACTTAACAATTGGTAGAGGATAGATACTACGTAGATAAACATAGAAAGTTGCCTTTCTTCTTCCTTCAGGCTAAGGATCAAGAATTCTAAAATGTTTATGATTCCTCCACAACCTAAAGAATCCTACATACAGTGTACACTTGATAACTGAGCAATCACATCGGAATATTTCAGTAAGACTATGAATATGCAAGTTTAATTACTACAAGTCAACTGGACTTCTACAACATAATTACAACCACAGACCCACAAAAAAGATTAATGATCAACTTAAGGGGCAGCAGATATTTAAGGCTTATGTTGAAATAAATTTTTAAGACTCTAGGAAAAAAAAATCTTTGAATTGGTTATGTAAGATCAAGAGCTCACCCTCCTTTCTTAATATTTAATTTAAATAATGGCCAAACATACAAGCACACAGTTGACTAACAATAGAATTCAATATTGATTTTTTTGTCCAAAACACATAAAAAGCAAATCTTATAGAAAGCTTTATGATGTTAATAGTTTGCCTAATCACATCATTTGAAATACAACACTTTTCTGTATTTTAAAATAAGTAAAGGAAATCAATATGCTTTCCCTGCACTATCTGTATGTTGTCACCACTCATAATATTCTAACTGTAATTTCAAATCAAGACAACATCAAAGTGCTGCGTATATTGCCTTCATTTGGACACGCCATGAGATTATTGTTACAATATCAACTACATTTACATACATTAGTCACTGTGCATGCTAAATAGTTGTTTTCCTAAACTTAAATATCTCAGGTGGCTTCCTTTTTTATTCCCCAATCCCCTAAGGACATGTTTCTACATTAAAAATTACCTACATCCAGGCAATTATTTGCAAATTTTTGAATCAACAATGCCTTTGCTTATTTGTGATATTGTCTCTATTTTTCTGTCTGTTTTCAAGCTACAAGGCTACCATGAAACCTGATTTCTTTACAAGTTTATTTTCTCCTGCTGTTTCTCTCTCATCTCAAGTCAGCATCCCCTATTGCAAAGGGCATGTGTTAATGATCCAAGTCACAAGTGAGTATATAAAAGAAAAAATGAAAAGGCTATAATCACATTAATGAAATGAACAAGAGAGGTTTTAGGAGGAAAGTCCACAAGGCTTTGAGTAGCAGCCCTGTTATCATTAGCACTACCTCAACTACCAACTAACCTGTGCCAGTCTTCTACCCACAGCCTAGTTGATCCAGGACCCACACTTGTAAATGCTTGCATTAAATACCACCAAAACATATATGCAGAAATTGTTGTTCATTAAATACACAGTGCTATTTTAAACCACACCTCTGACTGCAGGTGAGTGTTTGCCTGAAGGTGGGTCATTGAGAGTCAATGCAAATGAGGGCAGCTTCTCAGCAGTTAAAAAAAAAATTGACTTAGGGAACTTTGTGGGCATAGGTCTTTCTCAAAGCAGCTCCACTGATGCTCTTTAAGATGTAGGCCCATCATCCAGGAACTGAGCCAAGGCCTCCAGACTGATTACTGAGAGTGAAAGCTCTCCCAGTAGACCACTCACAGGGTGACTTCCACTGACTCTGGGCTGCCATCACTTTATAAAAATAACAAGGATTACAATGAGAGACACTGGATATATTCTACAAGATGGTAATTACATCGCATCACTCTTCTACCTCGATTAACATTCATTAGAAAGTGCCAAACACAGATCGCATTAGATCTTACCCAGTCTTAAAAGCACTTTAAAGTCATGGAGAATATAAGGCAAAATAACTGAGTTTCTGGGGAACCTAGGTCTTGACTTCCATAGATACCTTGTTCTCATCTCGCTGGTTTCCAGCTGAGATAGAGAAATTGCTTCTATTCACAAACTCCAATTTGAAATTGGAGGATTGTTTTTTTTTTAAAGGTGTTGGAGTCAGGATTCAAACTCCTATTTTCAGGACCCAGATTTTTGTTTTTGCCCACTTTGTCATAATGGCTTTCAAGAAAGAGAGCAAACCCCTTCGTCTGACAAAAGATTGGATAATATCCTGATCTCTCCTCTTCTTTACTCCTTATTCAGCAAAGCAGATTCTATAATTTCCAGAATTCCAAGGAGTCATCTCTCCAGGTACCAGTGATGCTTTTTGAGATAATCAAATGGCTTACCTGCTCCCATACTTCTAATTTTTCTATTTCGTTTAAGCATCATTCTCAGCAAACTGACACAAAACAGAAAACCAAACACCAAATGTTCTCACTCATAAGTGGGTGCTGAACAATGAGAACACATGAACACAGGGAGGGGAACATCAAACACCAGAGCCTATCAGTGGGTGGGGATCTAGGGGAGAGATAGCAGGAGGGTAGGGGGCTGGGGAGGGATAATTTTAAGAGAAATACCTAATGTAGATGATGAGGTGATGGATGCAGCAAACTACCATGGCACATGTTTACCTGTGTAACAAACCTGCATGTTCTACACCTCAGAACTTAAAATATAATAAAAGAAAAGAGTCTTCAATTCCAAGTGGATTGGAATCAGAGATTTAGTTGGCCACAGGATTTCTAACAATTGATTTCAGCGGTTCCCAGGTAGACTGCAGTGGTGGGAGGTATTTGGGCCCTGAAAAGCAAAAGACTGGAGCAGTTGTCCTGAAGGATTCCTAATCCAAGGGAAAAAGAGTGAAAAACAGGAGTATCTCGTTCTCAGGAGTTTTGCCACATGGTGGCAATAGTAGAAGCCTCTGACAATTGGGAGACTTACTTTTCTGGAGCTTCTTGTGAATACAGAGCTTTCACCAACTAAAGTCTGGATTGATTTTTGTGGTCCAGATATACTGCTGAAGAGTACACAAATACCAAAGAGGGACTCTTAATAGGTCCCTTTTTTTGGCTGCTGACAAAAAGAATCCTAAGACATGATTACCTAGAAAACTAAACTAAATGGTTTAATGTTCCATCCTAGTGTCTAGGTGCTGAGAGTAATTCAGTCAAAAATTAATAGTATTCCCATTGAAATCAGGAATGAACCATTGCTGATAAAATCATGTTGTGACACAGAAATAGAAAAAAAAAAACGCTCTCATTGTGTGAAAAGTTAGTAGCCAATGATAAAGATCATTCCAAATGTTAAGAAACCTGATAATTAAAGATAGAAATGAGATGTATATGTTTACTATCATTGCTATTTTTAACAAGGTTCTGGAAAGCTTAGCCAATGCAAAAAGAAAAATAAGAAACAAGATGTGTACATGTTGCAAAGGAAAGGAACAGGAAGAGAAAAAACTGTCCTCATTTGAAGATGGTAAGATGATCAGTAAAATCATTTTAAATCCATAGAAAAACTATTGAAACTATTTAAAATTTTAGCAAATAAATATTTGGCTAAATGAAAATTTTAAATATGTGTATGCTACAAATTGCAAAATTAAATAAATTAGAGGAAAACATAAATAAGGACAGAAAAGGTATGAAAAGGCTTAATATACAAAAAAATTTTTTTGCAACTCAATAACAAACAAAAGCATTTTGATAGCATGGACAAAGTAAATAAACATAAAGATACAATAGGGTATATAGAAATCTTCCAAATAGAAATAAAACTGTAAATTTTAAAATATGAGACAGCAATATCAATTTGACAAAAATATTTTAAAAGGTAGTAACATTTGCCAAAACCTACCAAATGCACAACAGCAAAAGCGAGCCCTAACATAAACTATGGATTTTGGGTGATAATGACTTCTCCAGGTAGGTTTATTGATGGTAACAAATGTACACTGAGGTGTAGGAAGTCAATAGTGGCAGAGGTTATACATGTGTGGGACAGGGGCAGATGGGTACTTACTGCTCAGTTTTGCTGTGAACCTAAAGCTGCTCTAAAAAATAAAATTTATTAATGAAGAATGACAAAAACACTCTTGGAATTGATATTCAAAAGTTATTTGGTATCAATAACTTTAAATATATTGATATGCTAGGAGCTCATAATTTTATTTCTAGTAATAAATCTTAAGTGATTTGTTTAAAACATAGTAAAAATTATGTGTGGAGACGCTTAGTACAACTTTATAATGATGAAAAGCAAATAACAAGCAAAACCTAATTGTCAATGAGCATTTCACACTAAAGACAGCACAAAACTGCAGAAGCAAAAGCATACCTGGAATATTTTAATGATTTTGTTTTTAAAACTCTCAAGATAGAACATCACATAAACAAAAGGAAGATGTATGTTGTACACGTATGTGGTTTTAATCCTAATTCTATAAAAATATAATTACATAAATATTCCTTAAAAACTGCAAGGATATATTAGCAATATTGTCATTGGGTGGTGAGATTTCAGATAAGTTTTAGTTAATTTTTAATATTTTTTATATTTGCTGATATTCTACAATAAGCACATATCATATGTATAATTTAAATGCAAAAGAAATATTTAAAAACTATTGCTCCAGGCTAGCTCAATATTCAAAAATCGATATAATTATCATTTTAAGTCTTTTAAAAATGCACATGCTTATATAAATTCATACAGAAAAATATTTAACAAAATTCAACATCTTCTCATGATAAAAAGTCCCATCAAACTATGAATAGAAGGGAACTACCTTAACCTGATCAAAGGCATTTACAAAAACACTACAGCTAACATCATACTTCATGGTGAAATAACGCCTTCTCCCTAAATTCAGGAAGAAGGCGATTTAAGACTTCTACCATATTTGTTAGGAAGAGACAGTGACCTTGCTACTCAAAGTGGATAACAAGGTAAGTGCAAAGGTGTAAATGTACAGAGAGAAAACTAATATTCTCAAAACTATTGATGGAGAAAAAGCAAAAACAAGAACTTAGGCCTACTGAGTACCAGACTATCATACACTGTTTGACTTTACCAGGCCCTTATCATAAAAATCATACTTGCCTCCACCCCTAAGCCATCTCCTGAACTGCTGAATTATGTATTTCTTGACAATATTGCAGTCATAGATAATTAGTGTTAGTCTATGTGTCTATAGACATACTACCGCTATCATTTCTAAAGGCCAAATTGAGACACAGGTGGGATCTCTCCCTCTCCAATATACCATATTTATCTGCTGAAACTTTAAAAAAGAAAGTTCCTTATTTAAATCTTGCAGACAGTTATGAAAAAGAAATGAAAAGAAAGTTTCATCAGGGTGAAAAATGCAAGGTGACAAATAGAAAAGACCTGTCCTAGAACTCAACTGCAGCTCCAAATAGCAATGAGAGGATCAGAAAAATGAATTACATCGTTCATATTGGTCAACAGCAAAGATTTAATGAGACCAAGGAGTCAGAACAAGACTTCTTACTCTTAATTCCAATATTTTAGAAACCTTAGAGTCATCATGTGCTCTTTATGTCTGATTTATTACCTCCCTGCTGCTATTTTTGCCTATGTCCCCTTTTTGTCCTTAATGAGGATGTAGGACATTTGGTCACAGTCATCTTTGCAGAAAGTTCACATGCCCTTATTCAATCATCCCTCACCTTTTTTTCTCATCAGCTTTGCTAAATTTTGTCTTATGAACTAACCATTTTTCTTGTTGCCTTTCACTCAAACAGAATATCAAATCAATTTCTTTCTCTTCACATTTTCCTTAAATCCCTTTCATCCCTTGTTGAGAATTTCTTCTGGACTTCTGAAAATGGTGTTTAAGAGAGAGTTATATAGCTCCCATCTGCCACTCTAACCTAGTATCAGGTACCCTAGCAGGCTATCCCCCAGTGTTTTTACAGCTGAGGGATGGCCTCCTGGGGTACCTGATACTAGATCCCCACCAATGCCAATAGGTGTCAGGGCTCACCATCACCACTCAGCACTGCTGTGTGGCCCAACACCAATCTTAGACCCATGCCCTTCAGAGACCATCCCCAGTAGAAGGAAAAAAGTAAAGGTACTTTAGTGAATTTTTATAAAACTTATTTATTTCCACAGAAACAAGTTGTTTTGTATTCTAAAATTGTATCTTTTCTTACTCCTTCTGTCTTTGAGATGTCCTTTCTTTTGTTTAGATAGTATATTAAAATTGCCTTCTTTGAAATGGTCTATCTTCGCACAGCTAAAACACTGCCAGCTCTCAGTCAGTCCCTTTATCTTTGCTGTCATTTCTTTTTTACTGCTCTCAGTCTGGGTGTAGAGGTTAAGAGTATACATCTTGGCGTCAGAGGACAGGGCTGGATTCAAATTCCTGTTCCTCCACTCTTTATTGGTAAAGTAACCACATACAAGTTGCTAAGCCATTCTAAGCTTTTGTTTATTCATTTTACAATGGAGATAACAGTACCCATATTGTGAAGTTGTCAAATAATATATGGAAAGTGCATAACATAGTATCTGACACAGAGTGATGAATCAATAGATAATTGTGATTATTATTACATTGCTTTGAGTGTTATTTGGTCAAACGTTTAAAAATAAGCTCCCATCTGTTATCAAGTTTCCACTTCCCTTTTGAGTGAAAGGTCAACATCTAGACAACTTCAAGATCTTATCTTTGATTGCAACTCAGCCCTACAGGATGGGAATTCATGATTGAAGCAGAGCCAGTGTATTAGTCATGTTTTTCTCTTTGTTTTCTTTTCTTTTCCTATTTTTTTTTTTTTTTGTATTTCATGATGCTTTGAAATATTGGGAGCCTTGGAGAGCAGGGAAGAGACTGCCCTTCCCAGAGTTAGCAAATTCCTGGAGATAGCAGATGCAGGAGTCAGAGATCACTTCTAACCCTCCTTTTAGCTCTTGGTGGGCTCCTCAGCTGGATCTAGAAACCAAATTGACCCCAGGCAGATTAACAAGAGAAAAGTATGTATAGATTTAGTTAGGTGTGCATGTATGTGGGGATCTTCATAAGGGAGTGAAGTCTGAAGAAGTGTTTAAAGCTACTTCTCAAATTTATCACTTTTTGGGCAAAAACACCATCTTTGTTAACTCTAACACACCAAGTCAGTGTTTCCTTCACTCTTAATCACTCCTGGGCCAGGTACTGGATGGCTATAGCTCAGAGCCAACCAATATTATTCAAACTAGGATCCTAAGGTATTTACTCTCCCCTGCTTTGCCTTTCCGGCAGAAACCATAATAAAAGCTTTGGACCATGCTTTCTCTCCCTTCTTCTGCCTCCTGACTGACCCAGGTGCTCCCCCACATAATCCTGTGTGCTGCATCTCCTGGTTCTAGGGAACTGTTAGTAAAAATAGAAACTTCTTTCTTCATGACAGTCCTCTTCTGATTTGTTGGTCTTACTATACCTGATTAAAACAAATACCAGGTATACTTTAATACCAGTCAGCAAGTCAAACCTGTCTCAGATTAATTTTTTTTAACTGAATACTCCCTTAAATTTGCACCAACCAACATATCACTATCAGAGTGCAAACGTATTCATTAATGATAAACCCTCCCCACTTTCCCTCCAAATCCACTTGGTAGTAGATGTGAAAATCCAGAATGGCTGAAGAATTGATTTGCCTTCCAAGGATAACTTCCAGTATTGAATACTGTCCTCATGAAAAGTTGGGCCAGATTTAGATCCTTCAAACCCTGACTCAGAATTGCAGTGACAAGCATTGACCAGAGAATTTTTGAAAACCAGCCACAATAAAGCAAAAATTATGTTTGACTCATTTTCTGGGAAGAAACTTACTTCTTGTTAATTTCTTTTTTGTGTTTTAATGATGTTAAAGATTCTTTCAGTTCTTATATTATATAATTCTATAACTATTACCATCATTTTATTTTTTCACCACTTTTGATATAGTTTGCTGAGATACTATTAGGAGGTATGAATTGTTATTGATAACAGATAAGACTGAGGAAAATATGTGTATTGTTAGATACTAAAAATAACCTTGTGAAGTTCAAAAGCTAAGAATTTTTGTTTCTTCCTTTCCCATTGACTCCCCTACAAAAAGTCTTCTTGGCCAAAATAAAAGTTCCCTGCAATCATCAAAGAAATTGCTTACTCTCCAGAGATTCTTATCCCCCAACCCTCCATAGGCATTGAGGATGATAAAAACGAAGCACAGAATTTTAGAGCCTCTGAATTCCTCACTTTCTTGATTCATTCTGGACGTTGAACAGAACAACCTGCTGGGAGACCCCAATAAAAAGACTGCCTTTACAAACACTTTGCCTTTCCCTTCATTTATAATTGAGGTTGAGCTTGTCAATAAAGCTTCCCAAAGGCCATTCACCACAATACTCTTAGACAAGTATTTACATTCTTTCCTCCTCCCCTATCAAAAGCAAGACTATTTTTGTTATCTTAAAAAAAGTGAATAGTAGTAGCAGGCAATTGAAAGCAGACTTTAGCTTTTCTATCCTGGTATGATATTAAAAGATACCCTCTGTAACAAAAATACATCGTGGACAATGAGAAGTTGTTCCACTTTTTTCTCCCACTGTAGTTTCTTGTGATGTGGTCTAAAGGAATTTCAAAAATGGGGTCCTGAAGTCCTTTTCCTCCTTGCTCTTCCTGCTGCGACTATTGTGTTGGGCATTCCTTGTCTTTCTTTTCTTTCCTTTTTTCCCTTTTTTTTTTTTTGGTAACAAATGAAATAAATTACTGGACTTAGATCCATTTTTTCTTCTCAAAATTCATTGGTCTTATTGAGTTTTCATTCTCCGGTTCACATTTATGAAAATGATCCTCTGTAGACTACTCAAAATTGGAAAGTAAAACAATAATACTAACCAGCTTGTTCCTTGTTTTCATCTGGTCAGTCATAATTGCCCATGCTGCATGTACCATCACCAAGTGCTGAAAGTGGTTCTTTCCTCTGTTTGTAATGTTTATTTTACCTCAAAATGTATGCAAATAAAGATTAATCATACCTAGACTATGTAGATCATTTTTTAATTAACAGAGTTCACCAGGCTTACAGAATATGATGTTTAAATAGGACAGCAAAATGGCTAATCCATCATAAAATGTATAAGTTTCTTACCCCAAACTTTCAACTTAAGATGCTTTTATTCATTTGAACAATTCAGCCTTGCAGTAAAAGACAAGAAGGCAACCAATGTGAGCTAAAGCCCCATATTTGCATTAGCATCAGTCAAATAGAAGAAAACAACATAACCTATTTTTAATTACATTCAAGGTGTTTGTCCTATTAATCTGAAAATTATGCAAAAATGAATTCCACTGGTGAAATATTACTTTCTAGTATATTAGAAAAAGAAGTAAAATCATCCTGAATACAAAGCAATGTGTGGTTAGCTCTTCTTACAAACTCTTGCATAGTGGTTTCCCAGGAAACCAAAACTCTGCAGATGTACAAACTAAAATGCAGATGTGGGCATTTCACAAAACTAAATCCAGTTTTCATTCCTAATGAGACCAATTCATTTTCAGACATTTATGCAGAAAACCGTGTCCCTCCAAATTGAGATTAAAATCTGATCTCCTAAGCATGAACACTGATGATGTTTGAAGATTAACATTTATTCAATCAAATATGATTTGTGAAGCCATATATTACAGGATCTCCATAGACTGGCAACTAGTGAACCACCAGGTAACCTTGTTCTTTGGTACCTCTCCAGGGGCCCTGCTGAATCATCGCCTTATAGGTTGTGTGCCAATTCTGGAGCAAACACAAACGTGTATTTCCTCTCCAAATGCCCCTCTTCTGCCAGGAAACTAACAGATGCACCAACAAATGTTGCAAGTCTGCCTATTAAACATGGAGCTCATTGAATTTCTATTGCATTTCTCCAGCACAAGTGCATTTGGAGCAAAGAAAGAAATTAAAATGAAGTCAGGTGTCATTCAAGAAAATTACAGTCCCACCGAGGATAGTTTTGAGTTGCAGTTTTGAGTTGCCATGCTGCGCCTTTCACAGCTGCCTACAGTTCTCGTCATTAATAATCAGTAAATAAGATCTGCAGGTGGGCCTGGAAGGCACCCTGAGCCAAGAAGACGGCAGTTAGGGCTTCTGTCTCTAAGATGGGTGGCCAGGCTCATTTGCACAACCCAGCTTATGTTTCCACACAAAAGTGCAACCTTACTTAGCATAGCTTCAGGGAAGCTGCCACAATATAGGGAATGCTAATTACTGTAACCAACTGGCAACGATGCATCCAAAATTAAATGGCCTGTGACTGAGCAGATGAACAATTTTTATGGCTCAAAGATCAGGGAACAGGGATAGTTTGTTAAATTAACTGACAGCCTCTCTGGTCTAAGTAGGTGAGTTGAAGTCATTTGAAAGCTGTGTTTGCGTGCAGCTACATACCAGAGACTCTCCTGCATAAGTACGGATCCCCCTGCAGTTTTATGTGGGAGTACGGCTGCATTTAGTACATAAAATTCACAAAGTTCCCCAGTTCAGTTCATAAATGACCAGGAGAAGCTATTCTAAATCCCTGTGGGACTGATTTTTCACATACAAAGATTCGATCTTTTTAAATTCATCTGAATCTAACTCTTAGAGTTGTATAGAGAGGTTTTTAGTAAACCTACAGAACCCTGCATGAACAAAAGCTTTTAACTTGTAATTTCCAACATTGATCACACTTAGAAACCAAGCCATTTCACTAGCGTTTCAGAAGTTGCTGTTATTATGTGTTCATTCCCAATTGTTAATGCATATCTAAAAGTCTTCCTGAAAAGCAAATAATGTAGAGATGAGAGCATGTCCTCTAACATTTCCAAATCATTGCTTCTAGCAAACAATGCTTTTTCACTTCACAGTTTAAGCCAACATTTCTTAATTTCAGCACTATTGATATTTCGAACCGTATAATTATTTGTTGCAGGGGAGTGGAGCCTGTCCTGTGCACGGTAAGATATTTAGCAGGACCCCTGACCTCTACTCACCAGATGCCAGTAGCAACTCCCACCCCCACCCAGTTGTGACAACAAAAAATATCTGCAAGCACTGCCAAATGAACCCTGGCAAACTAAAGCACTCCTGGTTGAGAACTGCATTTATTGAATGCCTGTGATAATATACAAGACTCTGTGCAAGATAGGGGATAAGTGAGGCTTATACTGAGAAATAGCAGTCAGACCATGTCACAGAGTTAACCTGGAGGTGTGTGTAGTTTAATAAGGGAGACAGATATGTGAACAGAACATTTCAGCACTCTATAATAAGTGCTAAAATACAAGTGTGTAAAGGATGCTCTGGAAATATAGAGGAGTGACGACAACTCCTAAGGGTTCTGGTAGGATTTCCTAGAAGAGATAACTCTGAACTGGGGCTTGAAGAATGAGTTAAAGCTGCCCAAGTAAAGAAAGATGGAAAGAGCATTCCAAGTAGAAGGAACTGCAAAGATATAGAGGTAGGAAATAATAAGATATATGTGAGGTACTATGTCTGGTTCTAAGCAGCTCTATTGATATTACAGATTTTAAAAGCATATAAAAAAAAAAGGAGAAAATGCTATGAGGTTGGAGCAGAAGTATATCACGATTTTCGATGTTACAGAAAATTTCTTCCTAATCATTGTCAACAAATATTAATTTACTGTCAACTACGAATACAAAGACACATGAGGCACCTTGCCATCTAGATGTTCACCAACTGGTGAGACATTTTGGAAGTGCAAGTATGACTCAGATATTGATTGAAGCTGTACATTAGAATATAACTATGTGTATTACTCCAGCCACTAGAATCTTTTCTTTATGTATTGAATTTCATGATGAAACATCAAAATTGCCAGACTGCTATTATAGACTTACAGGAGAATATGAAAAAGTTGAAGACATGCAGCCTACAAAAAAAAAAAGGAAAAAAAGAAAAAACCTTATACTTTAATTGGATAGATAATATTCATTAAGAACATAATACATCATACAAATAACGAAAATGCTAAAGAAGAGTTATAGACTCAGAGTACCAGAACAGACTGAAATAATAAGAGACTTTCATACCAGGAAAGGACTTGAGAAGGATGTGGAATTTGTTCTGATCTTGAAACATAGGTCATATTAAAATAGTAGAAATGAGGAAAACATTTTAGACAATGGAACAAATGATAATTACAATGAAACAGCTGTTAGATTGTGCCTGGCATTGCAAAGACAGTGAGAAGACATACTTGTGCAAAGCAATGAGTCCCTGCAGGAAGGAAGCAGAAAGAAAGGGTTGAAAGTAGACAGTAGCAAGATACAGAGAATCTTCAAGCTAGAGGATGGGGTTTGTGGGTGGGGTTCAGTTAAACAATGCTTGGTATTTAAAATATATTTTTGAAAGGAAAACAGAATGTTGATAAGAATTAGGGGGAGATACATGGAAAATGGTAAGGGGGTGGGAAAGGACAGTGTATATCCAATATGGCTAGAAAGTTTTATTGGCTTTGAATGGTCTTACATGACGGATGAAAGGCATGTCTTACTTGCCTTCAGTTTTTTTGCGTTTCATGATAAATACCATGATATGGTTTGGCTATGTCCTCACCCAAATCTCAACTTGAATTGTATCTCCCAGAATTCCCATGTGTTGTGGGAGAGCCCAGGGAGAGGCAATTGAATCATGAGGGCCAGACTTTCCCGTGCTATTCTCTTGATACCAAACAAGTCTCATGAGATCTGATGGGTTTATCAGGGGTTTCCATTTTTGTTTCTTCCTCATTTTCTCTTGCCATTGCCATGTAAGAAGTGCCTTTCACATCCCACTGTGATTCTGAGGCCTCCCCAGCCCTGTGGAACTCTAAGTCCAATTAAATCTCTTTTTCTTCCCAGTCTCGGGTATGTCTTTATTAGCAGCATGAAAATGGACTAGTACATAACATTTCTTAGTATTGTAATAACATGGTGTTTACCATAACTAATTACAGGAAAGTTTTTATCTTGTTAGAAAATAATTTAAAAGCCATTCTTTCACATGTATTATGTCTCTGCAACCATGAGCCAAACTTCTAGGAAATGACTTCTGCCATTCTCCTTCACTCCTCTGACTTCAATAAAATGACACTCACTTTTCTCTGCAGAATAGGCAGTAAATAATACCTCCCAACCACAGATGCCTCTGCCCCATGCCCCTTAGGGACTCTGTTGCCTGCAGCCAATAGACTTAGGTGCATTCCTGCCTAAAGCAGGTAATAATCTGACCCAGCTAGTTAGCATCTTGCAAGTTAGCTCCTTCTCTCCCAGAGGCAGAAGTGGGAATCTCTTTCTGTTTTTCTTACACTTTCTTTAGAATCATGTAATTTTTATTGTAAAAGGCATGAGACAGAACACAGACTTTGCATGCCAATGATCCTGTTGCCCTGGAACAGAGGCCAGTATCCACATTATATAACTAAACACACATACAAGAAAATACATTTCTGTCCACGATTCTCAAATTTGAGTGTACATAAGAATCACATGGAGACCAGCAGCCTGGAAATTCTGATTCTGTAAGTGGGGGGTTGGAGTCTAATATCTCTTTTTACTCATTTTTATGATTCTAATGTAGAAACATATTTTTAGAAACAGTTTTAAAAGAAACACAAACTGTTATTTAAAGGATATTTTAGACATCTTTCTGGAAATTAAAGCTTACCTCGACTTTCTCTCTAAATAATGATTGGTCAAAAAGAAAACTTATTCCTTTAACTTGAAGCTTTTATGTTATGAGGCAAATAGGCCAGCAGTATTCAATACTTTAAAATCGCTAGAGGATTTTTTTAAAGAAATCTACCACAAAGTCACACAACTCAGATTCAAATCTTCCCTGGCTTGCTCCATAACTCACATTTTGCATCCTTTGCAGAATGTAAGTTACAGAGACAATTTCTGGTCAAATAATCTCCTTCCATTCAATAGAAGAGAAGCTCTCTCCAAATTCAGGCCGGGTGCTGTGGCTCACACCTGTAATCCCAGCACTTTGGGAGGCCAAGGCGGGTGGATCACTTGAGGTCAGCAGTCTAAAGACCAGCCTGGCCAATGTGGTGAAACCTCATTTCCACTAAACATACAAACATACACACACACACACAGAGCTGGGTGTTGTGGTGGCACATGCCTGCAATCCCAGCTACTCTGGAAGGTGAAACAGGAGAATTGTTTGAACTCAAGAAGTGGAGGTTGCAGTGAGCCAAGTTTATGCCACTGTACTTCACCCTGGGCAATACAATGAGACTCCATCTCAAAAAAAAAAAAAAAAAAAAAAAAAGAATCCTTTGGAGTGGGTTGAGTGCCAGTCTGGGGTGAACTTAAGGCTTGATGATTGCTGCCATAAAGCGACATCTTACCTGACGTTCCTTCACTCTATGCTTTATTCCTTCCTGCAGAAATCAGGGAATCAAAAACATATAGAAAGGGGGAATGCCAGAAGTAAACTAGGGCACAGTTTGACGTGGTCCTGCTCACACATCAGCCAAGGTAGGGTACAAGAATCTGCCTCACTTCTAGACTTGAAGGAGTCAAAGAGAGAGGGAAGGAGAAAGAAACAACTTCATCAAAATTAAATACTTTTCCTCTACAAAGCAGATGGTTAAGAAAATAAAAAGACAAGCCACAAACTGGGAAAAAATATTTGCAAAACACATCTCTGATAAAGGACATGTATCTAGAGTACATAAAAAACTCTTACAAGTAAAAATGAAGACAAACATCTAATTTTAAAATGGGTAAATGATTTGAGCAGTCAATTCATCAAAGAAGACATATGAATGGGTAATAAACACATAAAAAGATCGTTTCAGGAAATGCAAATTAATAGGATAGTAGATGTCACTACACACCTATTACAATGGCTAAAATTATAAAAGCCTGACTGTACCACTTGTTGGTGAGGATGTGGAGCAACTGGAATTCTCATACATTGTTGGTGAAAATGTAAAAAGATAAACCAATTTGAACAACACTTTGGCAGTTTTTAAAAACACAAACACACTCATAAAGTCTGTCAATTATAGGAGGGTTGCTGTATACCTACCAATAGGATATGAAATCTAAGAAATTCAGCCCGGTGTGATGGCTCACACTTGTAATCCCAGCACTTTGGGAAGCCAAGGTGGGCAGACCACGAGGTCAGGAGTTCAAGACCAACCTGACCAACATGGTAAAACCCCATCTCTAACTAAAAATACAAAAATTAGCCAGACGTTGCGCTGCGAGCCTGTAATCCCAGCTACTCAGGAGGTGGAGGCAGGAGAATAGCTTGAACCTGGGAGGCGGAGGTTGCAGTGGGCCGAGATGGTGCCACTGCACTTCAGACTGGGCAGCAGAGTGAAACTCAAAAAAAAAAAAAAAAAAAAAAATCCAAGACATTCAAAATGGAGCTTCCTAATCTCCTTTTGAGAACAAGGAAGATAACCTGCTGATATTTTCCCCTTGCTGTAAAAAGAATTGCAATAAACTAACTAGCAGAAACAGGCCTACTTTCTTATGTCTCCCTCACACCTGGCCTGCAAAGCCTGATGCCCCAGTACTTAGCCTTGCAGACTTCAACATGGCCTCTCCAGGTACTGAGCATGCCTGTCCTTAATAGCAGCATGCCAGTGGGTACTGTCAGTTGTAGCTGTTTCCCAAATGTTTGCAGCAGAGCTATATTGCTTCAGGCTGAGCTTCTGTGCTTTGTCCAGCCACCTGGTCTGATTTCTTCCAACTACTGTCTGTAAATCTAATGAATATTGTTTAAGTTGAAATGCTATTGAGAGTATCACAAAGTCTGCTATTCTCCTTAGCGTTAAGCCATATTTTAGTGAACTCCAGAGTAGTGACAGGTATTCCTTTTTGCCTAAACTTGCCCTCAGATTAGGTCACACAGCCCAGAAGGTGTGTCTGGCCTCTATCTCTGCATCCTTGGTTGATTCTAGTTCTTTCTGAACATGCAGGAGCACAGCGGGCGCTCCTGTTTAGTCACTTTGCTATTCAAAGGAAATGACTATAGCCCTGATGGAAATGAGTGGTATAATCTCACTCGTCTTCATCCTCATCCTCATCCACCAAAACCTCCTCTCACTGAATCTGACCATTCTTCTAAGCCTAGACCATGTTATTTCAATATTCAATATTCTACCCTATATTAATCTCTCTTATTCCCTGCTTATCAACACTCTTACTTCTTAGTACATTCAATTAACTTTATTACGTGCATCACATAGAATTTGCCTTTTTATTCCGCAATCCAATTCATTTTATACAGCGTTGATAGGTTTACTTTTCAGATGCATATTCTCCCTTGCTCAGAAATTTCTATTAGCTCTCAAGAGTTATAAAGCAAAGTTCAAAATCCTGGGAACCTTCAAAAGTGGCCTCAGCCTATGTCATTGGAGTCTTTACTTCAGTCCTTTCCTCAGTTTATGGTTCAACTAAGCTAAACCACAGACTGTTTCTAAAAGTTTTGCTGTCTCCATAACTTAGCTTATGCTATCCCTTCCACCTAGAATACCCTTCTTTCTACTGCATACATCTCTATATGACCAGCTAAAAAGGTGTTTTGAATGAAGTCTACCTTTTATCCACGCTTAAAATAATCCTTCCCACTTACCAATTCTTATTGTCACATATTTGAATCTCTCTTGACTTTTATCAACTTACTTCCTTTTAGGATTTATTAGAGTATGTGTTTTCTCCCACTGCTTGGCACAAATGCCATAGAGTAGGTAGGATCCACATTTGATTTATCTTTGTTCATACTGTCTTGAGCATAGTAAAAGTAATAAAGAATTCTTTTCAAGATAATCTCAATCTTGTCTTCCAAACAGAGACAGCTAGGCCAGAATTTGTGAAAGGAGAGGAATTTGAGCTTTTGCCCTAATGTTTATTAGTTCCGCAACCCAGGGCAAGCCATTTAACCTCCAGTTTTACATTTAAATGTAAAACTGGAATAAGAGCATCTTTCCAATCCACTTGCTAGGTCATTATAATGTCAAATAATGTGTTGAAAGTGCTTTGAAAACTCCAAAGTCTCACATGAGGCTTATGTTCCCCAGACTCAGCATCTGGCACACGCTTTGGGAATACACACATTTTTATACATTGCAACTAAAAGTATTAGGTATGTAAACCCATCATAAAGTTAGAGTAGTTCAATGTCATCTCAGCTGATACCATTAATGTCAGAGAAGCTTGGGGACTTGCCCCTAAGTATTAATGTCTGGGCCACAATGCCCAACTCTCAGTCTTATGCTATTGCCATTAAGCCATTTTTAATAAGACGTTCAAATATTTGTGGAACCAAATAGATTCTATTACATTTTGGTAGAAATTTCAAAAGGTACTACAGATAGTTCCCTTGAAAACTTATCTGACTGAAAAAATACTATCAAAGAGTACTGGTTAGGAACACATGCTCTATGCCTCATGACATAATATCTACACTATCCTAGGCAAAGTCTCAAAACCTTTCTGAGCCATCCCTAAAATGTAAAGTCCAGGAAGATGGGGACTTTATGTCTGTTTTTTTCATTGCTCTTTACCCAAACCTAGATCAGTGGTTGGTATACAATACACATTGAATACATATTTGTTGAACAAATGAGTCTTGGTTTTCTCAAAAGTAAAATAGTAACAATTGCAAAGGGTTGTATTGTGAATTAAATGAACAGAATAACTAACAGCTCTTTAGAATGACTGTAATCTAGCAACTGGAATCCAGCAAACTGAATATTTTTACTATTCTGAAAATCATTTTCTTATTTCTTCGAATTGAAACTGGCTGAAGAGAGGACTCCAAAAGCATGGGTTTTCTAACATAAACACCCAATCTTGGTTACTATGGGGTGAAAGTCTAGAAAGAACTAGAAAGCACAGCTGGCAAATGTAGATTACTCAGAGATGTCTATACCAAATAAAGCATTAGTAATAAATATTAAAACTTGAAACAACTAAACAAAAAGAGCTCACAGATGCCATTCACCAACATCACATATCAATTTTTTTTTTCTTAAACCAAAGAAACATCATTTGCCTACCAACAGCCTCAACAATTTAACTTAGAAGCAAACATACATACCAGGCAGTAGTAGTACATCTAGGTAGCAATCCTTTTATATCAAAGGGATATTTTATTAAATACAACATTACACCCACTACTAGTGACCAGTTATAAAATCAAACGTGCACATTAAATTTCTTTTTCACAAAAAATTACACATAGCAAATCAAAATATAGTTAAATAGGTCAAATGAAAACAACAATGTATAACAGAAAGGTAATCAATATTTAAATAATACAATAAAATATAATTATCAATAATATTGACCTTGACATAATTTAATATACCTTTGCGAATCTCAAAAGGTACTTCAAGATCATTCAGGATTGTGGAATTATTAAGAATTCCAAGGGAGGCGGATCCAAGATGGCCGTTTAGGAACAGCTCAGGATTGCAGCTCCCAGTGAAAGCACAGAGGGTGAGTGGACGCTGCATTTTTATTGCCCACAGACTAGGAAATTCCCAGGCGGAGAAGCTCCACAGGTCACCAGCACGGCTGTTTTGGCCAGCGCGGCTGTGCCGGCCGGCGCCGCTGCTTTGCCCCGCGCGGATGCTTTGTCGTTCTCCGTACAAAATACACTGGTCCGGGTGCCTTTTGGCTGGCAATTGGAGCCATGGGAAGTCACCCATTCGTCTGTTTAAAAAGGGGACTGAGCAGGGAACCAGGACAGTAGGATTCCAGGGCAAAAAAAAAAAAAAAAAAAAGCGCCACAAACCTCAGTGCCACTGTTTAAGCCAGCGCAGTGAGTGGCCGCAGGGGAAAACAAACAGACCCCGGCGCCTCTTCAACAGGCGACTGGAACACCAACTTAAAAAAGGCTCTGAGGCAGGGAGCCAGGCGATCAGGCTCGGCTGGTCCTACCCCCACAAAAGAACAGCAACCAGAAACTCTGGATTGAGAGTTTCACAGCAAGCGCAGCTGAACACGGGAAGGTCCAGCTCTGTGGGGGAGGGGTGTCTGCCATTACCAAGGCAGCCCGCCGTTGCCAAGGCAACCCGCCATAGCTGAGGCAGACCGCCGTTGCCAAGGCAACCCGCCACAGCAAAGAGACTCCACCTCAACAGAGGCGGGCCACCATCACCAAAGCAGCTCTAACTACACCCATATAAACAGGACTGCAGGGAAGTTCACTGGCAGCTGGGCGGAGCCCATAGCAGCTCAGCAAAGCCTCTACAGGTCAACAGTGACTAGGCTGCCTCCTTGCTGGGCAGGGCAGGTCTGAAGGAAAAAAAAAAGAAGGCAGCAGCATAACGGAAACTCATAAATAAAGCCCTAAATCCCTGGGACAGAGCACCTGGGAACAAAAAGCAGTTTATGAGTTCTGCTGCAGCAGATCTAAACGTACCTGCCCAGCATCTCTGAATGAACAACAACAGAGCTCGCAGCTCACCGTTTGAGCTCCTATAAAGAAGAGACCGTCTCCTCAAGCAGCTCCCTGACCCCTATATATCCAAAGAGACACCTCATAAAGGAGAGATCAGATTGACACTAGGCGGGTATCCTTCTGGGACAAAGATAGCAGAAGAAGAAAACTGGTAACAACCCTTACTGTTCAGCAGCTGCTGCAGGTGAACCCCAGGCAAGCAGGGCCTGGAGTGAACCTCAGTAGACCTATAGCAGAGGGGCCAGACTGTCAGAGGGAAAACCAAGAAACAGAAATAACCTCATCATCAACAAACAGAACGTCAATCTGAAAGATTTGAGACCCAATCTGAGAGCCAGCAACTACAAAGTTGACAGGTGGATAAATCCTTAAAGATGGGAAGAAACCAGTGCAAAAAGAATGAAAACACCCGAAACCAGAACACCTCTCCTCCTACAAGGGATCACAACTCCTCAACAGCAAGGGAGCAAGGTTGGATGGAGAACGAGTGTGATGAAATGACAGAATCAGACTTCAGAAGGTGGGTAGTAAGAAACTTCTGTGAACTTAAAGAACATGTTCTAACCAAATGCAAAAAAGCTAAGAACCTTGAAAAAAGATTTGATGAAATGCTAACAAGAATGGACAAAATAGAAAGGAACATAAGTGAATTGATGGAGCTGAAAAACGCAACACGAGAACTTCGCGAAGCATGCACAAGTATCAACAGCTGAATTGAGCAAGCAGAAGAAAGGATATCAGAGGTCGAAGATCAACTCAATGAAATAAAATGGGAAGGCAAGACTGGAGAAAAAAGGGTAAAAAGGAATGAACAAAATATCCAAGAAATGTAGGACTATGTGAAAAGACCTAATCTACATTTGATAGGCGTACCTGAATGCAACGAAGAGAATGAATCCAAGCTGGAAAATACTCTTCAGGATATTATCCAGGAAAACTTCCCCAACCTAGCAAGGCAGGCAAACATTCAAGTCCAGGAAATACAGAGAACACCACAAAGATATTCGTCAAGAAGAGCAACCCCAAGACACATAATAGTCAGATTCATCAGGGTTGAAATGAAGGAGTAAATACTAAGGGCAGCCAGAGAGAAAGGTCGGGTTACCCACAAAGGGAAGCCCATCAGACTCACAGCAGATCTCCCAGCAGAAACCCTACATGCCAGAAGAGAGTGGGGGCCAATATTCAAAATCCTTAAAGAAAAGAACTTTCAACCCAGAATCTCCTATCCAGCCAAACTAAGCTTCGTAAGTGAAGGAAAAATAAAATCCTTTGTGAACATGCAAGTACTCAAGAGATTTCGTCACCACCAGGCCAGCTCTACAAGAGCTCCTGAAAGAGGCTTTACACATATAAAGGAACAACAAGTACCAGCTCAACTAAAGGGCAAAACACCCAGCTAGCACCAAAATGGCAGTATCAAATTCGCACATAACAACATTAACCCTAAATGTAAATGGACTAAATGCCCCAATCAAAAGACACAGACTGGCAAATTGGATAAAAAACCAAAACCCATTGGTGTGCTGTATCCAGGAAACCCATCTCACATGCAAGGATACACAAAGGCTCAAAATAAAGGGATGGAGGAAGATTTACCAAGCAAATGGAGAGCAAAAAAAAGCAGGAGTTGCAATTCTCATCTCTGATAAATTAGACTTTAAAGCAACAAAGATCATAAGAGACAAAGAGGGACATTACATAATGGTAAAAGGATCAATGCAACAAGAAGAGCTAATGATCCTAAATATATACGCACACAATACAGGAGCACCCAGATACACAAGGCAAGTTCTTAATGACTTACAAAGAGACTTAGACTCCCACACAATAATAGTGGGAGACTTTAACACCCCATTGTCAATATTAGACAGATCAACCAGACAGAAAATTAATAAGGATATCCAGGACTTGAACTCAGACCTGGACCAAGCAAACCGAATAGACATTTACAGAACTCTCCACCCCAAATCCACGGAATATACTTTCTTCTCAGCACCACATCACACCTACTCTAAAATTGACCACATAATTGGGAGTAAATCATTCCTCAGCAAATGCAAAAGAACGGAAATCGTAACAAACAGTCTCTCAGACCACAGCACAATCAAGTTAGAACTCAGAATTCAAAAACTAACCCAGAACTGCACAGCTTCATGGAAACTGAACAACTTGGTCTTGAATGTTGACTGGATAAACCATGAAATGAAGACAGAAATAACGATGTTCTTTGAAACCAATGAGAATGAAGACACAACATACCAGAATCTCTGGGACACATTTAAAGCAGTCTCTAGAGGAAAATATATAGCAATAAGTGCCCACATGAGAAGCAAGGAGAGATCAAAAATTGACACCCTATCGTCAAAACTGAAAGAGCTAGAGGAGCAAGATCAAAAAAACTCAAAGTCTAGCAGAAGACAAGAAATAGCTAAGATCAGAGCAGAACTGAAGGCGATAGAGACACAAAAAACCCTTCAAAAAATCAATAAATCCAGGAGCTGGTTTTTTGAAAAGATCTACAAAATAGGCAGACCACTAGCCAGATTAATAAAAAAGAGAAGAGAGAATAACCAAATTGATGCAATAAAAAATGATAAAGGGGATATCACCACAGATTCCACAGAAATTCAAACCATCATCAGAGATTATTACAAACAACTCTATGCACATAAACTAATAAACCTGGAAGAAATGGATAGATTCCTGGACACTTGCCTCCTCCCAAGCCAAAACCAGGAAGACGCCGAAACCCAGAACAAACCCATAACAAGGTCTGAAGTTGAGGCAGCAATTAAGAGCTTACCACCCAAAAAAAGCCCAGGTCCAGACGGGTTCACAGCCGAATTCTACCAGACATACAGAGAGGAGCTGGTACCATTCCTTCTGAAACTATTCCAAACAATACAAAAAGAGGGAATTCTTCCCAAATCATTTTATGAGACAAACATCATCCTGATTCCAAAACCCGGCAGAGACTCAGCAAGAAAAGAAAACTTCAGGCCAATATCCATGATGAACATAGATGCAAAAATCTAAAATAAAATACTGACAAGCTGATTGCAACAGCACATCAAAAAGCTTATCCACCATGATCAAGTAGGCTTCATCCCGGGGATGCAAGGCTGGTTCAACATATGCAAGTCTATAAATGTAATTCACCACATAAACAGAACCAAAGACAAAAACCACATGATTATCTCAATTGATGCAGAGAAGGCCTTTGACAAAATTCAACAGCCCTTTATGCTAAAAACCCTCAATAAGCTAGGTATTGATGGAACGTATCTCAAAATAATAAAAGCTATTTATGACAAACCAACAGCCAATATCATACTGAATGGGCAAAAACTGGAAGCATTCCCCTTGAAATGTGGCACCAGACAAGGATGCCCTCTCTCACCACTGCTATTCAATATAGTATTAGAAGTTCTAGCCAGAGCAATCAGGCAAGAAAAAGAAATAAAGGGCATTCAAATAGGAAAGGAGGAAGTCAAATTGTCTCTATTTGCAGACGACATGATTGTACATCTAGAAGACCCCATCATCTCAGCCCCAAATCTCCTGAAACTGATAAGCAAGTTCAGCAAAGTCTCAGGATACAAAATCAATGTGCAAAAATCACATGCATTCCTATACACCAATAACAGACTTAAAGAGAGCCAAATCAAGAACAAACCTCCATTCACAATTGCCACAAAGAGAATCAAATACCTAGGAATACAACTAGCAAGGAACGTAAAGGACCTCTTCCAGGAGAACTACAAGCCACTGCTCAACGAAATAAGAGAGGACACAAACAGATGGAGAAACATTCCATGTTCATGGTTAGGAAGAATCAATATCCTGAAAATGGCCATACTGCCCAAAGTAATTTACAGATTCAATGCTATCCCCATCAAGCTACCAATGACCTTCTTCGCAGCTGGAAAAAAACCACCTTAAACTTCATATGGAACCAAAAGAGAGCCCGCATAGCCAAGTCAATTCTAAGCAAAAAGAACAAAGCGGGAGGCATCACACTACCAGACTTCAAACTATACTACAAGCCTACAGTAATCAAAACAGCATGGTACTGGTACCAAAACAGAGATGTAGACCAATGGAACAGAACAGAGGTCTCGGAGGCAACACAACATATCTACAACCATCTGATCTTTGACAAACCAGACAAAAACAAGCAATGGGGAAAGGATTCCCTGTTCAATAAATGGTGTTGGGAAAGCTGGCTAGCCATGTGCAGAAAGCAGAAACTGGACCCCTTCCTGACACCTTACACTAAAATTAACTCCAGATGGATTAAAGACTTAAACATAAGACCTAACACCATAAAAACCCTAGAAGAAAATCTAGGCAAAACCATTCAGGACGTAGGTGTAGGCAAGGACTTCATGACCAAAACACCAAAAGCATTGACAACAAAAGCCAAAATAGACAAATGGGACCTAATCAAACTCCACAGCTTCTGCACAGCAAAAGAAACGGTCATTAGAGTGAATCGGCAACCAACAGAATGGGAAAAAATTTTTGCAGTTTACCCATCTGACAAAGGGCTGATATCCAGAATTGACAAAGAACTAAAACAGATTTACAAGAAAAAACTGACAAGCCCATACAAAAGTGGGCAAAGGATATGAACAGACACTTTACAAAAGAAGACATACATGAGGCCAACAAACATATGAAAAAATGCTCATCATCACTGGTCATCAGAGAAATGCAAATGAAAACAACATTGAGATACCATCTCATGCCAGTTAGAATGGCGATCATTAAAAAATCTGGAGACAACAGATGCTGGAGAGGATGTGGAGAAATAGGAACACTTTTGCACTGTTGGTGGGAGTGTAAATTAGTTCAACCATTGTGGAAGACAGTGTGGCAATTCCTCAAGGACCTAGAAATAGAAATTCCATTTGACCCAGCAATCACATTACTGGGTATATATCCAAAGGATTACAAATCGTTCTACTATAGGGACACGTGCACATGAATGTTCATTGCAGCACCGTTTACAATAGCAAAGACCTGGAACCAACCCAAATGCCCATCGACGATAGACTGGATATGGAAAATGTGGCACATATACACCATGGAATATTATGCAGCCATCAAAAACGATGAGTTTGGGTCCTTTGTAGAGACATGGATGAACCTGGAAACCATCATTCTCAGCAAACTGACAAAAGAGCAGAAGATCAAACACTGCATGTTCTCACTCATAGGCAGGTGTTGAACAATGAGAACACATGGACACAGGGAGGGGAACACTACACACTGGAGTCAGTTGGGGGGAAATAGGGGAGGGATGGTGTGGGGTGGGTAGCTGGGGAGAGATAGCAAGGGGAGAAATGCCAGATGTAGGTGATGGGGAGGAAGGCAGCAAATCACACTGCCACATGTGTACCTATGCAACAATTTTGCATGTTCTTCACATGTACCCCAAAACCTAAAATGCAATAAAATAAATAAATGGGGGACAAAAAAAAGAATTCCAATTATAATTGTGTAGTGTTGATTGAATTCTGGATAACAGATGTTTGTTTTTTAGGTATATGAAGGCAGGTGTTGGGGGCAGTGTGGGTACAGGTATGCACATACAACATGAGTGTGATGTAAATACAGAGTGCATAAATTTCTTTCCTGCTTTGCATTCCTTTTCTAGAATGAAAAAAGTGGAAACACCATTTTTTTCTAAAAAAGTACAACATATTCTAAAACATTTTTATCAGTTAAAAAAGGGGCTGTAGGCAGTTTAAAATTAAAAAATTTTTTATTCAGCATAGGATTTGAATCCCAGATACTTGTGCCTTTGAATCCTAAATACTTGTGCCTTTATACTTCTAAGAGTTTATTTTAAAACAATGATGTTTTATTCCCCACAGAGCCATCCAAATAATGATTAAGATGAAAAAAAAAAAAAAAAGACAGAGCTATTCAAACATGAATAACTTCAAAATTCATGATATCCTGTTGTCATTCAACTAGATTGTATCTTCTGGTAATTACCTATTTATTATCCATCTTCTACATTGGTTTCCCATATCTGCATAAACACTCTAAAACTGAGTTCTCCTATTTCATTAAATTTTTAGGTGTAGGTTTTAAATCAAAAGATGAGTCCCATTCACTGTAATAGTTGAATACTGAGGTACAATTTTTGATGTTTTCGATTTTTTTCAAAATAAACTCCTATAACAAACAAACAGAACACCTAATCTTTAAATCAGCTTTTCCTGAAACTTAGTAGTTCATTTGTCTGCCTGTCTGCCTGTTTGTTTGTTTGTTTGAAGAGTTGGGTCCTGCTCTGTCACTCAGACTGGAGTGCAGTCAGCATCATTGCTCATTGCAGCTTCAAACTCCTTGGCTCAAGCGATCTTCCCACCTCAGCCTCCCAAAGTCCTGGGATTACAGGTGTGAGCCACTGTACCTGACCCCGAGTTTGACTTTTTTAGATTCCACAGATAAGTGAGATCATTCCACATTTGGTAAGTTTATCTTGAGTAAACTTACAAAATTCACTGATTGCTTATGTCTTAACCCACACTTTGTTTTCCAATCTAGAAATCCTGGAATCTTCCTCTCTTTTCCTTGCCTCCATCCACATGACAGAAGACACTCTCTTACCCAGCCAATTTCTCTGCACAGGCAGTCTCCTCTGTCCTGAGGACCTTGCTGTCTTTGGTTGCTGCCGAATATTCTAACCACCATTTACTAAAGATAGAAAAACTTATCTGATCCCTACCCTTAAAGGAGTTGTTCTCCTCAGGATCCCCACAGCACTATGTACACCTCATGCCTGGGCCAAAGTTAATGTTCCCTAAGTGACGACTGTTATGGCTATATTATCTTGCTGCATTTGATTAGGTATGAAATGTATCTATAGCCACAGAGTGACTCAAGGTCTTTGAGGGCAGACACTATGTCTTAATTTAATATCCTTCAGGTTTCCTAATGCATGGTTTCTAGGACATAGTGCATCCTTATCAAATGATTTGTAAATGACCAGCCACTGGAACACAAATCAGAAAATCCATCAATTGCATTTAATAGCTATGTAGTTTTGTTACCTCTCTGAACTTCAATTCTCTAAACTATAAAACAGAAAGAATGACAGCCTATCTATAAGGGTTGTTGCTAAGAACACATGGTACACATTACGCAGAATATCTGCTGGGCTTAACCAGTCTTTGAATTGGCTTACCTATTGCAGCACTGTATTCATTTATTTTAAGGCTGCTGATAAAGACACACCCAAGACTGGGTCATTTATAAAGAAAAATAGGTATGCTGGGCACAGTGGCTCATGCCTATAATCCCAGCACTTTGGGAGGATCACTTGAGATCAGGAATTTCAGATCAGCCTGGCCAACATAGTGAATCCCCATCTCTACTAAAAATACAAAGATTAGCTGGGCATAGTGGCCTGTGCCTGTAATCCCAGCTACTTGAGAGGCTGAGGCAGGAGAATTGCTTGAGCCCAGGAGGTGGAAATTGCAGTGAGCTGAGATTGTGCCACTGTAGTCCAGCCTGGGTGACAGAGGGAGACTGTTTTAAACAAAAAAAGAAAGAAAAAGAGGTTTAATTGACTCAGTTCCACATGGCTGAGGAGGCCTCACAATCATGAAGAATGGCAAAAGGCATGCCTTACATAGTGGCAGTCGAGTGAATGAGAACCAAGTGAAAGGGGTTTCCCCCTATAAAACCATCAGATCTCATAAGACTTATTCACTATAGCAAGAACAGTTTGGGGAAAGCTGCCTCTGTGATTTAACTATCTCCTACCGTGTCCCTCCCACAACATGTGGGAATTATGGGAGCTACAATTCACAATTTGGGTGGGGACACAGCCAAACCATGTCAAGCCCTGCTAAATTATGTGTCTGTGAAAGAAATTACAATAAAATTAATACTTTTTTCTTTTGCTTGCACTCGGTTTTTGCAAAGCCACAGCAATAAAGTTGAGGCTATTTCTTGAAAATATATAATGTTTAACTTTATGTTTTGGTGGAGGGGTAAGGTGAGGAGGGAATGGGAACAGAAAAAAAAGTGTTAATTAAGGCACCACTGGGTTGGTAAAACACCTTGCTTAGGGTGGATGGGTGGAGGAATACTAGAAGACTCATTTGGCCCAGGTCTTACATTTTTCAGGTGAACCAAGTTTTGATGTTCAACATCATCTCAGAAAGAATGTAAATATTTCATCATAGGGATGTGCTGACAACATGAAAAAGAAACATCCATCATTCATCCTAAACTTGTGTACTACAATATCAGCTCTGAATTTTTTTAGTGTAACCACAGTCGGAAACTTACTGTACAACACGACAAGCACAAAGCAATACTTACCATTAGTACGTGCAATGCACTGTGTATGTGTATTCCATTCTCTTCTGTGGAAAGCTTCTTAAAGTATAGGTTGCAATCAGGTGAAGTTGAGGGGATGGGAAAGATGGAGAGAGTCAGTATAAATTACTAAGGTTCTGCAGGCTGGTGGGAGTGGGGAGAAATCACAAATCCCACATAAATATTTTCAACCCACCAACCCTGGCTTGGGGGAGAGAGGGTGAAGGAGTTTTCTTTACACCTGAACCTGTTCTTGTTTGCTCTGCTGTTCACCCACTAACTGATTTCATGATCTACTGATGGAGATGTGACCCATGGATTGAAAAAACCAAAAACTTCCCAAGACAGCACTTCTTGTAGTGCCCAGGACTTGATATTCTACAACAAATACTATAATTATCTTGGACAATGTGAACTAACTTTATTACATTATATTTTTGTGGTAAAGAAATACGTTTGTTAAATGTAAATCTTCAAAATATACTATAATACTGTGTTGGCATTTTCTTTCATTTAAAATAAAGTAGCCTGAAGAGCTTAAAAAATAAAAACCAAAAAGTAGCTCAGCATTTTGACTTCTGAAAGGTCCTTCTTATACACCTGTGGTTGATAAGGACTTTTCCTCAATGACTTTCAACATGAAAACCAGGTCTCCCTCTGAAAGATAAACTTTTGCATCTAACATATCTTCTAGAAGGAGATAGTCTCTGAGGCCCACTGGAGCAGAGGGGCTGCAGCTAATGAGTAATAATGACCTATACCAACAACAAACAAGTAACCAAGGAGGGAAGTGGGAAGACCTTGAGGCACAAAAGCCAGTAGGTATGTGCCTAACCCATTCCAGCAGAGAGAACTAGTGATTGCAAAGATCAGAGAGGAGAAGTACCCTAGGTGTTATCTCTTTAGAATTCTCTGCAGCCCCAGAAACAGCATACCTCCAGACTTTCCATTTTCCTTTGCTCTAAAGTAATGGCTGCCAAATGAAAATGCCAAGTCATCAGAAAGGGGTTTTCCTCTTTGTAAAAACTGTATTTGCATTCTTCTTTATGTATCTGTGCTGAACAGTTTAAGGTGAACCTGATAAGTGTTACCAACATAATGCCAACTGTGAAGAATGATGGCACCATTTACAGTGTTTTTCTGATGCTTCTATCCATGTCCCAAAGCTCTTGGGTGTCTCTCCGCCTCCTTATTCCTCTGCCACTTATACCCTCCTCAGAACTATATAAGGAACTTCCATATTTGGTAGCTGTTTTTATGCTATAATTAGATTTAGCAATTAGATTCAATGTTTTAGCCTTCTTTTAAGACCTGAAAGAACCTTTGGATGTTATTCGCCCAATCTCTTTGACATGCAGCTGAGAATACTGAGGTCCACATAGGTGCAGTGACTTGCCCTACATCATGCAGGCTGGTAAGGCGTGGTGCCAAGGTAACCTTCTACCTCCTTGGTTCCCAGGGCAGTTAATGCTGAGACTACTGAGAATTGAATGTGTAGTCAATAACTTTACAATAAAATGTGTTTAGGTTGTCCTAATACGGGGTCAGAGAGAGAAAGCATAAAGATAAGTAGGATATTCCAGTGAAAATCTGGAGAAACGGAAGCTAAAAGCCCAGTGTCAAATACATCCATGCACAATTTGAGACAAGGGCAAACAAAAGAACTTTAGGCTGGAAATGCCTCTCAATTCTCTTTCAATCACTCTCTTATTCTCTCTCTCTTTCTTTCTTGCTCTCTCCTTCCCTCCTTTCTTCTTCTCTGCCTCCCTTCTTCCCTTCCTTTCTTTCCTACTGTTGTTTCTTAAACTCAGTTGTTTCTTTATTGACTAATTATGGAAATATCCATGAAGTTAGGATTAGATGCATAGATAATTAAACATACATGTCCATTAATGCACATGTGAGCACACT
Source organism: Sapajus apella (assembly GCF_009761245.1). Taxonomy (NCBI): domain Eukaryota; kingdom Metazoa; phylum Chordata; class Mammalia; order Primates; family Cebidae; genus Sapajus; species Sapajus apella. The sequence goes on along the minus strand of NW_022436949.1, from coordinate 25,201,795 downwards.
CATGTACACACATATGTATATCCTATGTACCAGAAACCAAGATCAAGGTAAATTGTTGCAGGTTGGGTTCTCTGGGAAGCTGATTCTGAGACAGAATTGAACATGCAGGAGGTTTGTCAGGAAGTGACCTTGTGACAAATACCAGTAAAAGAGTTGGAGAGGGAAGTAGGATAGGGCACAGGAAGGAGTCAAGCTGGAATGCAGACCCATCAACACTTCATCAGATCCCAAAGTGAGCTCTAGAGCTGAAATCACCCATTAGAATCGTCCTGCATTGTCCCCAAATAGCCAAGCCTTTATATCCCTGCCTCCATTAGTCACCAGCTGTGAGCCACCCCAAGAAGAATATGACCTTGATTGACTTTCTCTGTAGTTGAGGCAAACCCTGAAAGGGATGAAGGCTGAAGAGAGTCTGTTGACAGTTCTCCTGACAAGTGGGGCAACAAGATCCCCCTGAAAGAAAATCTATGAGGTTTATCCATGTTCAGCACATATTTTTCCAAGAAAGGGCAAGCCTGTGCTGTATACATAGACACAGACACATATACGGACTCACACAACATGAGCACTTAGAGGGCAGGGCTGTTGTATTGGAAGCATGAGCTAGCATTTGCAGCTATTGACAAAAACCACTCCAAAATCTCAATGGCTTATAACAATAAAGACTTATTTCTAACTTAAGTTTCAAGTCTGTTGCACATGGATTGAAATTCTTCTTTATGCTGTCTTCACTGTAGGAGCCAGGCTCACAGAGGAGCCTCTACTGACACACTTCCAGTACTCACAGCAAAAGAAAAAGGGGCGTAAGCACATACTTATAAGCAAACTTCCTCACATACTTGAGGAAGTAAGCACATACCTGTAAAGTCCGAGTGTGGAAGACGCCTATCTGTATTACTTCTCATATTTCATTGGCCAAAGAAAGCAACATGATCAAGCCAACTTCAATAGGATTATAAATATAACTGTCTTCTAGGAAGGGGAGGAGGAGAAGCAGATTTTGGTGACCACTATTATAAATTTTTCACAGCTACATTAATCCCAAAGAACACTCTAGAGAGACCAAAAACAATTCTGCAGGTCACCATTTAAGTTCATAAAGTACAGCAATGGTGTGTGTTGTAACTGTTGAAAGAAAGTGTGAGATTTGTGTGATGCCCTTAAGTATACCACTTGTTAAGGCTTTGGCTGGACCCAGCAGGCCCTCAATACACTTCCATAAAATTGAATTTAATTTTCTTATTCATGTGGATTTTCCTTGAATTTTGCTCATTATAAATCTAACCTAGGTAGCATATTCAGTAAAACATACAGTATAATGATGGTGCTTTCAAGGTTTTTTTTACGGTTAAAACTTTTGTGGTTATTAAAGTAATTTTTAAGTTTAAGAAAATCAGAAAGCATAAACAAAAATCATAAATAAAAAAGTATAAATAAGAAAAACACATAAATAAGGAAAAAATGATCTTAGTTCAGTCTGCCATAACAAAATACCATAGACTCAATCGCTTAATCAACAGAAATTTATTTTCTCCCAGTGCTGGAGCCTGGAAGTCTTTTCAGAGTGACAAAATGGGGTTGGGTTTTGCTGAGGGCTCTCTCCTTGGCTTGTAGACAGTCATTTTCTGCTTTTCTTGTGTGTCCTGACATGGTGGGGAATAAGAGAGCTCTCTGGTCTCTCTTCCTCTTCTTAAAAGGCCATAGTCCTATAAGATGAGGTCCTTACCCTTATGAGCTCATTTATCTTTAACTACTCTGTAAATACTGTCTTCAGATACTTCCACATTGGGAGTTATGAAATAGGAGTTAAGGAGAAATCACTTAGGCAGATAGCAAGCGTATGGGAGTCCTCGGTAACGTTTTTCTTTTTAATGGGTGTATTAAAAAGACCTTCATGTTTCTCTCTTTACAGATCTTGTTTTTCTGGAAGAGTTTTTTTTCTTAGTCAACTGAATTATTTTTTTCACTGTTTCTTGCCACTCTTGGTGCACGCATGAAAGACCCTAGAATGACTTCTGGTAGCCTGGGACTTCTTGGGAAAGCCAAAAAGGCACCACAAATCCCATTTTGGAAAAAATCTGGTTTCTTCACGGAACCCTGGAATTAGAGGTGAATAAGCACCTCTCAAAATCTGTCTTTGTCTTCTGGCTATGCTTGTTTACTAGGCCCTGGAAAATGTATTCCTAGCCCTTTTCGTAAAGGGTCTCACCAGAAGGTCAATAATCCAATTGAGAAATTAGCAAATGAAAAATCTTAATGAAAAATTCAGATTCCCAGATCTTCTTCTGTTTGTGTGGTCATATATGTGTTATGTGTGTAATGTCTATCAACAGGAGCTCTAATTAATTGGCCCAAGAACAATAAGTGCTTTAATCAAATATTTTTAAGGGAAAAGTAAAAGCTGTGGTAACTTTGGTTCACATAACTTTAATCTTTAAAAATAAAAAGCATCTTAGGAATTATTGGTAAAATACAAATGTTTTCAAGGTGTAAAAATGGGGTCTAAATTATGCATGTCAGATACTACAGGCTTGCTAAAATTTAAGTTGCAAACTGCTTCTTTAGCCTTTAAAACCTGTCAACTTGCCTGCTTCACAGTTGGTAAGGCCTGGGAACATATGGAAGCAACCATGCCCATAACTATGCTAAAAGAAGCCAAACTTTATCTACATCTAGCACAAAATTAAAACAACCTACCAGGTTTTACATTAAAGTTGAAAATTGCTAAGAGTTACCATTATGACATGTAATTGAAACTTCTGAATTGAAATCTACATGCAAGGTGTATAGAAACCAGTAAAAGGGGATTTTTATTGAAAGAGTATAAAAAGGCACGGAAATTTACATTTTCCCTAGAAATAAAGGATTGTCTTAAATTAAATTAAATTAAATAAAGTGAAGGGTTTAAGCAAAGTCTGAAAAGATTGTAAAAATTAATATTGCAAAGGAAGCTTTGTGTGTGAACATGTTAACTAAATTCAAAAGGGTATTATATGTTTTAGTCTGTAAATTAAATGCTAAAATAAAAGCACAACAAGGTTTTCTTAAAATGCCAATCTGCTCTTTAGCAAAACTTAAAGAGAGTTATAAAAGGTTTGTGAAAATCTTACTTCATAATCAAACTGCTTAAGATTAAATAGGATTGTCTATAAAGTTTCATTAAAAATTAGGGTTAACATTAATAGCAAACTGACACAAAGGTGAAATTTAACTTTCTCTCTTGAACAGGATTTTCATGCAGTGAAAAAGACTGATGAATGGTTTTCGCTGTTTCAAATTTTTGACTCATCATTTTGGTGAAACAACTTATGATAATCTAAAATTCTATTTCATAGTATCAAGTGTTTTAAATTCTAAACATATTTAACAGGTTTCCCAAAATCAAACTTTAGCCTCAAGGTTGTCTTTCCTAACCCTTAGGTTTTGAGTGCTACTGGGAGCATCTGGAAGAAAGGCAAACAAAATTATTTAACATGTTCAGGCACATGGAATTGCTGAAATAGTCTAATACTCATCAGGCTATATTTTAGGGAATAATATTAACATGTGTTCCAAAACTGTATGGGATGTCTAATATCTAAATATGCACTATCAGTCACAATTAAGGTTGTTATGTGGGGGTATTGTCAACCATAAAAATAACCAGATTTCTTTGTCAATTGTCTTTCTGACTGTATCCAAACTGGACATTTTTGTCATTTACAGACTATTGTTGTCTTGTTTTATTCTCTTCAAAAGATAGTTTACAATCAAGCTGTGAAACTTTAACAGGTGGTCTTAAATGCAGGCTTCTAATAACAGAAAAATGTACAGGACTCATGAAAAGCTAAAATGTTTATGAATATCAAGCAGAACAAGAGTTAACAAAAAGGCCTAAACTAGTAGAAAACTAAAGCAATATTCTTAATTTATGCTTGGAACACTGCTAATCCTTATTTTGTTTTTCAAAATCAAGGAAACTATCTTAAAAGCTTTCAACAACTAAACAAATCCTGTGAACAAGATTTAAAGCCTGTTTGTTTCTCTCTGCCCAATTATTTTAAAATTTAGAAACTAGTTATAAGTATTCTTAAATTACAACAATATAGTTGCTTGCATCAGTGCAACAATCCATTTTCTTTTGCAACAAAACACCATTAGAAAAACTGGTTGTTTTACCAACGCTTTAACTGGAAGGGGGTGTTTCCCTTTAAGGAAGCAAGCTTGACTTCTAGAGCCAATAAAAGCCCCTTAAAAAAACTAGCCTCATACCTGTCTACAAAGCCTCTGTATGGGGTTCGTGACTTGTGATAAGTAAGGAATGTCACTTTTTAACAGGCCTAAAAACCCCATGCTTCTGAAACCTCAAGAAAAGAGAAGTTTACTCAACTCACATGTATTTAAAGGTACAAACTAATGGTGAGGCTTCTTCGTTTTAAAAAATCCGATTTAAGATTCCTGTGGAAGAGAGTTCCATCAAAGCCAAACAAAAAGGCCTGTATAGAGGTAATTATTCTCGCTGCACTTTATGCAAATAATCAGGTCAAGTATAAGACTAAAGTTTATTTTGCAAACAGCTCAGCGCTATCATAAGTTGTTTTTAACAAAAATGAGAACTGTAGAGAGATAAATTACTTTTTAAAACTTATACATCTGCCATTGACTTCTAGTTTCATTGTTGTTTTCAAATTCTTGCCTACATTTTAAACTAACTATGATTATTCCTGTAAGCCAACCACCAATCTTCAGCTGTGGCTCAAAGGAAACAGAAGGGGATGGGTAATGTAAAAATCCAGAACAATGTTCTAGTTCTGGGCAATAACCATATAAATCCTGACTGGTAACCTATAACCCCAAAGTTTCCTTTGTTGGAGAAAGTAAAACCAAGAAACCTTAACAAAGACAAGCCCCATACACCCACTTACAACAAACAGCACAACCCATCTAAACAGCTCACAGGTATCCAACAAACTCTGTTGTCATGATTACAGCCTATAGTGCCTCCGCTAATAATGGTAGTCTTAATACTCATATTTAAACCCTATATTCTAAACCTCCTTGCAAAGTTTATCTCTTCTCACCTAGAAACCACCAAGCTTCAAATGGTGCTGCAAATGGGACCAAAAACAAAACAACTCTTCTACTGGGGACCCTTAAATCAACCCCAGGAGGAGCCCTGGCTGCTGTTCGCATACCACGCTGCTCTTCCCATACCACGCAGCTCTTCCCATACCATGCCACTGTCCAGCAGGAAGGAGCCAGAAGTCGTCGCCCAATTCCCCCAATAGCAGTTAGGGATTCCATTCCTGAGGGGCAAAATATGTTAAAAAGGACAGAAAGAAATGATTAGGTAGATAGGGTAAAGAGAGCTCCTGGCAGAAAATTTTCCATCTAACAGAAAGCAGCTAAGAAATAGCTCCCTTTCTAATCTCATACAGTTCAAATAAATCACTTTTCTTTTAAGAAAAACAGCCCGAAAGATCAGGCTATAAACACACAGATAAACAGCTTGGGCACAGAAAGACTGGGGGAGTTTCCTGCGTAATAATCAAACTTTGCACTCATACGATGCGCCCCACTGAAAACATCGGGCCTTAAGCACATTCCTTTCCCTTTAGCCACACTAAGATAGGGAAGCCAAAAGCAGACTGGGAGTTGGGGGGGAGGATGCCTGCAGCTGCAGGAAGATGTCTGGGAACAGATACAGAAACTCCCCCACTCAGATAAGCAAAGCAAAGCAAAGCAGCACAGACTAAGAGTCGGCCTACATAATCAAGGAACAGGGCTGGGTGTGGTGGCTCACGCCTGTAATCCCAACACTTTGGGAGGTCAAGGCAGGTGGATCACAAGGCCAGCAGATTGAGGCCATCCTGGCTAATATGGTGAAACCCCATCTCTACTAAAAATACAAAAAATTAACTGGACATGGTGGCATGCACCTGTAGTCCCAGCTACTCAGGAGGCTGAGGCAGGAGAATTGCCTGAACCCAAGAGGCTGAGATTGCAGTGAGCCGAGATCATGCCACTGCACTCTAGCCTGGGCAACAGAGTGAGACTCCATCACATAAAAAAACAGAACAAATGAAACAATTGTGGAATGGGTGAATGGGGTCAGAGCTGATAGAAATCTCTTCTTTATGCTGATAGCATGCCTGCCCAACTAAATCTTTGGGCCTTAGAAAGATAACACACATCCCCCCACCAACTAGCCCTTTTATAAAAACTCTAACATTTTTCCTACAACTTGGCAACCCACTGGGAACCCCTCTCTGTGACAGAAAACTGTTCTATCCTTTTGCCTGTTAGGTTCGTCCTCCAGTCTCTCTCTCGCTCTCTCTCTCTCTCTCTCTCTCTCTCTGTCTCTGTGTGTGTGTGTTTGTGTGTGTGTGTGTGTGTGTGTTTCTGAAACCTCAATTTCCTTGGCTGTGAGATCAAAAACCTTAGTATTTACCCCAATTTCCAAAAGAAGCAACTTGACAGAACTCCAGCCAGCTGCTGAGGACCCCATGTCTAAGTGTATGATGCCATTGAGGGAGAGGTACCCTCAGACAGAATGCGATTATTTGTAGAGCTTCAGTAAATAGAATGAAAACATTAATTTTATAAAAAGGAGCCTGACTTTGGGGTCCTATGGAGGAGTGTCACCTTGGAATTTCTGTTCACATCTAAAATAAGGTAGGAAGAAAATGAATGTGCTCTGATGGGCAACTTAAGAGAAAAAAGAAGTTATATCTCAGAGCTGGGTTCCCTATTCTGCTGCACTGTCTCACAACCTCTCTGCCTTGGTGGTTCCTGTTACAATTCCTAGAAGTGACAGTTCCTTCATTTATTCGCTGGCATTCAACAAACATTTGTGAAGCACCCCTTAGCCTTAGGTAGAACTAAAATATTCTTTTTTAAATGACCTAATTTAAAACAATCACTCAATTTATAACATTTAAAAATATTTAAAATTATAACTTGCTGTGTCACAATGGCCAGGGGCTAAACAAGAGAGAAATAAGAACATCCAGAGAGAAATCACTATACAAATAGGCATTTTATGATTGAATAGAGGGGTTGGGCTCATTTGTTCCATTTATAAAGTGGTTCATTAATAGTACAGTGGCTGGCAAATCATTGGTAGTAAATAAAATATTTGTTGAATGAATAAATGAACGCAAGGATCTTGTTTGTTTGATTCACAGTTGTATACTATTATTACACCAGTGTCTGGCACATGAAAGCAGTTCAAAATATTGGTATACTGAACAAATAAATAATTTTATTTATTTATTTATTTATTCTGAAATCACTACACGGTGATTACATACAAACTTGATGTGCGGGTTCAGTATTAAAATCTCAACTGTGGCTGGGCGCAGTGGCTCACGCCTATAATCCCAGCACTTTGGGAGGCTGAGGCAGGCAGATCAAGAGATCAGGAGTTCAAGACCAGCTTGGCCAATATGATGAAACCCCATCTCTACTAAAAATACAAAAAGTAGCCGGGCATGGGGGCAGGTGCCTGTAATCCCAGATACTTTGGAGGCTGAGGCAGGAGAATTGCTTGAACCCGGGAGGTGGAGGTTACAGTGAGCCAAGATCCTCCCACCATTGCATTCCAGCCTGGGTGACAGAGCAAGACTCTGACTCA